>NC_138770.1:159574039-159956539 GCF_965119305.1 Pelophylax lessonae | reverse complement strand
GCTGGGGGATGTTTTTTTTCCCCAATATTATTGCTTATAACAGTGATGATAACTGTTATAAGCAATAATTAACTGTCATGAATGGCTTTCTGTTCATGACAGCTTGCCTATTTTTGACATGCTGTGATTGGCTACAGCTAATCATATAGTACAGGGTTATGAGGTTGACCAAGGTACCATGGGGGCCAAACACAGCATAATAACAGTAAGCAAAACAATCATGGAAGCCATTTGTGGCTGTTTTGTTTACAATGTAACCATGTGATCACTATGACCAATCATAGCACATGATACCCCGGATGCTCATGGCATCCAAGTAAAAGCCCCGTGATCCGCTCTATCCATCGCATGTGCGTACCAGTATGTTGTGGTAGTGTCAGCTGCCGCCCGCTCACAGTATACTTACTGTGAGTGAGTCAGCAAGTGGTTAGAAGAACTTCAGGTAATAAATAAAAGAGCATTTTGTGACTCAAGTGCATTCTTTTATGTTGCTGAAATGGCCTTGGTATTATTTTTTTTTATTGGCCCCCTGAGTGCCTAAACCCCAAGGTGCTCTAACATGCTAGTTTTGCCCCTAAAGTGAAACCCAAAACCAAAATGTAATATATTGAAACTTATCAATCATTGGATGTAATGGTTGCTTTTCGGTTTTTATGGTCTTTTCCTTCTGTTTTCACTTGAAGATCTGGCCAGTAACACACCCCTTGTGTTAGAATGTCTACACTCTAGAGCAGGTGTGTCCAATCTATTCTCCCCCATATGTTCAGAAACTACAATTCCCAATAATGCCTAGTCATGTCTGTGAATATCAGAGTTTTACAATGCCACACGGGATGTGTAGTTCTGCAACAGCTGGAGGGCCGTAGTTTGGAGATCCTTGTTCTAGAGGAAGGGGCACCTTTGGACAGCAACATTGTTAATCAAGGGGAAAGGGAGTGTTGGATGTACTAGCAGATTTAGATACATTAACAAACCAAAGCTGCATTTTAGCTCACACTTTTAAAGCAGTTAAAGCAACAGTTTTTTTACATTTTGGGATAAAGGTTTTACATAAATATATAAAGGCTGACCATTGTAAGCACCTCTGTCAGTGGTAAATTGTTTGTCTCAACACTCTAAGTGCTACGTTTGCTGAAGAATTTGTAATGTCGTGATCACCAGGTGAAAATAATGAAAATAAAGACTTAGGCCCTTTTCACACAGGCAGACCGTTCAGATCCGCCTGTCAGTTTTTTTGGCGGATCTGAATGGTCACTCCATGCATCTCTATGGGGCATCGGATGTCAGCGGAGACATGTCCGCTGACATTCGATACGATCCGTCAAATCTGGACGGATGGAAAAAATATTTTCCATCCGACCGACGGTTCGTTCCCATCCGATTCCCCCATAGAGATGCATGGGGAACTGACAGCTGTGTCTCGAAACACAGCGCGGAGAACAGCTGTCATCTTCCTGCTCAGCGGGGGATCGGCGGATCAATCCCCCGCTGAGATAAACGGAGTCTGTCTGATGGACTCCAAGTGTGAAAGGGCCCTTAGGGTTCATGCACACTGGTCTTAAAAAACCTTACTTCTACAGGGGTTTTTACATTTTCCCTGTAGAAGCAGCTCAATGTTATCCTATGTGTCCCTGCACATTAGGACATTTATAGGCATATTTTAAGCTCAGCATTTAGAGGCAGAAAAAAACCCCTTCTGATTTGCGTTTTTGAGAGGAATTTTCTGGCAGAAAAAAAAACGCTAAATGCCTTTCTGCCAAGGGAACTGGCATTTTTTTAAGCCCAGTGTGCATAAATCCTAAAAAAAGAAAATGAATGCAGCCATCACATCTTTGAATTGGTAAGCTGCAATATATTAAATGTTTATAAATCCTTTTGGGTTTACTAGCTTTGGCATACCCAGTCTGTTTGCCTCCTCTACCACTGTAATGAGCTATTATTACTATGTATTACTATGATGTTTAAATCTTGCTGGCCGGTAGATATTTGTAGGGAGGCAGGAGGAAGTAAGACAGCTCTTGGCATCTATAGGAAGTGTTGCTCTTTGCGTATTCATACCCCAAGATTCAGGACAGGCAGGGTGACATGTGCAATTTTTTTAATGATGTTGATTTACTTAGGGAGCTCAGCATGTTCACTTTATAAAGTGAATTTTCACTTTTTAATGGAATTTTCACTAATCTTAGTGAATATGGTAAAAATTTTAATTGCAAGTAATATCTATATACATGCAAGAAAATTAAAAAAAAAAAACAGATTTTTTTCATGCACACAATTACACAACTGAAGTCAGCAGAGTTTCACCTACTATATCAAGGTAAGGGTAAATTCCCTTGCAAAATGAAAATTCACATTGCTACTGTAATTGCACAGGAAATACCCTTTAATATACCTCCCAGCATTTTTATAAATGTATTTGTGAATGTGTTTAAAAAAAATAGCCTATGTGAGTCATTCCTAATGTTGTTGAGTTCTTCATAATCAGTCCAATGACCACAAAGGAGACTGGGAAGTGGTTCAGTATCTGTAAAGATTGTTCCCTTAAAAACTTTCAAAGTTCCTAAAGTGGACATGAACTTAAAAAGGTAAAGAACTGGTCGGTTATATGTAACATCCACAAAGATAATTGAGCCTAAGTAATACCCTAAAAAATGTACACTCTGTATTAAATTCCTCTTGTACATTAGCAATGCACTTCTGGTATGTAATTGTGCCTAAGCACTCCTGTTTCTACAGCTGTATATCTACAGAGTGAGATCTGGGGCACTGCTGCCTCTCACTGCTATAGATTTGGAGTGAGATTTGGGGATGTTACTATTGTGCTGCTAACTATTCTCCTTGGTAGAGGCTCTGACATGAAGAATCAAATGTCTGCCTCTTTGAAGGTAGCCGTTTCCACCCCAAACTTGTTTGGGGTTCACTGGTGCACAGTCATGCTGGAACAGGAAGGGGCCATCCCCAAACTGTTCCCACAAAGTTGGGAGCATGATATTGTCCAAAATGTCTTTGCGAAGTCCCTTCACTGGAACTAAGGGGACAAGCCCAACCCCTGAAAACAACCCCACACCATAATCCGCCCTCCACCAAATTATTTGAACCAGTGCACAAAGCAAAGTCCATAAAGACATGGATGAGCCAGTTTGGGGAGGAGGAACTTGACTGGCCTGAATCTCAACCCAATAGAACACCTTTGGGAGGAATTAGAGTGTAGACTGTGAGCTGGGCCTTCTACCCCACATCAGTGCCTGACCCCACAAATGCGCTTCTGGAAGAATGGTCAAACATTCCCATAGACACACTCCTAAACCTTGTGGACAGCCTTCCCAGAAGAGTTGAAGCTGTTATAGCTGCAACAGGTGGGCCAACTCTATGTTGAAACCTACTGATTAAGACTGGGACGCCATTAAAGTTCATGTGTGTGTATCAACTACAGACATCCCAATACTTTTGGCACTATAGTACATTTAGCAAAAGTATTTTGACATTACTTCTATCTAATACATTCTAAACCAAGAAACTTTGAATGTCAACACTGGCATCCGATGACTGAATTGTTTTGGTGGTAACAATATAGGTATGGATTTGATACAATTAACTTAGTGTTAGGGATTAGGTTAAGGTTAGGATTAGTGTCTTGGGGTGGAGGTTAAGATAAGTGGTAAGTTAAGTTTAGATTTCAATTTTAAGAGTAAAGGTTAAAGGTAAAGGTAAGGATAAATTAGGTAAGGTTAAGGTAGAGTGTTGGGGAATAAGGCAAGGGTGAGGTTAAGAGTTAGGTAATGCCCTAAGGTTTAAAAAGAAATTAATATTTTTTTGGACCATTTTATTTTTTGTGAAAGTATATCAACAGATGTTTTGTTTTATTGTTTTAATTGCATACAAATACATTTTATAAAGAAAGCTTACATAACACTGTTCTCAATCATGCTGGGCTTTATAATCATTAAATGGTGCCTTTATGCCTTCTATCCTAATTCACTTAATGAATTCTATTCAGTAAGGTAAAAAAACCTTCTGCGTGCAGCTTCCTCCGCAGTTCCCCCCTTACTAAATACTTACCTGAGCCTGATCTTGATCCAGCTATGTGCAGGAGAGCCGAGGATCTCTCGGGTCACTGGCTCCTGTTTGGCTCATACACAGCAGCAGGTGCCGTTGGCTCCTGCTGCTTTTAATTAGAGCTAGTGGGAAGGGAGCAGAGGGCAGGCCAAATCCCACTCAGAACGGGGCTCGGGAGCAAGCACGCATGAGTTCCCACATAGCAAGGGGATCGCTGTGAGGGCACTCAGCGATGGGATGGAGCCAGAAGCGCCAGCGGGGGACCCAAGAAGAGGAGGATTGGCACTACTGTTTGTTATTTTAAAAACATAAAAAATAGCCTTTACTATTACTTTAAATGAAAATACTGCAAACATAATTTTTCTGATAACTTTATGATTAGCTCCCTGATGAACTTTAGTGGGTAATACATGTACCTCCTATAATAATCTGCATAGGAATTATTTTTTGATGACACATTTCATTTTAATTTTTTAATCTACATTTTCCTTCACATTTACATGCAGTCTAACACACGTGACAATGGGAGGGGTTGGGACAAGCTACTACACTGTCAGTATGCTTACAACAGTTTTTTTTAACTGCTGCAACTGCTGCAGTGTTATAGTTTGACCTAACCTTTATCACTTTTGCTTGGCCTGCATGTAAGATGAGGAAAAAATATAAGTAAAAATTTGCTAATAGGAAAAGTAATTAAATACTGGAAACTGCCAGTACAATTATCAAATATGTTTTATGATGATTGTCATTCTTACTTGCAGAATAGGAGGGGGCAGGTGTCCCTCCTCTGAATCAATCATATCTACTGTATGTTTAGCACAACAGCTGCTCTCCAAAAATTGCCTGGAGCTTGTATACTGGCTGCAAGTGTCAGTATTAAATATTCATATTCTAGGTTTAATATTTACCATATTAAAAAAAGAAATAAAAGCAATTATCAAATAAATATTTTTTTTTTTTTTAGTTCTTAACACTATAAATAGCACTATAAAATACTTTAGTTTCCTTTTAAGGGTTATATTTCAGAGTTAGCTCAAAAGTTAGTCTAAGAACCAGGTTAAACTTAAGAAGTCAGGAAACGTGAAAGACAATTTTTTTAAAACTTGTTTTCAATGTAAAAAAACAAGCACTAGGTGGTTGGTTGCATAAGCCAACTTAAAGCCAATTTGACACCTGTATCCCTTTTGCTTGTTATTATATTACCAGGAATGCAAACCCTAGAAGAACAATCATAGAATGATATATGTATATATATATATATATATATATATATATATATATATATATATATATATATATATATATATATATATATATATATATATATATATATATATAACAGTGCAGTAATGTTTTAGATATAATGCTCAATTAAATTCATTTGAGATGAGACCATGATAATAGAAAACTGGGGGCAACCCCTACTATGCCACCAGAAAGGGGAGAGACTGTTTCTCCCTCCAGGGGATTTCATCCCTTTGTTTTACTTCATTTTACGTCAGTTTATCATTGGGGAATATTTTTAATCTCTTTCCTTTTCTCCTCCTCAACCCCTTCCTCTACCCTCCTCAACCCCCCCCCCCTTTCCTATTTCCCTTCCCCCCTCTCTCTTCCACCCCTCTTTCCTTCTCCCCCCTTTTTTCCCCTCCTTTTCCTCCACCCTCCCCCCCTTCCCCCTCTCCTTCCCTTTTCTTTCCCTCCCACTTTCCCTTTCTCTCTCTCCCTTTTTCTCCTTTTCCCCCCTTTTTCTCTTTTTTTCCCTTTTTCCTTTCCCTCCTTCCTCTTCCACTTTCCATTCCCTCCCTTCCCCTGCCCCTTCCTCCCTGCATTCATTCCCCCCTCCCCCTTTTTTAAAATCCCTCCCTTTTGGTTCTCCCCTTTTGTGTAAACAGGGATGTATCATAATTAGTTACAGGCTGGCTATAAAATATATTTTTTATTTTCAGCAACTTTGTGATTTATCCATGTGTGCACTTATTGTTTGCCCCCCCCCATGTCCGCTGTGGGGGAGTACCCTTGGGCACCCTTTCTTTCGCTGCAGTCGAATGCTGGTTCTTCTTGGGTAAGTAACCTAATGACCACTTTCCCCTCATTATTTATATACATTGGTTAGTATGTTAATGTGGGGTTGATTTACTAAAGGCAAATTGACTGTATGCTTTTCGAAGTGCAGTTGCACTCTGCAAGTGCAGTTGCTCCAGAGCTTAGTAAATGAGGTAAAGCTTTACTTTGCAAATAATACCCAATCACACGCAAGGAAAATAAAAATAATGCATTTTTGCTTGCACATGATTGGATGATGGAAGTCAGCAGAGCTCCTGCTCTTTTACTAACCTCTGGAGCAACTGCTCTTTCAGAGAGCAACTGCACTTTGTAAAGTGCACAGTCTAGTAAATTAACCCTTATGTCTTACTGTTTTTGTTACAGATGGTACTTTATATATTTCCTCCTGAAGAAGCAGTTGTTGCCGCAAAACCTGTAGAGGATTTTTTTATATTGATTACATCTTGTGTCCTCAGCCCATGTCTGAGGATACCACATTACCAGCAATATCAGCTTGGAATACCACATGTATTGAAGATGTTATAATTGTTGCTTTTTTCATGTATGTGGATATGTGTTCTTTTTAATATGATTGAATGAATAAAACTCAATTTTTATCATGTTATTGTAAATGTTTGGGTACCGAGATAGTCAATTTCTTCCCTTTCTGGGGGCTTAGTAGGGGTGGCTCCTAGTTTCTATTATCATTATTGTAAAGATGATGGTACCCCCATATCTCCTAACTAGGCCCATAGTTGATTGAGAAGAGACCATGTTGGCTTATGTTCAACCAGCTCTTGCTGTAAATACTTGTTTTATTATTTTCACCTTTTTAGTGTTTACTGAATTCAGATCCATTTATAAAACCTCAGTAAAACAGCAGCTCATAGCCAACTTATCAATAATACAGGGACAGTGTGCAAAAGTATATTCTTGAACATATTTCTTTTCTAAATGTCAATATTTTTAGAGTTTACAAAAAAAGTTTTGAAAAATGGAGCTAGCTAAAAGAAGTGCCGTCGTACAAATTTGTTTCTCAAATTTTTTTTGTTATCAGACAGAAAAATTGACTCCTATTTCATTGTGCCCTTTGGTGAAAGGAGCTGGTTCACACATATTGCACTTACCAAGTGAACTTAGCTGATTTACAGTTTTATTAAAAAAAAAAAGAGATTAAACATAGTAAGAGAGCTATGTATTTCTTCTGATCATCACCAGGAAGAAAAAAAAGTTTTTCTATAATTAAATTGCTGACTGTATCAATTGTTCTCCCAGACTCTGAAAATATCTCATTCAAAGGGGCTAATGGGATCGTCAATTAATCTAAGAGGAATTAATTGCATATTGTTGCAAGTGATTTAGAGACACTAGATTCATTTACCTCACACACAGCAAGACACTTGAATTGGACCAGCATTCCTTCTTAGCTGCACACTACATCAAGGCTCATTATAAACTCTCAGCAATAAATATAAAAAGCTGATTATTGTAATTCATCAATTATCTATCATTAGCCAGCATGACTACATATGAATGTAATGAACATCTTAATTTTTTCCAAACTCTCTTTAAACTTGCTGCATGACTTACAAATGGTGGAGCCATTCTGGAACTCAATCATATTCTCAATAATACCTACCACTTCACAAAATGGCTTCTACTACTTTGTGTGTTCTGGAAGATGTCCACCAAATTTACTTGAGTAATAAAATATGCAAAGCAATGTTTACATTTTGTAACTTTGACTTCAACATCCAGGGTTGTTTTAGTTAAGAGGCAAACAAATTGATTTGATCTGAACCCACCAAAAAATATGGGCCATAGTGCTGAATCTGGAATAACAGGAAAGGTCTAAATGTCTGTCAGATCCTGTCAATTTGGTAAAACCAGATTTTTTTTGCAAAATTATTGTCCATTGACAACATTTTACAGGGGCTTGCACTTTCAATTTTACTAATTCAGCTGCTCATTTTAAATTTGTTTGAAAAAAAAAGAAGCAATCTACTTTTTTTTAGTTTATTTACGGGATTTTATTTGTGGGGGCTTAGTGGTTTATGGTAATTTAGCTTATTTAATGTAACGTTCTTTGTTTTTGTGTGTTTTATTTATTTTTTTTTTTCTTGTAGTCTTTTTCTGTGAAAAGAAAAAACATAAAATAATAAAGAGTAGTAAGGTGCTGTTTTTTGGCACAAGAACTTTTCCAGTTGAATTGAGTTTCAGTAATGCTCCAGAGCCATATAAAGTCCATTGCCCCTTTAAAAAAACATCAAAACCATCTTAATTTCACTGTTCTTTTTGCTTGAAAACATTTGACATCTGTAACTATTGCTAAGATCTTTGCTTTCTCTAATATTTTAAAGCAATCCGGGGACCAGCACTAAATTTTGTCCTTCCTTGAAGCAGCTCTTTTGTTAAGTGAACAATATTCATGAGTGTTCAGCTGTTTTGGGGATGTGAAAACAACACCAGTACAATACTTAAGAAATGTACGCAAAAAATTTTACCTTTAGTATAACATGGCTTTTTGACATGGCCATCAGTGGACTTTGGCCGTCTGTCCTCCCCTGAGAGGTGCCTCATTGGATCATCACAAGGTCTCATGCTGTCTCTCCTCCCAGCTTCCATGGCCATTTTTTCCCTCATTGCCTTTGCTCTTTCACTTTCCAGGGCTATGGCTTTTTCTAGCAGTGTCAGATTACCCTTTGTCATATCAAAGACTTCTTCTGACCTGTCTGAGGTGATGGAGGTAGTGTCATCATCTCTATCGTTGCATTCATCCTCTTTTGCACAGCTAGAAAAAGTTCTTGATCTAGGGCTCAACTGTTCTTCGAGTCTCATCAAGTTCATCATATCAGAATAATTCCTGTCCGGCATTCGGTCACAATAGTCTTCCTCTGCTCTGGGCAATCTCATGCCCATAGTTTGCTGTTGGCTTCTATCATGGGAATTAGTTTCGCTAAGTTTCCGTGCAAGGTCAAAACATTGGTTCCGTAAGCATTCTAAACTGCTCAGGCACACCTCCTCATCACTCTCCTCCACCATTTTCTCTGCATGTCCATTATTCGTAGTTTTTCCTAACGTCAAATAGTTCATATTCCTTGAGTCTTCCTGGGATGTATTGTCAACATAATTCCTATCATTGAGGTTATCGGAAAGCACTACACCGTGTCCTTGTGCCAGCAGTTTGAGGGAATCCACAGTTTCCCTAACAACATCACTGTCCAAGTCTAAACTAAGCTCTGTCTTTCGTCCCACGTTCTCATTCTTGTCACTGTCGTCCTCCATGCTATTAGATGTATTGCTGTTCATTTCAGATTCTGTCCTGGCTCTGTACGCTGCATCCTCCGCTATTTTGCCAAGATTCAACAACGACTTGGCTACCAGTTCATCATAATTATCGTATTCATCGTTATTGTTATCATCCTTCTCTGTGTCGTGCATTATTCGAGAGCTGTGACAATCCATTGAGTGATTGTCTAAAAAGCAAACAGAGAGAGAGAGAGAGAGAGGGGTAGCTAGAATACTGAGCAACATTTCTGATTGTGCTAGTAAAAATTTAGCTTATATGTTGTAACAAACATAGTTATGCTGCATTTTTATGCCATATTGTTTCAGGTTTGTTTTATATAAGTGTAAACTAAGAAATATGTGCAATACAATCTCTCAGAAGATATGTCATTTGTTCATTTTAGGGTCTATACATACCTCATGATCATCTATAAGCAAAGTTTTTCAGTACTATTTTGGTTTTGCTAAACATGTTAATTTTTTACTGTAGCTTATGAAAAACATGCTCAAACTGCTGCATGCAGCAGCCTGTAAGCCCACTACCTAATGTGCCATGGTGCTTGTGCTGGAGTGTTTATAGTTCCATCATTAATAACAAGATGCAAAGCAGGTGCTCCCTACAGTGCATAGAAATACAGAGGAAAAATATTGGGCGGTCTTAACTGGCAGTATTAGTGAAGTCAGAATAATGCCTTACTGCACCCCACCATTCCACTGCCTCTGTGACAAATGAAAAAGTGCTTGTTTTGGGATGTAGGATAACAAAAAGGTGTTCCAGAGAAAATAAATTCAAAATCAGTGTCCTGGAAGGGGGCACGCTAAAACTGAAGTAGGTTATTAGCACAGGGGAGGTGACAGGATTGTTTCAGAAGCACCAAGGGGTGGTAGGTTGGTTGAAGAGGAGAAACAAACATTTAATCAGGTTATAAGTGACTGAGTCTATGAGTCTAGGAACAGTGGAGGTTGTACTGCTGATGTTAGAGATGAGCTTTGTTGTCAGGGATTGTTTAAACAGGAACTAGGGCAGTTGAGCTTAGATCCCTACTGGACCAGTTATTTGTTATGCTGCACTGAATAAATGTGATGGATTATCAAACATGCACTGGAGACTGGGTGCTGAGGGGGCATGAAGGGGTTACCAAAGATGAGACAGATATTTTGGCTTGGTGAACTGAATAAATGTAAGGGATTATTGGACATGTGTTAGGGACTGGCTACTGAGGGGTAATGCCTATGCACTTGGTAAGGCTTCATGTACATTATCAACTCCTAAACTTGAGTTTAGGAGCCTTTAGTGTTTTTTTGCCAAAGCTCCTAAACTCAACTCCATAAAAGCCTATGTGTCAATGTACATATAGGCTTTTAGCAGAGCTAGGAGCTGCTGCGTTTAGGGGAGCTCCAAGCTCCCTCAACCTCCCCCTTCTTTGCCGCGTTTTGCATTTTCCTGTGGCATCTAAGAGCTTAATGCACATAAGCTAAAGAATAGGCGCTGACAGATTAAAGTACAAACACTGGGTACTTGGTGCTAAGGGGTTAACCTACATGACCTGGGTTTCTGGTGTGGAGAACTGAGGAGATAATGCAGATGGGCTGAGGACTAGGCTTTAAGGGTTTTTTTTCATCTGCGCAGAGAAATGGGTGCTGAGGGGTTAACACACCTGAGCTGGGGCTGGGTGCTAAGGATATGTCACTGAGAGATAATGCACACACACACACACACTGAATGTTTACTACTAAGGAGTTAATGCACATGCTCTTGAGGCAGGTTACATATACTGCAGACAGATCACTGAGGGGTTAATGCCTATAAGCTGGGGGACTAAGGGGTTAATGTTTCTTCTATAGCTGATGATCAATGAGAGGTTAATACACATATACTGCAGAATGGTCACTTCGGGTTGATGCACATACTCCTGCTGGTATAAAGCTGGCTAGAGAGCTCTGTGTACTGCAGTGGCATCCTACTGTTTGTTGGGATAGTGGTGGGTGTATATGCTGGTGGCCAGGTACAGGTGAGAGACTAATGTGTGTCCTAACACACATACAAACACAATCATGCACTACACAATGAGAAATAATGAGAGTTGTTTTCTTCACTTTAAGTGCTAAACCTCCAGCCATGTATCCTTGCAATGTCTGGGTGAAAGACATAGACATTGTTCAATTAACAGTATAATTTATGTGGTGGGAGTGTATGACTGCAGACTAAGGATGCAAGCTCAAGACCCCATTGCACTACAATGTTAATTATATTGTGGTCCTCCTAGGATTGCACATCTGTGCATATTACTAGGGTTCCCCAGACCCACTGTCAGCCTGAAAAATTACTAACAGATCTATTGTAAGATCTATTTTAAGGTTAACTGGTGCATATTGGTTGATCCTTCTCTGACAATTTTTTTGTGGATCTATAGTCCACATAGCTATATTCTGTTGGTAATCATGAGGATCACACTCCTTTTTTTCCCTCGTATGGTATGTTGTGGAGTGACGGTATATATTGGTTAAGGGATACTGGAATACGTGATATTCCCACTAGACCCATCTACTATGGAGGAGTAGCCATTTTAGCTATTTTATTTTTCTGATTTATATGTTGATTCATTGGGATTAATCTTATGTTTCCCTTCCTTGCTACTGAGCTCCCTTCGTACTAGTGTTATTTGCTTTCTTGATCACGTCCCCCATTCACTTTTATTTTTACCTAACTTAATTCTGAGAGCAGTACAGGAGGTGTTGTTGTTTGAGTGTGGCATTTTTTACATAGTGTACCTATTTGATAAAATTGACATAGAGATACAAACCGCATTCTCACACGATCCACTTCCTGAGGACCCTGGGGATGAATCCCTTAAAAAGGTCTTTAAAAACCACAAGAAGCTCAATATTAAATACCTTATTTAAGTGGGATATTTCTTCTTTCAAATCACATATTACACAGGGTGTCATCCCAAGGGGCCTCAGAGAAAAGGTGATACCTGCTGGACATCTCCACGCACCCAGATTTCTGGCTGTGTGGAAAAAAAAGGCTGTTTAGATTGCAATTTAGAGGTTATGTGATTGATTGTGGAAGATGAGCAATCCAGACCAGAGTGTCAAATCACTTGAACCATTTAGACAAAACCTCCAGTTTGAGAAACATAATGAACAACTCAAAAAAAGAGGTAGAAAGAGTTTAGAGAAATCTGTGAACCAAGCAAGATAAATTTAGACAGAATATTCTGGACTGGAAAAGAGATGATGAATTTGACATAATGGTGCAACATGGAAGAAACTGCTCCCGCCGAGGTAGAGGAAGGAATCAAACCCCCACCCAATATATACATTCCTAGTCACACAGTGAGGGTGATCAAATGGACAAATCAGTCACTATTTTAGAAGGGCCAGGACCAGAGAGAACAACCTAGCTTCAATGAAAAGTATAGTAAAATCCAGACAGGGGGCAAAGACATTACCCCAACACCCACTGTAGAAAAAGAAAGAGGAAGAGAGGCTGGAAAAAATTAAAGGGAACTGAGAGCAATGAATCACAGGAGAAGACAGATGCCATTATTAAGCCCACTGGGGAGGAAAAGGGGGAAGGATGGGGGATATGATGGTAGTAAACTTGTCTGACTTTCCCTTGAATCAACATCCAATTTTCCTGAAAAATAAGGGCCTATCTTTTCTACGGACCTCCTCCATGAATAAATTTGAAGTGCTCATGGATGTCAGCCTCTTTTTGCGGAAAGTAATAATGAAATATGGCACAGTTACCGACAATCCGATTCGGTTTCAAAACCGGTTGATAAAAATGAGGAAGAAACATTAAATGCACTAGTATTACTTCTGGAGGAAAATGCTGAGAATGACTCAGACAACGAAACAATGCTCATCCTAATAAACTACACAAGACCATCTAATATCCAGATTAGGTCTGTTATGATGCCCCTATTTCCAAACATAAGTGGATACGTTCATTTTTAGATCAAGTAAAAAAAGATCTAGTGAAAATAAACTGGAATGCGAAGGGATTGGATAACTTAACTAGGGAAGAGAGGAAAGTTATGAAAGAACTTGAGGAGGCACCCATCAGGTAATTAAGGGCATATAGTTCTGTTGACAGGAAATAAGTATGAACAAGAAGTTATGCGTCAACTCACTGATACATCCACATACAAAAAACGAACTAACAGCCCCTTCCCTGCCATTGTCAATGACCTTAACTATAGCACATGAGACTGTGTCGATTTCCAGAAAAGAACTCAATTTTCAATTTTCAGGGTTCAGGAATTTAATATACCAACTTTTTAAATTATTCCAAAACGTCATAAATCGGTCAATAAACCCCCTGGTAGGCCAATGGTATCATCCATTAGGGGCCAACTAGAGAGGTTGGACAAATTTATAGATGCACTGATCAAGGAATTAGTACAAGATCTGTCCTCTTTTGTGCAAGACATTAGGCATGTACTGCAAAGACTTGAGTTCACTAGTATTCCATAAGGAGCCTTCTTGGTTGGAGTTGGTGTTGAGTCCCTATAAACGTTGAATCCCCTATGAGTGGGGACTACAGGGAGTAACACACTTCCTGGAGTAAAAATTCCCACAACTGGGGGCCCATAATGAGTTCATTGTAGAGACCCTTGAATTCATGTTGAAATACAATTGTTTTTAAATCTTGGGGGCCAACTATCAACAACTTAGGGGGACATCGATGGGTGCTCCATGGGCCCCGTCATATGCCTGCCTACATTTAGGCCTTTGGGAGGAAGAGGTGGTATGCCAGTCCTCTCTGTACCTCAGCCACAGTCTGGTGAGGCTGAGGTACATTGATGACGTGTTGATGATTTGGGGGGGGGCACCAGAGAACAACTGTCCTCCACTAGTTCGGACGGGAGTAAAAAATTCAAGATAAAACAGTGTATCATTAACTTGTTCAACCACTCGGGTTATCTACATCCTTACTTGTCCGTGTGGTAAAGCCTATGTGGCAAAACAAAAAGGCAACTCAAGATCCGGATTAGTGAACATGCCCAAAGTATTAAGAAGAAGGATGACAAACGCCCTCTCGCTGTGCATTTTGCGCAACACCATGAGGACAACCCTATGGGGTTGCGTGGGTAAGAGTATTTATAGCCTTAGGCTACTCCTAGACAGGGAGACTTTGACAGGATCCTAATCCAAAAAAAAAATTGCATATTGAGCCCAGGTACTCTGCACCCAAAAGGTTTAAATACTGAATGTAACTTATCCATTTATCTAGAACAATAATGGGTGGATTGGGATTTTTATTTGGAAAGACATGCAATTCGAAATAGAGGGACTATAGCTGTTTATGTCTTGTACACATTCACTCAGGTCCTTTCCATGTGTTGGCTCGTTACCCTAGAGCTGGCAGATGAGATGGGGACAATGTAAGTTTTTTGTTTATGTTTGCTTTTTTTTTTTATACGCCCTGTTTGACGTTGGAAGCTGCCTGGTTGCTTGCTGCTACTTCCAATTTTATCTTCTCTTCATTTGTGTTAATTTGACACCCTTGTACTACACTCAGAATTAACCCTTACATTGTTATGAATGTCTGTAGAGGTGGATGTGCAT
The DNA here is from genome assembly GCF_965119305.1 of Pelophylax lessonae. Classification (NCBI taxonomy): domain Eukaryota; kingdom Metazoa; phylum Chordata; class Amphibia; order Anura; family Ranidae; genus Pelophylax; species Pelophylax lessonae. Next base: position 159,941,572 of record NC_138770.1, on the reverse strand, counting down.
GGGACTTATTGTTGTTAAAGAATAGTACAACAGGTTTGTAGATGCTACAAAAAAAAACCCATCCCAAGCCCCTCCTTGCTCCAAAGAAGCTCGCCTGACAAGTGAAATGCATCAGCATGACGTCATAACGTCTGTGATGCTTGGACACAGATGGGTCTCCATGGACATGCCTCTCCATCCCAGGAACCAGCCCTGAATAATTTGAGGAGTGGGGAAGCGGCAGTCATAGTACCTTGGAAACGTGCCCTGGAAATGTACTTAGCGGACATCGGTGCAACTCTGTGCTGTCGGGGAGTGGTGAGATCACTTGAACTGTTTACAACTTGTGTCCACACTTGAACTTACCCCCACATGGCACCACTCACAATTCCATCATAACACATTCTTTGACCCACTTTGACTCCCTGCCTTGTCTGGTCTCACTCATCTGTCGGATATCAGAGCAGATTGGCCTACTGCACATAGTACGGAACTCTGGTACCAAGGGATTTACGAACCCACTTACCCCTAACAAGTGCCTTGAGATTGGAACAGGATCTTTCTATACTGCACACCTACATGGTTTTAGAATGTTTCTAGCTCAATTATCTATTGTTTGGATACCAGACTGCCCTAATCCTTAGAGAAGACCTGCTACTGATTATCTGGGAATAATCCCTATCTATATGGGTAATTGTCTGCGGCTGATTCTCATACCTATATCGAGGTGTGTGTATGTGGTTGGATGTGAGTCCAACAACCTGTGTTGTTGGATTCACAAAATGTGTTGTGTTGACAACATTGTCATCATTTTATACTCTTGCAATGGTGGAGGTGTATTTTTTACACTTTGTATTTTTCAATAAAGTTTTCTATATTTTTGTAACACTGGATGATCCTTCTCTGACGATTTTCCTTTGGATCTATAGTCCACTCAATTATATAACTGGCGCATATTGACACTGCTCGATTTGGTGTGGGAGTCTGTAAGGGAATCTAAGCTTCAATGCTAGTTGTTTAGCTTCAACAACTTTCTTTTTTTTCAATTATGTATTTTTATTAGTTTTTTTCAAATGATAACATACATCCAAGAAAGCAAACCACATTTATTATGATCAAATCTTATTCTTGATTTACTTTCTTCTTATTTCCTTAACTTCATCTTCACCTTAATACTCTATCTTTATAAACAAAATCAACCCCAGAAAAAAAGAAAAAAAAAAAAAGGGGGGGGGGAGGAGTATCTCCCTCTTCCCGGCTTCAACAACTTTCAACTACTGACCTTGACTAAGCAAACAGCACAATAAAAATGGAGAAAAGTAATAAAATAAATAATTTTGTATGTGGTTATTTCTGGCTATTGACACCGGATGTACTAAAGCAAAAGCATCTATAGCTTGCGCAACGCAGCCCAGCACAGACCCTATAAAATAACAAGGTGAAATCTATGGTTTCCAGTAGGGTTGGTTTACACCAATGTGTCGCATGTGGCTCCCGCTGTAACACACACACACCCTGTAACAACACACACCCTATAAAATAACAAGGTGAAATCTATTGTTTCCAGTAGGGTGGGTTTACTCCAATGTGTCGCATGTGGCTCCCAATGTAACACACACACATACCCTGTAACAATACACACCCTATAAAATAACAAGGTGAAATATATTGTTTCCCGTAGGGTTGGTTTACACCAATGTGTTGCGTGTGGCTCCCGCTGTAACACACACATACACACACCCTGTTACAACACACACCCTATAAAATAACAAGGTGAAATCTATTGATTCCAGTAGGGTGGGTTTACTCCAATGTGTCGCATGTGGCTCCCGATGTAACACACACACACACACACACCCTGTAACAACACACACCCTATAAAATAACAAGGTGAAATCTATTGTTTCCAGTAGGGTTGGTTTACACCAATGTGTCGTATGTGGCTCCCGATGTAACACACACACACACACACACCCTGTAACAACACACACCCTATAAAAAAACAAGGTTGAAATCTATTGTTTCCAGTAGCGTGGGTTTACTCCAATGTGTCGCATGTGGCTCCCGATGTAACACACACACACATACCCTGTAACAACACACACCCTATAAAATAACAAGGTGAAATCTATTGTTTCCAGTAGGGTGGGTTTACTCCAATGTGTCGCATGTGGCTCCCGATGTAACACACACACACACACACACACCCTGTAACAACACACACCCTATAAAATAACAAGGTGAAATCTATTGTTTCCAGTAGGGTGGGTTTACTCCAATGTGTCGCATGTGGCTCCCAAAGTAACACACACACACATACCCTGTAACAACACACACCCTATAAAATAACAAGGTGAAATATATTGTTTCCCGTAGGGTTGGTTTACACCAATGTGTTGCGTGTGGTTCCCGCTGTAACACACACACACACACACACACACACACACACACCCTGTTACAACACACACCCTATAAAATAACAAGGTGAAATCTATTGTTTCCAGTAGGGTGGGTTTACTCCAATGTGTCGCATGTGGCTCCCGATGTAACACACACACACACACACCCTGTAACAACACACACCCTATAAAATAACAAGGTGAAATCTATTGTTTCCAGTAGGGTTGGTTTACACCAATGTGTCGTATGTGGCTCCCGATGTAACACACACACACACACACACCCTGTAACAACACACACCCTATAAAATAACAAGGTGAAATCTTTTGTTTCCAGTAGGGTGGGTTTACTCCAATGTGTCGCATGTGGCTCCCGATGTAACACACACACACACCCTGTAACAACACACACCCTATGAAATAACAAGGTGAAATCTTTTGTTTCCAGTAGGGTGGGTTTACTCCAATGTGTCGCATGTGGCTCCCGATGTAACACACACACACACCCTGTAACAACACACACCCTATGAAATAACAAGGTGAAATCTATTGTTTCCAGTAGGGTTGGTTTACACCAATGTGTCGTATGTGGCTCCCGATGTAACACACACACACACACACCCTGTAGCAACACACACCCTATAAAAAAACAAGGTAAAATCTATTGTTTCCAGTAGCGTGGGTTTACTCCAATGTGTCGCATGTGGCTCCCGATGTAACACACACACACATACCCTGTAACAACACACACCCTATAAAATAACAAGGTGAAATCTATTGTTTCCAGTAGGGTGGGTTTACTCCAATGTGTCGCATGTGGCTCCCGATGTAACACACACACACACACACACACCCTGTAACAACACACACCCTATAAAATAACAAGGTGAAATCTATTGTTTCCAGTAGGGTGGGTTTACTCCAATGTGTCGCATGTGGCTCCCAAAGTAACACACACACACATACCCTGTAACAACACACACCCTATAAAATAACAAGGTGAAATATATTGTTTCCCGTAGGGTTGGTTTACACCAATGTGTTGCGTGTGGTTCCCGCTGTAACACACACACACACACACACACCCTGTTACAACACACACCCTATAAAATAACAAGGTGAAATCTATTGTTTCCAGTAGGGTGGGTTTACTCCAATGTGTCGCATGTGGCTCCCGATGTAACACACACACACACACATACCCTGTAACAACACACACCCTATAAAATAACAAGGTGAAATCTATTGTTTCCAGTAGGGTGGGTTTACTCCAATGTGTCGCATGTGGCTCCCGATGTAACACACACACACACCCTGTAACAACACACACCCTATAAAATAACAAGGTGAAATCTATTGTTTCCAGTAGGGTTGGTTTACACCAATGTGTCGTATGTGGCTCCCGATGTAACACACACACACACACACCCTGTAACAACACACACCCTATAAAATAACAAGGTGAAATCTTTTGTTTCCAGTAGGGTGGGTTTACTCCAATGTGTCGCATGTGGCTCCCGATGTAACACACACACACACCCTGTAACAACACACACCCTATGAAATAACAAGGTGAAATCTATTGTTTCCAGTAGGGTGGGTTTACTCCAATGTGTCGCATGTGGCTCCCGATGTAACACACACACACACACACCCTGTAACAACACACACCCTATAAAATAACAAGGTGAAATCTATTGTTTCCAGTGGGGTGGGTTTACTCCAATGTGTCGCATGTGGCTCCCGATGTAACACACACACACCCTGTAACAACACACACCCTATAGAATAACAAGGTGAAATCTATTGTTTCCCGTAGGGTTGGTTTACACCAATGTGTCGCATGTGGCTCCCGCTGTAACACACACACACACACACACACACACACACACACACACACCCTGTAACAACGCACTCCCTATAAAATAACAAGGTGAAATCTATTGTTTCCAGTGGGGTGGGTTTACTCCAATGTGTCGCATGTGGCTCCCGATGTAACACACACACACACACACCCTGTAACAACACACACCCTATGAAATAACAAGGTGAAATCTATTGTTTCCAGTAGGGTGAGTTTACTCCAATGTGTCGCATGTGGCTCCCGATGTAACACACACACACACACACCCTGTAACAACACACACACTATAAAATAACAAGGTGAAATCTATTGTTTCCAGTGGGGTGGGTTTACTCCAATGTGTCGCATGTGGCTCCCGATGTAACACACACACCCTGTAACAACACACACCCTATAAAATAACAAGGTGAAATCTATTGTTTCCCGTAGGGTTGGTTTATATCAATGTGTCGCATGTGGCTCCCGCTGTAACACACACACACACACACACACCCTGTAACAACACACTCCCTATGAAATAACAAGGTGAAATCTATTGTTTCCAGTAGGGTGGGTTTACTCCAATGTGTCGCATGTGGCTCCCGATCTAACACACACACACACCCTGTAACCACACACACCCTATAAAATAACAAGGTGAAATATATTGTTTCCCGTAGGGTTGGTTTACACCAATGTGTTGCGTGTGGCTCCGGCTGTAACACACACACACACACACACACACACCCTGTAACAACACACACCCTATGAAATAAGAAAGGGGAAATATATTGTTTCCAGTAGGGTGGGTTTACTCCAATGTGTCACGTGTGGCTCCCGCTGTACAAAAGAAATGCAAATCATTGCAAAAAAGTAATGTCAACGCACATCAACGGAAGTGCATTTAGCATCGGTCAAGGTTGACTAAATGCAATGGATTTGGTATGAATATAAAACAAGTTTCCCTTAGTATCGCGATAGAGAACTAAAATCTACTTTCCTGTAAATCAACGCCCGCATGAGTTCCTGAGAGATAAAGGAAGATGGTGGTTTATTCAATTTACCAGTAAATTTCCAGTGCTGAAATATAAATTTGGGCTTAAAGACATTAATATTTTTTCAGTGTGTTATTGCAAACACTGTTTTAAAATATTACCATAACTGTATGCAATTATCATAACAAGCAAAATCATTTTTCAATGTTACAGATTTGGTTATTGCAAGAAGTATGGACCAAAAAAATAACAGCAGCTGTTTTAGTGGATACATCTTTGTTACTCCAAATGCTGTCACTCTCTGCAGACACGAACGCAGACTTATGAATAATAGAACTTGCCAACTATTTCTATCTGTTAGGGGAAAGAAAATCTGCAATATTAGTGCTGAAAATCTCTCCCCTGCACCTGTCCCTAGGCTCTTATTAAACTGAGTGATGGCATTAGTGACTCCATCATTTTACTGGGTATTCTGGGAAGGTGACTGTAAACACCTGTTACTTGTTGGAAATGTATGGACTACACGCAAAAAAATCGCTATGGCTCGAATATTTACCAATTTGCATAGCTGATAGCACGCTAACAGTTAAAGCTGAATTCCAGGCAAACAACGAATTTAATTGATGAATGAGATATATGGGAGCTGTTTTACCTGCTAAAGGATTTGTATTTCTGTCCATCCAGTTCTGAAAATTACACAGCTCTGCCACAAAATACAGCCCTGATTAGTAGGGAATTAGCCCAGTTAGGTAACAATTATAGGTCTTGTTCCTTCCCCATCCGGTGGCTGGACAGTGAAATGAGAAGCAACAGACCGGTGAGCTCATCTCTGTTAAATGCTAGGGACGGTTCTTAGCTTAAGAACTTAGCTTGTCACCTAGGGCTGGTTCACACTGGTGTGATGGAAGACATTGCATGTGATTCGCACCTCACTGCTATGCAAATCACATGTGATGTCCTTGAGATGCAAATTCAGCCATACAGCTTGTGTGGCTAAATTTGCATCGCATTCGGACCAAAGTCATGTAGGACCCTTTTTTGGGTCCACACCAGAATCGGATCGCATGGGTGTTCACACCCATACAGTCCGATTCCTGTCCGAATTGACAGTTCGCACTGCAATATGCAAACTGATCTGGGGGTGTCATTAACTTTGTATTGACACTCTCAACAGTTTGCATATGGCAGTGTGAATTGCCTGCGAGTCGGGTGCAATTTTGGAACCCGCAGTGGATTCGCAGAGTTCCCACATCGCACCAGTGTGAACCGGCCCTAAGTCAGACAGAGGTCAGTGGGGTAATTTACTAAAACTGGAGAGTGCAAAATCTGGAGCAGCTGTGCATGGTAGCCAATTAGCTTCTAACTTCAGCTTGTTTAACCACTTGCCGACCGCTCACATGGAGCGTACTGCGGCAAAGTGGCTCGTTCCCGTCCAGCGACGTAGACCTACGTCACTGGACTCCTCCCCCTGTAGGCGGCGCTCCCGCTGTTTTCATTCACAGCGGGAGTCGGGCCAGGGGAGGAGCAGCGGCGATCGCCGCTGCTCTGCCCCGATCGTCGGGGAATCTAGTGAGGAGATCCGCCCGCTTGTGTAAACAGAGCGGGCGGATCTCCATAGTGACAGGGACTGACAGATCGGAGTGTTCAGCATAGCTGGACATCCGATCTGTCCTTCTGTCACTCAGTCACCTCCCCTCCCACACGTCAGTAAGCACCAGGCATACATTAACCCCTCCCTCTCCAATAAAATTAACCCCTTCCCTGCCAGTGTCATTTTTACAGTAACAGTGCATATGTATAGCACTGATTACTGCAGTAATGTCACTGGTACCCCCAAAAGTGTCAAAAATGTCAATCAAGGGTCCGATCTGTCCGCCGCAATGTCGCAGTCCCGCAAAAAAAATCGCAGATCACCGCCATTACGCGTTAAAAAAAAAACACCAAAAATGACAGAAATCTTTCCCTTTGTTAGTAAACGCAATAACTTTTGCGCAAACCAATCAAAATACGCTTATTGTGATTTTTTTACCAAACATAGGTAGCAGAAAACAAATTGGCCAAAAATTAAAAAAAAAAATAGATTTTTACATTTTTTTGGGGGGGAATTTCATATAAAAAAATGTTAAAAATATTGTTATTTTTTCAAAATAAACGCTCTTTTTTTGTTTATAGCGCAAAAAGTAAAAATCGCACAGGTGATCAAATGCCACCAAAAGTAAGCTCTGTTTGTGGGAAAAAAAGGACGTAAATTTCGTTTGGGTACGGCGTCGCACGACCGCGCAATTGTCAGTTAAAGTTGCACAGCGCCGAATCGCAAAAAGTGGCCTGGACGGAAGACAGCAAAATCCTCCGGTGGTCAAGTGGTTAATTAACCACTTGCCGAACTGCAGCCGTAGTTATTTTGCGGCAGTATGTACATTGTTTCATGTAGCAGTTAGTGGGGGCACGTGCCAATTGGCAAGAGGAGGAGCCAATCAGCCTGTCCGGTGGATGCGATGTCCATCGGGTACAGACGATCGCTCCCCATGGAGACAGAATGACGGTCTGCCGATGTATACAGGGCAGACCACTATTCTGTCAGTAATTAACACAGGGATCCTGTGTTCCTCCTATTTGTGTTCATCCAGTGAATACAAACCCCACACAGTTAGAAAGCACCCCCTAGGCACACATTTAACCCTTTTATCGCCCCTTGTGTTAACTCCTTCCCTGCCAGTGTCATTATTACAGTAACAGTGCATATATTTAGCACTGATTACTGTAGTAATGTCACTGGTCCTCCCAAAAGTGTCAAAAGTGTCAGTTAGGTGTCCAATCTGTCTGCCGCAATGTAGCAGGCCCGCTAAAAATCGCTGATTGCCGCCATTGCTAGTAAAGAAATAAAAAAATAAAAATGACATAAATCTTTCCCCTAGTTTGTAGACGCGATAACTTTTGTGCAAACCAATCAATATACAATTATTGGGATTTTCTTTACCAAAAATATGTAGCAGAATACATATTGGCCTAAAATGATGAAAAAAAAAATATATTTTTTTTTAAATTTCCCTTTATTGGGATTGTTTTATAGCAGAAAGTAAAAAAAAATGCTTTTTTTTTTTTTTGTCCAGAATTTTTGCTCTTTTTTTGTTTATAGCACAAAAAAATAAAAATTGCAGAGGTGATCAAATACCACCAAAAGAAAGCTCTATTTGTGGAAAAAAAAAAAACGACGTCAATTCTATTTGGGTACAACGTTGCACAATTGCGCAATGGTCAGTTAAAATAACACAGTGCCGTATCACAAAAAATTGTCTGGTCATTAACCACTTGCTGACCACCCGCCGTAGTATTACTGTGGCAGGGCGGCTCGGCTGCGCTCAGTCACGTAGTACTACGCGCGCCACTGGGCCTGCGCTCCCGCCGTGTTTAGACACAGCGGGAGGCGAGCCACGGGAGGAATGGCGGCAATTGCAGCTTCCCTCCCGCGATCGTTGGAGAAACCAAGAGAAGACCCGTCTGCTTATGTAAACAAAGCAGGCGGATCTTCTGTCAGACAGGCAGGGATAGATCAGGAGTTTCAGCAAAGCTGAAGCTGCGATCTCTCTGTGCCTGTCACAGAACCCCCCCCACCTCACACAGTGAGTAAGCACTTTAGGCATGCATTTAACCCCTTTGATCACCCCCAATATTAACCTCTTCCCTGCCAGCGTCATTTATACAGTAACAGTGTATATTATTTAGCACTGATTACTGTATTAGTGTTACTGGTCCCCAAAAAGTGTCAAAAATGTCAGTTAGGGGTCCGATCTAATGGGCGCAATTATCTCAGGTCCGCTAAAAATTGATGATCGCAGCCATTACTAATAAAAAAAATAAATAAATAAAAAGTCCAAAAATCTATCCCGCAGTTTGTAAACACTATAACTTTTGTGCAAACCAATTAAAATACGCTTTTTGGGATTTTTTTCACCAAAAATATGTAGCAGAATACAAATTGGCCTAAACTGATAAAAAAATTAAATTTTTTTTTTTTTTTTATTGGGAATGTTTTATAGCAGAAAGTAAAAAGAATGGCATTTTTTTCAAAATTGTCGATCTTTTTTTGTTTATAGCGCAAAAGCTTAAAACCTCAGAGGTGATGAAATACCACCAAAAGAAAGCTCTATTTGTGGGGAAAAAAAGGACATCAATTGTATTTGGGTACAGCGTCGCACGACCGCGCAAATTTCCATTAAAATAAAGCAGTGCCGATTCACAAAAATGGCCTGGTCAATAAGGGGGGTAAAAGGGGCTGAAGTGGTTAAGGGGTAAAACCTTCCGCTCCTTAAGTGGTTAAGCTTAAAAAACCAGATCTGAACCAGATTTTGCACGCTCTAGTTTTAGTAAATTAACCCCAATGTCTTCTGTATAACCTAGGTTTATAATTCAGGGGTTCCTTGGAGGTAATTTAAAGCAGCAGAGGGTGCCTGCACTATATTGTTTGTTTGGACACTTTAATTTGGACGGCTGGTTTGCTTTAAGTGTTTGTGTGTTGATGGTTTTGAAAAGAGTTTTAAAGAAATATGTCTACTGAATTAAACCTTTTAAAACTTTAAAAAAAGTGAAACCCCTTCTGTACGGGGCATTACATTGGCAGAAAGGATAGATATAGTGGGATTATATGCTGATTATCTTTTTTTATATTTAAATGATGCACATGAATCATTGGAAGCAGCTATGCATATAATAGAACTATTTGGTTCTTTTTCAGGCCTTAAAATTAATTGGCAAAAATCCTCCCTTATGCCATTGCAACCACAACTACTCACACTAAGCAAGGATTAAAGTTTATTAAAGGTAGTGTCCTCTTTCAAATATCTGGGAATAAATATTACAAGATTACCACAAGCAGCTTTACAGGCTAACCTTAATCCACTCATGACAACAATTAAAACTAAATTAGCTACTTGGGCTAAATTACCACTTTCAGTTGCAGGGAGAATAAATGTAATCAAGATGGTCCTATTACCGAAATGTTTATACATTTTTTCACATATGTCCGTTATAGTCCCTAAAACTATTTTTAAAAAAATAGATGCCCTATTTACCACATTTATTTGGGGAAAGGGTAGAAATAGAATAACGTTAACCACACTTCAGAGAGCTAAAACAGAAGCAGGTATGGCACTTCCTAATATATACAGATACTATCTCGCTGGACAACTTAAACATCTCACAGGATGGATAGTACCAGTAACACTACAGATGGTAGAATCACACCTGGCTCATGTTTTACAAATCGATAATTTACTTATAGCCCTAGAAGCACCTTTGAATAAATTAAAATATAAGCAAATACCAATGTTAACATTAGCTCGTACAATATGGAGAGAGGCAAAACGTATAGAGGGAAACACACAAATAAACATGGATCTCCCATTATGGCGAAACCCAATGTTTAATCAACTGAAACAATTGGTAGAGTATCAGTTCTGGGAACAAAAGGGATATCAGTCCTTGCAGACGTATATGACATAACACATATTTACTCTTTTTCAGATATACAAATGAAATATGATATACCACATACCTCATTATATAGATACCTACAGTTGCGACATGTGTTACAAGCGCAATTTGGAGTTTTGGGACCTGGGATCTCTAGATATCCAATGATTGGTGTCCTTAGGTCCCAGGGCCCTAAAGGATTAATCTCTAAAATATATGCACATTTAACCAGGGTTAATTCAGGAATGAATCCCTTGGCAATAAGAAGAAAATGGCAGGAAATAATTCCCAATTTAACTGACGAAGATTGGAAAGAAGCCTGTTCATCCCATTTATATGTATCGCCAGCAGCAAACAATAGGTTAATACAATTATATATGCTACATCAATCATATCTCTCTCCAAGCAGACTTTATGCAATGCAAAGCATTGCATCTCCTAAATGTTTGACATGCAGTGCTAAGCGGGCAGACTTTATAAATATTATGTGGTTTTGTCCAGTGATATCAATTCTGGCAGGAAATAATTCAAATATTATCAAATATTATCCTCTGTCCTGAATATGCCTGTACCTTTGACCCCAGAAACCTGTTTGCTGGGTATATTAGATGAAATAACATGGTCTAGATATCACAAGATAATGCTTAGAGAAACGCTGTTTATGGCAAGGAAAACAATCACAGTTAAGTGGATTCAAGTGAAGCACCCTGCTGTTAAGAACTGGATAAGAGCGGTAAATCAGATTTTACCATTTGAAAAAGTATTGTATATGCATAGAGGATGCTCAACTAAATATAATAAAATTTGGGATAATTGGTGTCAATCAACATTAACCAATGGTTGAATATAAGGAGATAACCAAGAGGATATAGAGGGATGCACATAGTATGATGAGGAAATAAATCTATGAATGCAATGGAGCAAGGGGTTGGGGCACACCAGGACAACGGCGATCAATTAAGCTAAATGGATATACCTTGGCATAAAGAGATTATGAATACAGATAATTATTTGGATATTGTATAATTTTTTTATTTTATATTGTTTTGTCCCTTTGTTGAAAGGACATTTGGAATGTTCGTTTTTATGCACATATTAAAAAAAAAAAGTGAAACCCCAAATGAGCATGTTAGTGGCAGGTGCACCGAGGCTGCAAGAAGAACCTGTTAAAAAAAGAAAAAAATTTGGATCTATTTGACTTATGGTAAAGCATGTATTAATTACAGATATTTTAATTTTAACCACTTTACCACCGGAGGATTTTCCTGCTTTACGTCTGGGCCACTTTTTCGATTCGGCACTGTGCGACTTTAACTGACAATTGCGCGGTCATGCAACGCCGTACCCAAAACAAAATTTACGTCCTTTTTTTCCATAAACAGAGCTTTCTTTTGGTGGTATTTGATCCCCTCTGAGCTTTTCATTTTTTGCGATATTAATAAAAAAATGCGACAATTTTGAAAAAATAACAATATTTTTCTACTTTGACAGTTAAAAATATCCAATATATTAAATTTTTGTCATATATTTAGGCCAAATTGTATTTAGCTACATGTATTTGACAAAAAAATTCTCAATGAGCGTATTTTTAACCGCTTTAAGACCGGAAGATTTTACCCCATTCCTGACCAGGCCCTATCTTGCGATTCGGCACTGCATTATTTTAACGGACAATTGCGCGGTCGTGCGATGCTGTACCCAAATTAATTGATGTCCTTTTTTCCCCCATAAATAGAGCTTTCTTTTGGTGGTATTTGATCACCTGTGCGATTTTTACTTTTTGCGCTATAAACAAAAAAAGAGCGACAATTTTGAAAAAATAACAATATTTTTCAAATTTTTTATATGAAATCCCCCCCCCCCAAAAAAAAATGTAAAAATCTAAATTTTTTAACATTTTAGGCCAATTTGTTTTCTGCTACATATTTTGGTAAAAAAAAAACGCAATAAGCGTATTTTGATTGGTTTGCGCAAAAGTTATCGCAGCTACTAACTACAGGAAATTTATGTAATTTTTATTGTTTTTTTTTAACTAGTAATGGCGGCGATCTGGCAGTGATCTGCGATTTTTTTTGCGGGACTGTGACATTGCGGCGGACAGATCGGACCCTTGAAGGACATTTTTAACACTTTTGGGGGTACCAGTGACATTACTACAGTAATCAGTGCTATAAATATCAAGTGATCAAGGGGTTAATGTATGCCTGGTGCTTACTAACGTGTGTGGGGGGAGGGGACTATGTGACACAGGCACAAATCCCAGGTTCAGCTATGCTGAATCCTGCAATCTGACCCTGCCTGTCACTTAGGAGATCCGCCCGCTTTGTTTACACAAGCGGGCGGATCTCCACACTCGATTCCCCGGCGATCGGGGAAGAGCGGCGGTGATCACCGCCGCTCCTTCCTTGGCCCGACACCCACTGTGACTGAATACAGCGGGAACGAGCCCCCGGCAGCGCGCGCGCGCCGCCGACAGAGGGGAGTGTCTGGTGACGTAGGTCTATGTCGCCAGACGATAACGAGCCACTGTGCCGCAGTAGAGGCACAGTGAGCAGTGTTAAAGTGGTTAAAAAAATACCCAAATTCAGCAATTAGTGCCAAAAAATACAAAATACCTCCCCCCCAAAAAACAAAACAAAAAACACACACAAAAAAAAGGAGCAGCCTGCATCAAATACCTTGATATAAGATATTTGCAAAATAATCCAATAATGCCACACTATCCCTTTAACCTCCAGAAAATGTATCCCCCCCCCCCCATTCCTGACTAGGCCATTTTACACGATACAGTAATGCAATATTTTAACTGACAATTGCACGGTCGAGGAACACTGTACCCAAAGAAAATGTCTGTATTTTTTTTCCCCACAAATAGAGCTTTTGTGCTTTAGACAAAAAAATAAAGACAGACAATTCTGAAAAAAAAACAACTATTTTTTTCTACTTTCTGCTTTAAAACACAGCCAATAAAAAAAAAAAAGTGTCCTCATAGATTTAGGCCAATATCAATCCTGCTACATGTTTTTGGTAAAAAAAACATTGGCTCAAATAAGTGTATATTGATTGGTTTACGTGAACATTATAGCATCTACAAATTATGGTATATGTTTATGGATTTTTTTATTTATTTTTTATACTAGTAATGGTGGTGATCAGTGACTGATAGAGGGACTGCAATATTGTGGAGGACAATCTGACACTAACTGACACTTTTGACACTTTGAGGGAACCAGTGACACTAATACACTAAAAATATGCACTGTCACTGTACTATTGACACTGGATGGGAAGGGGTTAAACATCTAGAGCGATCAAAGGGCTAACTGTGTGCCTAGCCAGTGTTTTTGTGTATTGTGTTAGGTGCTTTTACTAAGACAAGAGATTGATTTTGTTCCCTGCTTTGCAGGAACACAAAATCCATTTTTTCCCCCCTGTCAGAACTGAGATATGTCTTGTTTACATAGGCAGATTTCAGTTATGTGTGTATTACCGACGTCTGGAGGGTGTCAATGGATATTCAGTGCCCAGTACCCGCAGATAGGCTTCTGCTGTGAATAATCACACCTGAAGCAGCCTGCAGGTGGCACATGCGCCCCCTGCAGGCGAAAGTGCAAAATCACATATATATTCATAATTCTGCACAAGAGAGCTGCTCTGTAGCTGTAAAACTGCTATGGGCGGAAAGTAAGTGCTTAAATCAATGGAATCAAATTGGTATTTACTGCATATATAGAACCAACAATTTAGCGCATTCACATGAGCCTCTGCCTTCAAATAAGCATACAATCTAAGGTCCCTATGTCACATGTATATCTTCCTGTAAATACATACTAGGGACAATTTACCTACCAACATGTCTTTTTGAGTGTGCAAAGAAATCAGAGTCCCTAGAGGAAACCCATGTAAGTACTGGGAAAACATGCAAACCCCAAGCAGATAGTGTCCTGGCCAGGATACATACCTGGGACCATAGTGCTGAAAGGTAAAACTGCTATCCACTGAAGACACTGTGTGGCCCTTAAGAAACAGCACAGGGCTAGAAGATAGCCAATGCCTTATTTAAATAGGCCATTCTGAAATTGACAGATTTCTTGGGGAGGTGCCAAACATAGACAGAAAATGAATAAAACAACCTGTCTGTAACTCAGCCTTCAACTTTCCTGTTTAAGGTAATGATCTGAGAGCTTTAATTATTTGACAGTCCTTCTGACTAAGTGATAGGATTTGCACTGTTACTGAAGGACCTCTTTGAATCTTTTATCCAGCAATAATGAGTGCTTGTGTCTTCTTTGGTTTTCTTAACAGTCTGTAAATGCTTTTTTCACACTATTACATATATCAAGGTTGGGCGAGCAAATGGGCACCTGCTTTGTGAACATCAGCAGGGAGGGGTGAAACTAACTCCAGACTTCTGCTCTGCTAACATTTGGCACAGGAACAGCTCCAAAGTTCTAGGAGGGGTGGTAGGGCCAGTTTCTGGTAGAAAGGTTAAGTTCCAAAGAAGCATATGGTAACAGAGGAACCCGAGCACCCAATAGTTGAACACATACCTAATGTGCTGGTCAAGGGCATTTAGTTGCTGTCCGTAAGTCAGGGAGGTTAACTGGCACTCTGGGGTTGATTTACTAAAGGCAAATATACTGTGCACTTTGCAAGAGCAGTTGCCCCAGAGCTTAGTAAATAAGCACATGCTCTGCTGACTTCCTTCATCCAATCATGTTCAAGCAAAAATTCAATTTTTTTTATTTTCCTTTCTTGTGATTGGGTATCCTATGTAAAGTAAACCTTTACCTCATTTACTAAGTTCTGGAGCAACTGCACTTGCAGAGTCTATTTGCCTTTAGTAAATCAAACCCCCCCCCCCCCCATGCTATAGGTGAATAATTTAACCAATGAGGTGGGTTAGGGTTAGCCTCTTCTACTTAATAGTGGATTTGGTTGATATATGTCACTAAGGGCATACTCACACTAGGTGATCTGTACCATGCCCAAGCATGTGTGACCCCCAAAGTCCGTTTCCACTAGTGTGATCGCTCCATAGCATGCCCTGGCCTGCTTGAACTCATCAAATTACACATCTATGTGAGAAAGAAGTGATGACATAAGCATGCTAAGGCCCTGCACAATGTGAGCGTAAGCCAGTGGGGGATGGGGGACAATCATACTCAGGGACAGAACAAGGCAACCTTGCCTTGTGTCAGTATGTCCTAAGAGTGGTTGTGTCATTGAACATAAAAATCACAGATTATGTTCCAGACATTACTCTCCAGAATCATTTACCTTGTAGCCAATGTTTTTACTGCAAATGATTTGCACAATTTCATAAAGAGAGCATACGTCATAGTATTATCAAATTAGAGTCCAGTGAAAAATTCTAACTCAACTCAGATAGTCCACTGTATATACAAATTCTTTACACCAAATGTGCACCAGCAACCTTATACAAATACAGCGTCTTACCAAACATTTAGACCACACATCTCAAAAATAGAGATGGGCCAAACGACCCCCTGTTCGGTTCATGGCAGAACTTTCGAACACCGCAAACATTCGGAACCGAATAACGAATCCCATTGAAGTCTATGGGACCTGAACTAGAAAATAAAGGGTGGCCATTTTGAAGGCTTATAGGCAAGTAATTGGGCATACAATGGTTATTGGGGTTCGAGTACTGCCCTGGGGGACATGTATCAATGAAAAGGAAAGTTTGTAAAAAACATAATTTTTAAATGAGCAGTGATTTACTGATGATTAAAGTGAAACCATAAAAATGAAAAATAACAATAAAAATGAAAAAAATCCTTTAAATATGGTGCCTTGGGGACCCCCTTAGTCTGTCTGTAAAGTGGCACATCTGTACTGTACTGTACTGTATATAGAACCTGCTGCAGCAATAATGACATTTATAAAGCCAAAAAAAGACATTTTCCATTCAAGCTTTCTTTATTTTAAAAAAACAATGGCTTGAGGAGCCAGTCTGTATGATGAGGCCATAATTTAATACACTCAGAACAAGATAAGAGATTTTTTGGATAAATACTGATGTCTCTTTCCCAGACTTTGGATACAAGTAAAAGGTGCAGAAAAATTGGGCTTTGGGTGTTGGTGGTGCCTTTATACCGTAACTGTATTGAGGTACTCTTGATGAAAGCAAGAATTGGCCTGGCTGACAAAAATATTAATGATATGCACCTGTCAAAAAGGTGCGGAAAAATTAGTCTTTGGGTGTCGGTGGTGCCTTCACACCGTAACCCTATAGAGGTACTCTTGATGAAAGCAAGAATTGGCCTTGCTGTCAAAAATTGAAATGATATGCACCTGTCAAACAGGTGCAGAAAAATTGGTCTTTGGGTGTCGGTGGTTCCTTCACACCGAAAAACCTATAGAGGTACTATTAATGAAAGCAAGTATTAGCCTTGCTGTTAAAAATTTAATGATATGCACCTGTCAAACAGCTGAGGAAAAATTGGTCTTTGGGTGTCGGTGGTGCCTTTACACTGTAACCCTATAGAGGTACTCTTGATGAAAGCAAAATCTGGCCTTGATGTCAAAAATTAAAATGATTTGCACCTGTCAAACAGAAAATTGGTCCATGGGTGTTAATTGTGTCCATGAAACCGACACCAAAACATTTCTTCCAGATGAAATCAACACCCACAAAGCAAGGCAGCCCAGACAGGCTTCCAGGAATTCTAGATCCAGAAAGAACTTAATCAGCAGCAGTGACATCAGGGGCTTGATAGCTACTGCTAATCCAGGATGGATTCATTTCTATAAATGTCAGCCGGTCCAAAGACTCTGTGGACAGGTGCGCTTTCTTCTGTACCCTCTGTGAGGACAGGATGAGTTCTGAGACTTTCCCTTTGTAATGGTGGTCAAGGAGGGTTGCCAACCAATAGTGATCCTTCTCCTTGATGCCATGTATTCTCGGGACCTTTCATAGGTTTTGAAGAATGAGGGAGCCCATGCACCACAAGTTTGCGGAGGAATGAGAAGCAGACTCCTCTGGGTCATTGAGGATTACAGTATCTGGAACTGCCTCCCCCAGCCACTTACTACTCTCAAGGGTTCTATGGAAGGAAAACCATCTGTTAAGGGTTGACATGCGTCTTGCTCTGCTTCAATGACTCCAAAACTACCAGAATCATCCTCCCTCTCCTCTTGTGTGTTCTGTGGCATAGCAAGAATGGTGTCTGCATAAAGCAGGCATTGAGAGGAAAGGAAGGCCTACTCTCCAGCAAGAATAAAACAGGGATTGTGTCACTGATGCGTGCAATGTCACGACTCACCATTCTTGTGGCCACCTTAAATGGTGACAGTATAGTGCATGCGTCCTCTATCATCAGCCATTGGCGTGGGGAAAAAAAGCCTGTGATTGTGCCATACTGACACAGGTACTCTTTTAAAGCCCTCTTCTGCATGTGCAGCTGCTGCAGCATTACCAAAGTCGAGTTCCACCTGGTGGGCATGTCACAAATCAGGCAGTTAATGGGCAGGTGGAATTCCCACTGGATTTCAGCCAACCGAGCACTGGCTGCGTATGACTGCCTAAAATAGCTTCAGATTCTTCTGGCCTGCTTTAGCAGGTCTTCCAACCCTGGGTACCTATTTAAGAAACACTGCCCCTCCCAAATTGAAGATGCCATGCCTGGCACATGTGTCAACTTTCCCTGTCTAATGGACGACAGGAGGTTTGTGTCATTATCGCACACCACTATTCCTGGCTCTAGCTGGCGTGGCGTGAATCACCTCTGGGCCTGCCCCTACAGAGCTGCAAGAATCTCTGCTCCAGTGTGGCTCCTGTTCCCCAGGGAGACCAGCTAAAGTAGTGCATGCAACCTTTTTGCCTGACTCATTCAATAGCCCCTTGAATGCTCAGGGGGTATGTGTGGTTCATAGGACAATTCAGCAGAGGAGGGCATGGAGAAGGAGGTGGAGCTGACAAATCTTGCATCATCACCACTGGCTGTATGGCTACATGGTGCCACAACAAGCAGCAGTACTGAGCCCTGTCCAGCATCCTTCTGAGTTGCAAGCAGAGTTACCCAGTGTGCTGTGAACTAAATATATCATCCCTGGCAATGCTTGCTGGACCACATGTCACTAGTAACAAACGATGGCATAACATTGCCTCCTATGTGATTGTGTAGGGCTTGAATGGCCTTGCATGTAAAAAGAAATAGTGACTGGGAGCCTGCCATTGTGGTACAGCACATTCTGCAAATTCACGGATAGGGGGAAGAATCCACCAGACAAAAATATAGGAGTTGTAAAGCCAGCAGCTTTGACAAGCTTGCATTTAGATGCTGGGCATGTGGGTGGCAGTGAATGTATATTTTTTCGCTGCAGCAGATGGGGCAGAGAAATTTGCCTGCTATAGTCTGCAGCTGGTGTTGTGCTACTGCAGACGTACTGCAATGACCTAGGAGACTCTGCACTTTACCATCATCCCTGTCAGTGCAGGCTGCTGAGAGGTCATGAGTGGTGGGAAGTTAAATGCCTTGTCACGCATGTGCTATCAAAATGGCTGGTGCTTTTGCCATGCTTGATGTGCTTGAAGCAAAGTTTTCAAATTGCCAGAGTGCGAGCGGCTGCACATGTGCTAAAAAAGGCCCAAACAGCTGAACTGTGGGAAGTGGGCCGGGAGATAGCAGCTCCACAATCTGGTGGAATAGGGTTGCTAGTGTCTACGCTTCCATAATGGCTGCCTCTTTGGTGTACCTCACTCTCACTTTTCCTCCTCTGCTCTATTCGGTACCCAAGTTGCGTCAGTGACCTCATTATCATCATCCCCTTCATTCTAATTACCACTGGAGAAAACTTGGCAATACGCATGACTGACAATTTGTGGTTTACCAGTGTTCTCCCCTCTCTGTAGGCTCATGTTACTACCTTCCTCAACCTCAGAACCAACATCTCAATCAAGTAATGTGCATCGTCAAGGAGCAAGTGGCCGATGTCATGTTCAAATACCTCAGCTGACTCCTCCATGCCTGCAATATACTGCATTAAACGTGCACTAACGCACTGAATTATACTGCGTTGGACGTGCACTAATACACTGCAATATACTGCGGTAAACGTACACTAATACACTGAAATATACTGCGTTAAATATGCTGTAACACACTAAAATATACTGCGTTAAATGTGTACTAACGCACTAAAATATACTGCGTTAAACGTGCAGCAATGCACTGATATATACTGCGTTAAACATGCGGTAACGCACTTAAATATTCTACGGTAAACGTGCAGTAATGCACTGAAATATATTGTGGTAAACGTGCAGTAACACACTGTAATATATTGCGTTAAACATGCACTAAAATACTCTGCGTAAAACGTGCAGTAATGCACTGACATTTACTGCGTTAAACGTGCAGTAGTGCACTAAAATATACTGCGTTAAATGTGCACCTACACACTGAAATATACTGCTTTAAATGTGCAGTAACTCACTGAAATATACTGCGGTAAATGTGCAGTAGTGCACTGAAATATACTGCGTTAAATGTGCAGTAGTGCACTGAAATATACTGCGTTAAACATGCAGTATTGCACTGAAATATACTGCATTAAACGTGCAAGAATGCCCTGATATATACTGCGTTAAACGTGCAGTAACACACTGAAATTTACTGCATTAAACATGTACCTGGGGGTTCTGGTAGACAACAGGCTTGGCAGTGGCATGCAATGCCAAGCCGCTGCAAGCAAAGCCAACAGAATACTGGCATGTATAAAAAAGGGGATTCACTCCAGAAATAAAGAGATTATTCTCCCACTCTACAAGACTCTGGTCTGGCCACATCTAGAGTATGCTGTCCAGAAATCCCATAGTGAATTACAGTTAAAACTGATTTAATATTAAAATTGATGGGTACTCACAAGCAAAACAATATCAAAGAGCATATTGCACAGCTGCTGTCTTTCTGGGCAGACGTACTGATGTCACCGCTGAGCTCTTCCTTCTTGGCGCCATCCATACATCCATCCAGGCAGGAACTATCATTCTAAAGCGCTGTTAGACCTCTTTAGATGTGGGGTCGAAAAGGCCGTACACACTGGCTGAATATTAGGCAACATCGGCTGGTTCAATAGTTACCGGCTGACATTCGGCCCGTGTGTGCAACAGCCAGTCTGACAGAAGGGGCATGACCGAATAAGGTCTGCCAATCAGCATCCGATCAGCGCTGTCAGACAATGGCTGAGAGCACTGACTGGTGTGTTCTGGTGGGGGAGGGGGAGCAATCTCCCCCTTCGAACACAATAGTTCAACAGGGGAGATTGCTGTAATAACATTGCAAAGTTAGTACAGCGGCTCCTCCTGAGCTCTTCAGATTTTTTTTTCATTCAGCCTTCTGATTTATTTATATAAGGTGGCTGGTGCATATTTGGTGTGAAGAGTTTGTATTAATGGTGGACTACCTGAGGTTTAGATTTAATCTTTCACTTGTCTCTAATTTGATTATATTATGATTTATACACTCTTTATGACTTTATGATTTATGTGACAGCACAACACTATTTTTGGAAACTATTGATGTTTGATTTCTGATGTTTGAATATCAGTGAGTGCCGCAGTCACAATTAATTTAGATATACATTTATAAATATTTGTTATTGCACTCATATCTCTTATTGCACAGATCTTGTTATTTTCAAGCACGGGTACCTTTATATGTTAGAGCAAATTATTGATTTGCATAGTTTAAATTGTATTTTTTCAGGGTTTTATTTCCTTTCATTTCCCCTAGGAATTCTGCCACTATCATGCTTCCTGTCCTAGGGTGTATATGCTTAATTACTGTATTGTATGTATGGAGCATCAGCATTATTGCCATGAACTCCTGACTTGGCCTAACCCACTTCCCCTTTCCCATTTGCTTTACATAGGAAAAAGATGTTTTGTAGTTGTAGAAGATAACTGGGAAAGATAGAAATTTTAGCTCCATACATTGACATTGGATTTTATCAGGATCTATGGGTATTTTTCTGTACTAACAATAAATGTACTTATGCTGAAAAGAGAAATGGAATGAGGCTATCACATGAAAGTATATTGCTGAGCTTCAATATATTACATTTTTATTATTGGGTTGTTTATGTATATATAAAATGATATGCTCTCTGATACACGGATAACCAATAGATGGCCCAACTTACATTCTGTATATAAAGTATGACACAGCAAACATGTTACATACATACTTAATGTAATTATTACAACTATACAAAATAAATACATGCAGAGAATAGACAAGAGTTACCTTGCAATAATGCATACTACTTTATATACCTCTATACGTATAACATGATGTTCCCTAAATAAAGTATAAAGACTATTAAGTTAATCGATTTTTACAGTCATTGTGGACAGTGCACTGTCTGCAGTTCTGCTGAAGGAAAGACCATAGAGAATAGCACTGGCCCAAAGCAATTTAGGGTTTCTAAACTCTTGAACAAGTATGAAGGTTGTTTATCAGCTCCCGTGCCCTAGCAAAGAGATTACACCAGATATATAGAATGCCAAGTAGTATTTAGGGATCGTAAAGGTTAATGTTCAACAATAACTATGCAGTCATACCTGTACGAAAAAAAAAGGGGGGGGGGGATACAACTACAAAGTAAAACTGTAGACTAATCTTTTTTTCATTGGATAAGTGAGAATTTGAGAATTAGAACCTCTTTTAGGTTTTTATAGTTGTCGGTGTCACCTTTGATAATGCTTTACTTCCTGATGTATTTTGTAGTGTGGTATGTGATGGGAAATCTCCCTAGGGGTATCAGAGATTGCAACAGATAAAGCCTGACAGAGGTCCTAACCCCCCCCCCCCCCACTGCTATACATTGTGCAATTGCATACAATGAAATTATTGGTCTTGTTTACTAAGACAACAAAGGAGCCCTGTCAAATTGACCCACTTTCATTTATTATCCGAAAGGCATTTGTCTTCACCTCACACTAAATCTAGTGAAGATAGCTTTATCTACTGAGCTTAAAGTGGCTGCTCATTGCTAATGATTAGGCTTAAATTTATAATATCATAGCCATAGCCTTTTCAGGGATTGATGTGAGCCCTATTATTCACTTGTGTTCTCTTCCTATCTCCCTTTATGTTTTATCTATGTAATCCTGTGGGCTACTTTATTACAGTTTTTTCAGCAATGAGCTGAGGCAGGTGATGAGACAGCCTCTGTAAGGGAACTCTGCTTAAAAGGGTAGAACAGAATTAAATAACAGTACAAACAGCTCTGAGAAGTAAGGCTACACTTGTATAAGTGGAGGTTGAATTTATTGCAAATATGCATGCATGTAACAAGTTTTCTATAAACAGAATCTATAAGCACTGAGGTGTAAAAGAGTTTGCTAACTTGTTTTTAAAGGTGCACACTTTAGATCTGATATAGTTATCCTTATTTTACTACTTACTGCAGTGTAGAACTAAATAAGGCATTCAGGCCAGCAATCAACAGAGAGCAGAATACATTTACACCAGGGGAAGACTGCGCTTGGGGGTATTTGCCCCCCTGGACAAGTACTAATAAGATATGTTGGGCTGGTGGACCTGAATTGAGATACTCCCCTATTCAGACATTGATTAAAACAGGACCATGAAGGGGCTAGGTCATGTGTGTCCCCCCAAAAAGACTAAAGGTCCAGTTTTAGAATTATTACAGGATAATCCTGTAGTGGAAAACAGTAAATCGAAAGCTGGTTATAGGACATTTCCCTGGAAAATCCAAATGGTATTTGTAAAAAAGTGAACAAAAAAGGAACATCATACTTGAAGTCACTTTAGTTACATAGCATGTAGCAAGCTAGGGGATGTAATATATCTAATTATAAGTTGCTAGTGTGCTAATGCAGATACTTTGTAACAATTTCTACATGTGATTACAAAAACAGATTAGCATTTCTCAACACATTTAAGGAGCAATTTGTTAAAATGTTACATCGCTGACCAGACAGTACCTAACAATTAATCCCTGATAATTATAAGGGGAATTTCCATGCACCCAATTAGCAGAACTGCACAATAATGAATTTGCCTTATTAAAAGGAAAGTATACCCATGAAAATAAGGTAGACATAATTATCTTCACAGGAAAAGAGTTCCAGTTGGTGCTACCATTCTCTTTGATGTGTTTGTAATATTCTTTTATTTATTAGCAAAATAAGGAAAATGAGGCTGCAGGGAGCTACCATTTTACCTGATCTGAGTCATGATAATTTATTTAGAAGACAATTAAAAAGATTCACTCTTGTTGTAACATTTTTTAAAATTAAAATTTCTTGTAACGCCTACTGGCTTAAAAATAAAAGGGGCTTCCAATTAATGCAGAAATAACTCATCAGTTTCTGACCTCCCTATATACTAACATGAATGCTTCCATTGCTCACTTAATTTTCTAATCCTAGGGCTTTTGGTTTGCAATTGAAATGCTTTTTTCTTCAAGCAAGTCGATTAGAATGCAAAAGGAGGTAACAAGTTCCATGCACTTGTCATGATACTGTGAATGATTTTAGAAGTATCTCAAACTGACCACAAATGCAAACAGAATGCACCTGAATGCAAGATTTTACCCTGCAGTGATATCTGTGAGTTTAATATAGTATTGAATTATGTTATGTTAAATACAGTGATACACTGAACATTCAGTTTCTAGTTTAATGTGCAATCTAAACAACAGTGAGCTAAGGAGAGCCAAAACATACCCAATTAGGCTTTTTACTTTAACCTGTAAAAGTGGACTTGACTTGACCTGGCAGTGTTAAAGCAAAGACACCATGTGATGTCTGCAAGTTCCCTGAGTTCAAATCAGCCCTTTGATCCTACAGTCAGGCCGTGCACAGTCCCATAACTTCTCTCCAGATCTGGATTAAGCCCTATTCTTTCCAGTCACTAAATCTTGCCGCTTGTCATTCAACTGCTTCCCACTGAATTTCTGCCATTTTAATAAAGGGTTAGAGCTGAGCATTAACAGAGGCTAAAACTTGATTCAAGGCTCTTATGCCAGCAAAACAAGTGAAAAAATATATGTTCTTGAGTCCCCAGACCAGTACACCTGCAACAGAAAAAAAAAGAGGTTCCTCTCTTCCTGCTAGACCTGAACTTTCCACGTTCCACCGAGACTGGCCTCAGTGACCAAAACTCATCCATGGACCGGGGGGGGGGGGTGGTTGGTGGGGTTGGGTTTGGGGGGAGCTGGGGCGGTGTGTGTGCTGCCTGTCATCTGGAGGGGGGGTGCTGCCTGTCACCTTCCTTGCGTAAATGCTGCCTGTCACCTTAGAAGGGGGAGGAGCTAGGGGTTTAGGGTGCTGGGGTGGTGTGTGTGTGCTGCCTGTCACCTCCCTTATGTGAGTGCTGCCTGTCACCTCGGGGGGGGAGGGGAGGTTATGGGGCTGGGATGATGTGTATGTGCTGCCTGTCATCTCCCTTGTGTGAGTGCGGCTTGTCACCTCAGGGGGGGTTTAGTGGGCTGGGTAATGTGTATGTGCAGCCTGTTACCTCGGGATAAGGGTGCTAGGTGCAGCCTGTAACCGCCTGGTGGTGTGCACTTTGTCAACTCTCTTGTGTGTGCTGTGTTCCCTGTCACCTGGGAGGGCGTGTTGCCACAGCCTGTCACCTCCAGGTGGTGGGGGCATGTGCAGCCTGTCGCCTCTGGGCTGGCATGGCTTCTTCTCCCCCTTTGCCATTTCCTCTCCATAGGTAAAGTGACCACAGAGAGGAAATGGAGTAGTAGGGCTGGGAAAAAGGGTGTAGGCACCCTCTGGTGGTGGGAGGGTGGCAGTGCAGATTATACTGGCTTGTTCACCTGCTGCCCACCCACCACCACATGACCTAGCCCCCAAAAAGCCACAGACCGGCACTGGTCAGCAGTCCGGGGGTTAGGGACCCCTGTGCTAGAGTTTCTATCTACCCAATATTATAATGACTGCAACTTTAGAACTATGAGTAGGTAGGAACGACACTGTTGTAGAAGTAAAAATAAGGCTTCAATGTGGGTAGGGTAGAACTGGGTACTGGGTAAATATTTGCCTTAGAGATCTTGTCGCTGTAGCCTTCAAAACATGTGGGAAACCTTAAGGTGACAGCCTGCCAAATGCTACCAATAACACAAATATTACTTTGCCATGAACTGATTCTTTAAAAACAAAACACCTTTCAGTTTTGGATGTTTACTGTTTAGCAGAGGTGGGGGACTTGAGTCACATGACTTGACTTAAGTCAGACTTAAGTCACCAGTTTGAGTATTTGAGACTCGCTTGACTAAAATGAATAAAAGACTCGCTTTGACTTTGACTTGGTATTCATGACTTGAGACTTGACTTTGACTTAAGACATATGGCTCAAAATGACTTTACTTTTTTAAGTTTTTAAATATTTGCATTTTTCTCAAGATGTGTTAAAGCAAAATGAATGTGCCTGTTATGTTTCTGACACCACAGTCACTTAAAACACCTCAGTGTGTTCTGATTTTAAGGACACTGGCTGTTTAACAATGGAAATACTTAACATGTTTTTAGTGACTGTGGTGTTGAAACATGACCGGACGAAGGATTTTGAGCTGTTTGGGCATTCAAAGTGTTTCTTTAATATGCCAAGAAAAAAAGCACTAAGCAGTTTTGTTAATGTTGAAAATAAAACAAAACCTTTCCTGACCACTGACTTTTAACTGATTTAAATGTGAAAATTGGGGTAGATCAGTATTTTGACTTGATTTGTGACTTGACCAAAATAAATGACTTTACTTGACTTGCTTGACTTCTAGCAGGGACTCGACTTGCTTGCTTTTCGCCACAGTAACTTGGGACTTGCTTGAGACTTGAAGGTTAAGACTTGAGACTTGCTTGTGACTTGCACGTGTGTGACTTACTCCCATGTCTGCTGTTTAGTGATCAAAATGTGTGGTGAATTGTTCATGAGTTCAAACCAGCTTCGTCCCTTGGAATAGAACAAAAGGAGAAAGCATAACCCTTGGGACTTAATTGCAGCCAAAAAATACAACAATAAATATAAAAGGCAAATTTTATTTGTACAAACAAGTATAAAAGGTGAGCATATAAAATGGGTTCTCTGTACGTGCACAATATGATACCCTCACAAAATGGGCACAGTGTATATCTAGACAAAGTACTTAATGAGCCAAAAAACCCCCAACACGTTTCAAAAAATAAGAATACTCTATTTACTTAGATAACACTGTGAGAGTTTGGCACTCCTTGGTCCTTGTGATCATCCATCATAGCTTTTTGTGGGAATCAGGACTGGGCCATCATGGACATGGGGTACTTCAAGGACAATGTTTAGACTTTTTCAGTCTGGTAATTCACATAAATCATTTATACTTGTAAAGTGACTGATTGCATATACTGGCAATTAGTTTACTTTGACTGTATTCTACTACTCTGTTTGTGTGTTTAGGCCTTCCCACAACTATCCCCTGATGACGATTTCTCAATAATTGAAATGCGTTGGATGTTATGTGGCTCATCGACTATTTTGTCTAGATATACACTGATGTTTTATGTGCCCATTTTGTGAGGGTATCATATTGTGCATGTACGCATTTTATATAATCACTTGTTATACTTTTATATTGCTTGTACAAATAAAAATTGCCTTTTATATTTATTGTTGTTTTTCTTTTACTGCAACAAAGGCCCAAGGGATATGCTTTCTTACTTTGTGCTGTTGAGTGCTCTTGCTTTTTGCATTTTCTACCTCATTATCCATTTTGGCTGCCATTGTTTTTTTTTTTTTTTTTTTTTTTTTTTTTTTTGTATAAACTTTTTATTGAGAGAAATATAAACAGAACAGTATCATCAGGTAGCGAAATAACAGGGCCAGGTGATACAAAATGAGACAACTGCATACAACAGAGAGCATCGTATAATGAACTCAAATTCCTATGTCATTAAAACAAGCAAGTAGAGCTTAACTTGAAACAGTAAGGCTGTCATATGTACATTACATAAGAGTGCGGATGTATCACGGGCACATGCCCAAGCTTGAACGGACAAGATGAGTGGGAGGTAAATCTACGAAGGCTTCCACGTAGGGAAGGAGCACTTGTTAGTGAGGCGTAGAGGAGAGGGGGGGAAAAAGAAGAAGAGAAAAAAAAAAAAAGGGGGAACGTAACTAGGAGGGGGGGGGGGGAATTCCCTATCTCAACTACCTGAAGAAAGGGAAGGGTGCAGTAGGGGGGGCTTCAAAGTATTATGTGAAGATGAGTCGTCCCAGGGACGAACACCCCCAAGGGGATCTAACTGTGTCCGAGTCCATGGGATGACCATCTGGTAGTGTTAGCAATCGACTCCCCGGTGAATGAGGGAACGTGGGAGCAGTGGAGAATAGGAGGGGGGGTTGGGACGAACTACCTAAGACAAACGCGGGGAACATCTGGAAACAGCAGATGTGGAGGAAAGAGAGGCAAAAGTGGAGGGGAAACAAGAGAGACAAAGAGAAGGGGGGAAGAGAAGAAAAAAGGGGGGGGGATAGAGAAGAAAAAAAAAAAAAGGGGGGGGGAGGGAAAGGGGGGGGGGTGGTAGGCCAGCAAAGAAGGAAGGACGTGGGTGCACTCCCCCGGGTACGAGCCGGGGAAAGGAGACGAGCAGCTACCAGAAGCCATACCTAATCGGTCAGCAGACGATGGTATTCATCCGAGAAGGAAAAGTCTATCCATGGGGCCCAGGCGTCGTAAAACTTGGACGGGGTATCGAGAGCCTGAAGGGTGAGGTCTTCCATGCGGGAAACCTTGTCTTGGCTGCCATTGTTATCCTTGGTTTAAAGCCTATATACTCTTTTAGTGGGTCCCAAAGCCCTTAACCAACAAAGATCACCATACATACCTGTTTCAATTCTGCTGGGATCTTCACTATTTTGACTTACCATTTAAGACCAAGCAAAGTACTGGACTTCCTTGCAGGATCCTCCATAGAGATGAACAGAGGATTTAGCAAAGCAGTCTTAATGTATATCTTAGCTTGAAGCCCCAGAAAGTTTTGAAATACAGTTGGGTTCTTTAGCTTTCTGGCATTCATACAAAACTTAAACATTTGAATGTATCTGTTTTTTTCCCTTTGCATGTTCATATGATTCGAATTATATCATGGCTTTTCAAGAGAGGAGGTGGCTCATTTTGCCAGCTTGTAAGCCAAGGGCAAATAAGACAAGTTGGGGGCAAGCCACAGTGGCCCACTTGATACAAAAAAAAAAAATACAGCAATACAAAGCATCAGGCAATAACATATACATACTATGTAAATATTATGCCTTGGATAATTTTTGATTTGATAATTGTGATAGTTAACAGATAAAAGTTGATCCAAACTCATTATTAGGACTGCACAGGGCATCAACGTGACCCCCCAAACACACACACACACTGAATTTAGCTCTGGAAAACCCCTTAATGTCAATGGGATAGAAAAAGTAGGGGGAGATCCTCCTACCAGCATCTTGGACAGTAATGATGACTTAGCAGCAGGGTTGTCATTTTGGATTGAATGCAAAATGGGCAAGAGAACAAAATATCTTTTCTGTATCAATGCTTTCTAGATGTATTTACAGTAAACTTGATAAGAACAGGATTCTTTTACCAGCCTGGATGTCTGGGTAGGCAGAAAGTCTGACCTATTTTTTTTTTCCTACTTGATGCTGGAACGTTTACAGCCAAACTTTTTTCTTCACCTTTACACTCTCTTCTATTTTCTTACATCAAGATGGTAGAGAAGCAGTGTGGTCACTTTCTTCTGCCTGTGTTTTTTGTTTTGCTTTTTTAAGGTGTAACTAAAGGGGAATAGACTGGAGAAGTATTAGAACATCTGTCAGTTTTTATTGCTGTCTGTGCCCCCATTATAGAGATTCATTCTCTCTAATTGTCCTCTTTTTACCATTATCATCAGGGTTTTTTTTCTCTCACTCTCTGTTTTGGCTATTGGACAAGAAGTGATGGGAAATGTACCCTTTGGGGCAAAGATATAAAAAACAAAAAACAAAAACAAAAAAAAAAAGCTGATAGGTTATAACTCATCTTTAGTCTATTAAAAAATGCCCTTAGTTACACTTCAATTATTATTATTCTTATTATTCAGGACTAATTGTTTACCATGTTATTTTAATTAATGGCTTTATATCATGTATGAAGATAGCTATACTATGACTAGTACAGTTAGTATTTTAATATTAAAAAAGTGTCCTATTATACTTTTTAAGTACAGATACAAGAGCTTCTTAAAATGGACTTGAAAACCATTAATATTTAGTCTTAGAAAAAAATCGAAATATTCTACCTGCACTCAGCCTTGTTATATGTTAGTTTTAAAAAAATACATATTTATAGAGTAGCGGGATATCTTTCAGGATATCAGTGGTGTTATCTAAGCCTCCCAGAAGTGTTGGAAGCAGAGTTAAGGTAAGGATTTTTTTACAATTTTTTATAGGCTTTTTTTCTTAATATCTTATTAAAGCAGTTTGAATGATGGGGGGTTCTATTTTCACTGAATTTTCACTGAATGTCTGCTTAAAAATAATGCATTGGTTATCCTATAATAAAGGTCCTTGCTCAGGAACTTCCTGTTATGGAGTGACAACAGTCTCTCAATTTGTTCCTGTGTAATCACTCTGTCATATGGGCCATGAATGGAGACTACAACTGGCTTTGCCAACACATATTAGATTCAGGAATAGTCCACTCTTGTCAATATAAAGCCAATCCTGAGCAATGACATGGATCCACTGCTAGAACAGGTTGATGTAACAGAAAGTAGCTAAAAAAGGCTTAAAAAGATCAGCAGCATTGAGATACTGATGATAAAAATATACTTTTCTTCTGGAAAAAAAAAATAAAAAATATTACAATGCTTTAGCAAATTAAAAGTCCAGGGTTGGGGTTTAGTTAAGGTCTCATTGGAGTTTAGATCTACTTTAAATAAAAATGGTATGGGCATCAGCTTAATCAAACAAAAAAACAATGTTCTTTTTACACAGGTAGCAGGCTCTGGATCTGTTAGGACTACAAGCCTCTACTATGTATTTTATAAACCAGCAAATAAATCTAGCATCATGAGACAGTAGTGCCACATAGACCTAATTCCAGTAGTAAATATCTATATAAATAATCTGACAGTGTTGGTAGCTATGCTCTTGTATCACTGTGGTTTGTTAAACACTAATAGTACGGCACTGCCATGGTCATATGGTAAACCAAGCTTACTGATAAAACAAAACTGTGCTGCCAGTACAATGTTTAACCATGGGGGAGGCCCATGGTAATTTCTACTCTATTTTGCCTCCCTGCCAGGGTGAAAACTTGTCTCAATTCTCCCAAAACTAAAAAAAAAAGAAAAAATAATTTCAACATTGGGATTCTTTCTT
The DNA here is from genome assembly GCF_965119305.1 of Pelophylax lessonae. Lineage (NCBI taxonomy): Eukaryota > Metazoa > Chordata > Amphibia > Anura > Ranidae > Pelophylax > Pelophylax lessonae. Next base: position 159,910,500 of record NC_138770.1, on the reverse strand, counting down.
AGCGCCGGTTCACACTACCGCGACGCTACTTCCCGGGGCGACCTCCGAGGTCACGGTGCGAGCAGCGCGCCGCGACCTCAGAGCGGCCGCCACGGACTTCATAACATTGAAGTCTATGGCGGTCGCCTCCTGGTCGCCCCAAAGAAGCTCCGGACCCTTTTTCTAGGTCGGAGCGACTTGTGTCACTCCTATTAGAACGGGTCCGCAGCTTCCCTATGGGAGGCGACCAGGTCGCCCTAGTGTGAACCGAGGCTTATGCAACCATATTTATCAAAGGCAAAGATTAAAATATTTATTCAACAGATCAGAAAATAATTACAGAATATATGTCTATCACCCACAAAGATTTTTCAATTATTTATTATTTTATTATATTTATTATTATATTATATTTCCTAGCAATTAATATTTTGCCTTGAATATTGTCTTTGTTGCATGTAAGGGATGAAAAATCTAAAAATTCTTATTTCTAAAAGGCAACTGTTTATTTTTAAATATTCCTTACTTGATACTAAACTCCTGGCCATAGACACAAATGAAGCAACTTAGTAGTGTACTTAATAGTAGAGGAAACATTGGTGGAAAAATACTATTCTCTTGAGAAAAGTTGACATGCTTTTCATTTACATCATGATTGCCCCTTAAATAAGGTGATATGGCGGTCTTCCAGTGAAGTGAATTTATCACACTGCATAATCTCAGAAAGCCTGAAACTTTAAAACGATACATTACATTGGAGAGTTTAACATCATCATAGAGAAAATTGATTTAGACAGATGATCAAGTTACAGGATTATGTAACGTGTACCTGGTATTGTTCAGACAGTCTATTTCTATTTCATATCAATTACTGTATATGAGTCAGTCTTACAAACACATTTTCACAGGTCCCTTGGCATGAATCAGAATATTACAGAGGTTCATTGGGGAACATTTATAAAACTAGCACAGGGTGAAAATGGGCAATTTCTGCTATTTGCCTGTCTTTCATAAATTTTTAAGAGTCATTCTTCCCGTTATTCTGTTATATAGTAAATGTCCCTCTACTGCCACTAATGAAAAAAAAACACAGGGCAAAAAAAAAATTCTTCTTTTTAAATTCAAAGATATACAGAGTTTTTATTTTGACTGAATAAGGACTGTTACAGATGTGGGGGCTAATAAATTTAGTAGAGTTTTGGCAAAATGTTTGGTAGGATTTGCAGAGAGATAACATTTTTTCACAGTACTGCTCTGTTTATAGATGACCAGCTTAAAGAGGAAGTAAAGTCCCTAAAAAAACCGAGAAAAAAAAAGCCCTGTAAAGAGAAAGGCATAATGAGCTAGTATGCATCGCATACTAGCTCATTATGAAGTACTTACCTTAAAATGAAGCCCCCGCCGTGCCGCCCGCTCACGGACAGGATGGCCAACATGTCCGGCCGTCCTGCTTCCGGGTTCGCGTCCTCCGGCCATCTGATTGGCCGGAGGCGCGATTACATCACTCCCGCACGTGTGCGCGGGAGCCGCCGTTCATGGCATAGGACTCTGAAGGAACGGCACGGGTGGCCGTTCCTTCAGAGCGCATGCGCCGATTACATCATCGGCAGTATGCACTCTAAATATCTCCTAAACGGTGCAAGTTTGGGAGATATTTATAACACCTATAGGTAAGCTTTAATATAGGCTTACCTATAGGTAAATGTTTGTGAGGTGGGTTTAAAACCTCTTTAAGCCTAGTACACACAGGCTGGATGTTGGGTGGCATCAGCTAATTCAATTAGAAACTGGCCTACATTCTGCCCATGTGTACAGCAGCCAGTTTAATAGAAGCCTTGCTTCTGTCGAACGGCCACAACCGAAACAGGTCTGCCGATTGGCTCCCGATCAGCGCTCTTAGCCAATGGTTGAGAGCGATGACCAGAGTGTTCTGGTGGGGAGGGGGCCGCCCCTCTGTCAGAACACAATGGCACAGCATGGGAGAGTGCTGTACTAACATTGCATAGTTAATACATTAACTACTCCTGAGCGATCAGGTTTTTTTCATTCAGCCCTGCTGGGAAAGATAACTAATCATGATGGCTCCACAGTTTTATGGTGTTTTCCTTAATTAGACTGGAATGTGATAAAGAATTACACACACAGAACAATGACATAAGTCAGGAGAGGGGGGAAGGAAACCTCACAATGTACCTCTGAGTGGTGATAAGCATCTGGCCACCATCTTTGCTTTACTCCTGTTTATTTAGAGAGCACCACCTTTTTTTGGATTCCCCAGGGATTTGTTCTGAGGAATATCCTCCTTTTCCCATTAGAATTACAAAAAATCTGTTTAAGAGTGCTTATGGGCCTCCATGCAAGCCACTGAGATGTAAACCACTGGCCAGTGGAAGGGTGATAAGGAGGAACTGAGATTTATAGCCCCTGTGCGTGTATATCCTTTTCCCAGGGCTTCCCCTTAAGTCAGGGTCGAAAAGGTATGGCCTTTCCCCCTAAATCAGGTTTCAAGTATCCTATATAGCCAGGTTTATTACTAGCCTGTTTGCAAGCTGTGCAACAGTGCAGCTGTTGTTTGCCTTTGTTTGTTGTTACTATTATAGTCATTATTTGCTATATTGGGCCTGTCCCCCAAATAAACATCATCCTTCCTCTCAGCCTTGATGTGTCAGAGAGTGTGGGACTGTCCGAATGGGGAATTATCACTAGAAACCATTGATTCCATACATCAGCGGCTCCTCTGGGGGTAAGTGCAGCACATATTATTTAGATATAGGACCATAAATAAGACAACAAAAGGCTTTTTCTTTGAAAAGAATTACCAAATTAAAATGCTTTAGCCCAAGCAGAGCTGAGAGGATTGGTTAGGATGTTAGGTTGTGCCCTTTTCAAAAAAATAGTGTAGGCTGTATTATACATTGGAATTATTATTCAGAAAGCACAGAATCACGCCAAAGACACAGAACAATAATACTCCATATTGCCATTGCACATGTTCTTGGAGAAAGCTCTAGAGTTTTGAGTGATGTAGCAACCACCAGCTAGAAACTGGATCAGAGAGCCACAATGAAGATATTTACCAGCACACCACGGATCATCAAGCTTAGTCCAAATGAATTTTATTGAAGCATAATCACATCACAATAAAAGGCTGTGCAATTTTTCCGAGTTACCCAGAACCCCTTTACATGCCTGTTAAAGGGGTCCTCCGTGAATCTGAAATGTTGCACTGTCTTTATTGTGATGTGATCATGCTTCAATAAAAAACGTTTGAACTCAACTTGGTGGCCTGTGGTGTGCTGGACCGCTGGTAAATATCTTCATAAAGACACAAAACAGACCCCACAGTGCAGTACTTCAAATTCCACTTTATTGAAGAAAGATACTTACAAACATCAAAAATCATCCAGCATGTCACAGAAGCGCTCCACTCCCATCAGCAATGTGATGACATCACTGATAAGCACCATCCTACGTGTTTCATCACAAGGGACATCTTCAAGGGGCATAAGAGTGAAATTAAGTCACTCAGTGTGCCGGAAAAGATTTGACTTTGGTTGGTTTCTCTGATCAAAAAAACAGCTTTTGCTATCCTATGTTTTTTTGTATAAGGTCGGTTCTGTGTCTTTTCCATGCTGAGTATTGATCTTTGGAGACCGGCAAAGGCTGTTCCTATAGAGGAATGATTGATCCAGCCGCCAAGCAGGGAATGTATGAACATCATTAAGCGCTATAAGAATTCTGTGATTTTTCACACATTTGTGTACCTTATTTATTTTGCCACTTATATACGGTACATGGAGTATTGTGATTCACATTGTTGATTATGGTGCTAAAAGGAGTTTATATGATATATTTTGAATTTAAGGTCATTGTATACTTTAGAGTTTATGATTTTTACCGACAGCGCAACACAATTTGTTTATTTACTGTATATTTAATTATGAATGCACAATTTAGATTTTTTTGTATTTGAAGAGAGTGCAACATGGTTTGCATATATATATATATATATATATATATATATATATATATATATATATAATTTATTAGTATTTTTGTATCCCATAATAGTGCTGCAGTTTTATATATACATGGGGTAGTTTTAGCACTTTGGCTGTGTTAAGTAATAATGAATATTTAAAGTTAGACTAGGATTTCCACCTGGAGATGGTAAATCAAGATCTTGGGTAACTGGTGGGGAAATTCAAAGAATTCACAGGCACAGAGAATATGCTCCATTACAATGATATAAGGTTGATGGGCATAACATTTGAGAAAAAGGATGTGCTCAAAGCAAAATGTGTCAGCCTTGAATTTGTTCCTGCTGGGCTATTTTAATAAGGAAGAATATAATTTTGCATCTCTGTGTGTGGTGTTCCTGTTACTAGTATAATTAAGTGAAAGGAATGCATTCAGTTTGAGACACCCCTGGTGCTGTGGTTCAACTCCAATACTAATGAGATGGTAGAGACTCACATCCATAATCATAGGGAATAAGCTGGACAGGTTGGAACAATGGTAGCAATAGGGATATTTAACTACCCTGATATGGGGCAGTGTGAGAAAGTGATGGGAAGGTAAACATAAGTAGTATGAGATAGATTGGAAGTGGGTTAATAAAATAGAGTTATGGCCTCACAATAAAAATATGCACAGCAGCACTTCATTACAAGTGCATCTGCACATATGGTTTCCATATATACCACCTGCAAAGTTTGACGTATACCTGTTAATCCTTCCAGTGAAGTACATATAATGCAGCTTCCTATGATGGTGTGACAATGATGCTGCACTGGTTGTGAATTTGGAGTTGACTCATCACTCTAATGTAGGCTGTGTCGGCTTGCACTAAATTGGGATGAGAAAATGTTCCAGGCTGCATGGCTAGTATTGTCATTGCAGATGCTCACGTCTGTAGCTTTTCAACCTGTTCCAGTTACACTGCTGTCTAAATTTACAGCATTGCCTCTATTGCTGAAACCCTCCCACTGTGAGCTACAGTGTCTAGGAGGGAGAGCATGTGAGACACAAATAAAGAAGGATTTGGCTCAGACAGGAGATAAGAAGGTATTGGAAGTTTTTTAATTTATAATGCTTGCGTGTCAACATAGTAACTGTGATTATTACTTGTTTTGACTTACACACAGGAACCTTTTGTTGGATTTTAAATCTATTTTACAGTAGGTGTATTGTATCCAAGAGGAAGCAGGGGACATATGCTTAGCGTTCCAGCAACACAAGAAGGTATCAGTGGTGTGCATAGTCACAATGGGTCTCTGTACATGAGTACATTTTTAGGCTTCTTTTTAACCTATTGTCCAAGAGATAGATAGTTAGATAGACTTCCAAATGTTGTCAAGAGAAAGTGAGAAAAGCTTTCTGCAATTCTCAATGTTGGCCAGACGGGGAATAAAGGAAATTTGCGCTGCCTAACATAATTTGAACATTACAAACCAAGAGCATGGTTAAATCATCATGAAAAATGCCTCCCAGTTCTTGCTTTCCTAGATGCAGAAAGCCTACCTGACCACAGAAAGTCCCAGCAAACCCATGTCTAGTATACATTGATCCTAAGCCCCTTTATGCAGCTCCACAGGTTACACAAATGACCCACCCCTGGAAAGGATTCTCACGTCACATGGTTACTGACGAATGGCAAGTACTGAACTGACTATGGTCCTTGTTTGCATCACAACATTTCAGCTGCAATGGTTAACTTCAATAATGATATTATTAGTGACTGTATTTAATTAATATATGGAGTTTGTATGTTCTCCCTGGGCCTGTGTGGGATTTCTCTGGGTACTCTGGTTTCCACCCACACTCCAAAGACATGATGCTAGGTTAATTGGCTCTTGTCTAAATTGGCCCTAGACTAGTATGTGTATGTGTGAATGTGAATTAGAGATCTTAGATTGTAAGCTTCTTGAAGGCTGGGACTGATGTTAATGTACAATATATATACTGTATGTAAAGTGCTGCCTAAATTGTCGGCGCTATAAATGTACCTGTAATAAATACAATAAATAAATATATGTATTTTTCAGGCAATGTAAGACCACTTACAAGAAGTATTTGGTCTAGGATGGTCTAGGATGATGGACGATGGACTGTTAGATTGCCTACAGAACAATACCCCAAATGCTTAGCACTTGATATAATACTGTAACTATAACAATGAAATTTGGTGGATTTGTTCTTCTGGCCAACATGCCTACTCTTTAAAACATTGAAATTCTTTTGTGATTTGATAACTCTTGTGGTGTTTCTAGAATGAATATGCATTGCTTTTCTTATTCAGGACAGTCACATAAATCAGTGAGAAGTTTATGTTGCAAAATATGTAAATTGCTCAGTTTTTACATTTTTGCAGCCCTCAAGCTATTGATAAATGACTTGCTTTTTGTCATTTTGCAGTATATGATAAATAATCATTTTAGCCCTACTCAATATAGTGATAGTTTCAGTAATTCATTATCCAACATCTAGTGTCCCTGGCATTCTCTCTTCATTGTACATCTGTATGATTCAGGGCTGGGAATTTCTATAGTATGAAGACAAATGAGAGTGTAACTACACTTTAATGACACATTTGGAAGAGAGGGCAGTAAATATTAAACTGTGGACATAACCTATTTTGTTCCATAATGCCTTTGGAGACTTTTGAAGTATCCATCAGGGGCAATCTGTCTACAGCTGAGAATGGAATGCTCCCATAAATAGTGACGAGTAAGACAGAACTGTATGCTAAATTTTGGTTTCGTCTTAACAAAGATAACTTTTCTTTTTCTATAGGTCTGCTAAATTTTGGTTTCATCTTAACAAAGATAACTTTTTCTATAGGTTATAGTTGGCAGTGAGAAAAATTCAACCCTTCTCTAGCAGGCAGAATTGATTGAAATTGGTTCAAGAACCCACACAAGTGTATGAAACCAAAACAAGTTATTATTCCTATTTAATATGTTCTTTATTGTATCTTATAATATTTCGTTTGTCATAACTAGAGTAGAAATGTAGTGCTATACTTGAAAAGATGAGCTGAAAAAGATTTTTACTGCTGAGCTGAGAAGTTATGGGTAAGCTTCACTGTTTTAAGAGAAGAGAAGAGAAGAGTAGAGTAGAGATTCTTTCTGCAGCAGCACATGCATAGTCACCAATGGTCGAAGACACTACCACTTACAAGCCAGCTGTACCACACAGTGATAATTGTACTATGAACAAAGGAGTAACAGGTTTGCTCTGGCAATTTGGCAAAAAATAATGGCGTGTGTTAGAGTGCGTCTTTGTGTCAGAGTGAGCTCATATGGACCGTGTTTCTCCATTAATTTAAAAAACATATCAGTATACTATGGAAAGTTTAAAAAATCAGTATTCCTGAGAATGTGGGCAGGGTGGTGGGCATGGCAAATGGTGGATATGGCAAAATTGTACTAACAGAGGGAGGGGTTCAAAACTATGTACCGAGTGCAGGGGACAGGAGTATGTAAAATACATAGTGAAGGGGTACAGGGCGGGCAACTTACATGGTGCAAGAGTCTGGAGTGCAATGTACAGTGTATGGGGGTCAGGAATAGGCCATGCACATAGTGAAGGTGTCAGGTGTAGAAGTATATGTAACCCAGTGCACAGCACCCACTTTGATTCTTTTCACCAGAACCCTCTTATGCTTGTCAGAGCAGTACCTTCTATGCTCATATCCATGAATATGCAGGTACAAACATATTACATACCACAATCAAACACTCACCTCTCTGGCAGTACTTCTGAAATCTTTAGCTTCCCGTGTCCCTGTTATAGCTATGGAGCTGCAGCATCATTTAGGCTTCTACCTATGAAAAATCATCACGGTCCTATCCTCTTTGTTCCTGCACAGCACCTACTCATTTCCCTCCCTCCTTCTCACCTAACAGCCAGTGAATAAAGGGCCATTTGTTTGTACTGTTGGAATGCTGATGGGGGGACGCACTGCACACCTTTGCTGCCATTGTGCTATATGCTGGGTATCCAGTGCACCCCTGTGCCTTTAAGGAGGGGTGGGCTCCCTCCAGGCTCACCTGCCCTCTATTTATCCATTATTAGGCATGTGCTTCTACTATGGAGGCTTTAAAAAATGTATAGAGTTAGGACTGCAGATAATACTGGGGTGCCGTGAAGTGGTACTCCCACGTCGTTTTTTATTTACATTTTTCTATTGCTGGCAAAGGGTTTTTTTTTCATTCAGATGTCAGCAGGTAAGTCTGTTGACAGTTGATGACTCATCATCCGTTGTTAAGGACGCTGCGGCCGGCTTTCCGGCCTGCTCCTTAATAATCAGCTATTCGCTGTGCCCTGATGGGGCAAAGCTTTGCCCAAGCAGGACTTGGAATGCAATGTGCAGCTCGCAGTGCATTGTGGGGCATTTGGTGGGCAAACATTCCCCTGAGTGTTTCACAGATTTGGGTTTTCGCCGAACGGACGAACTGGCGATGTTTGGACCGAACTTTGGTTCGGCCCAAACTGCTCACCCAACTCTATTTATTTACTGCATGGTGCAAAACCTGGTGCATCTCTAATCAGCTTCCAGGTTTAATTGTCAAAGCTTAATTGAACAAGTTTAAGTTAGAAGCTGACTGGCAACCATGTACAGCTGCACCATATTTTGAGTGCTCTAGTTTTAGTAAATCGACCACTTTATGCAGAGTCTAAACCACTGTGCTAGGAACATTTTTCGGCGGCTTCCATATTCTCATGTGTTACTAAGATGATGCATCTGCAGTATTCATTTGTTACTAACTAATGCAAATAGCTGAACTGCAGACTGACTGACCTGTCTGGCTTTTTGCTACATTGTTATTGTGGGAGCTTTCTAGGTGATAGTGACTCCAGACTGGCCTGCCTGGGCCTCTTATATAGAGAAAACCCTCGGTTTTTGCTTTCATTACTGCCCATGCTCCTAGCAACATAAACAGCAATTCTGTGCACTTCAGGGCATTTCCACCCACCTCAACATGGCTGTGACATGCAGCTGTGTCAAGTCAACACCTGAACTGTGAGTTTAAATAAGACTTCCCATGTATTCTCAAAGAAAATACACACAGGAAGGAGGTGCAAGTGCACAATAGGAAAGACTTGGAATGTAAAATATCTCTTCATCCAAAACTCAGAATCCTTATTCGGTGGACTTATTCTTGAAGAGTAATATTTAGGCCTTTACAATCCTGCCTAAAATATCAACTGTCTACTCTTATTTGGTTAAAAATATATCAATTTAGAAAACCTTCTTTCAAGAACTGAAATATGCACAGATGCATTGCATGAAAAGACTCAAAAATGTGTACATGTAAGTACGTACTATATTGTGTCACTGTCAGAAGAGGGCACTGTAGCATTTCATTTAAACACTTTCTTTAGCTGTACCAAATTCTGTTATGACCGCTTATATGGATTTTTGCACTTAAGACATTTAATGCTGAATGCTGATATGCAATATTCATCAATCCACATTATCAGGATTAATGCATAAATCAGTATCCACCGTCTTTCTCAATTTTAGAGGTGTCCTGATAGCTATAGAAAAACTAGCAGGAAACTCTGTCTGATAATTGCCATACTATATTTTTACAGCCAACATCCGGTATACAATGCATTATTCACATTTCACCTCAACAGACACTTGATCTTCTGTTCATGTCATTGGTTCTACGATGCTCTGGCGTTGTCCAACCTTTCATGGAACAAGCCACCTGAATTCCTCTCAGTCAGTCCTTGCCCTGAGCGCAGACATGTCGACTTGTGTGCCTCTGGGAACTGACGCAGCTGATGTTGAAGCACTGATTTTAATCACTGAGCCTTGCAGAAAATCAGAGTGCATTCACAGGTCTGGTTATATAAAAGCTCTTCTCTGATCATGCTCCCACTGGTAGGGCTTACTGACATATACAGAACATCAACAAGCCCAGGGGAATTGGAACTGGGGAAATGTTACAATCATTTTTACTGCTTTTTAAGTTTTATGTTTTTTTTTTTTTTTAACACAAGTGTAGGCCCCATTTATTAGGTAAGTGTAGGTCTCCTAAATGGAATGCAATGTGAAAAATGCAGTAACTCATACTAATCAATCAGAATCATTTTTTTCAAACTGTTCCTGATTCAGAATCCTTGCTAATAGACGTCTAATGTTGTTATGGCTCCTTAGTTATTTTTTGGAGAATTATCTAGGAAACATGTATAAAACACAGCATCTGGTTTGCTTTCAAATGATACTATATGTTTGGCTACTTGAGGAATCATCTAATGCACCTTTATTTTCAAGATAGAAAAAAATGCCAGCTATTACTATAGTACCTTCATGCTTTGTGTCATAAAAGCTCTTTAGATCCTTTATTTATTTTACTCTGTGATCAGTTTGCACTAAGAAGCTATGTCACTTATCAGTTCACATCCATATATATGGAATTGACCCACAACACTGGTGCCCAAAGACACTATTTTACACTATGAGCATTACTGCATCTACAAAGCCTATTTTCCACTCATACTATTGTTTTATCCTAATTAGTGGAGTAGCAGGGTATATTTTTAGATACTTTTGATTAGATTAAAAGAATTTAAGTAGGTAATATTTATTTTTCCTTAGCTGCTAGAGGAAGACTATTGTATAGTGTTGTAAAGGGATTGTTACCAGCTTTTCCTTCAAATATTTTTACTGCCCATTTAGAAGGGGTAGTCATTAGAATAGGAATAACAAATCAAAAAAGAAGGTACTTCTAAGTTCAGTAATAAAACACTTTATTGACAAGGGTAGGATTAAATATACTTACAAGATGGAATTGAAAATTAGGCATATCAATGAATCCATAACGTCCAGCGGGATGCCTCCTGGGAGTAAAGACAGCTGCAAGTGGAAGTTCCAGCCGACCTGCGGTGGGAAACGCTGTTTTTATGATCCAAGATGGAGGTCCATGCTATCACAAACAGCATGGAATCCAGGAAACCGGAAGTGAAGTCAGAATGGGCGGGACATGTTTCGGAGCATGCCCAGTCACTCCTTCTTCAAACCAATTGGTTTTCCACCACTGGTCGGCTGGAACTTCCACCTACAGCTGTCTTTACTCCCAGGAGGCATTATGGATTCATTGATATGCCTGTTTTTCACTACCATCTTGTAAGTGTTTTTAACCTTACCTTGTCATGCCTGTATTTCACTTCTATCTTGTACCTTATCATTAAAGTATTTTATTCCTGCACTTAGAAGCACCTTCTTCTCTGCTTTGTTTTACCTATAGAGTGTGCTTCCTTTTCTAAAGTGCTGCTGTGGTGCATTTATCACATTTCAAGAGCCAGCCATGTACTGTTTGTTAAAGTCTGCTTGTCATCCAGAGCGCCCTATTCTCCACACTCCTTGATTAGAATAGAAATAAACTGAAGGGATAATATATCCTTCTTAGGCAATGAATGTCTTGGATTAGTGTAGAAAGAACAAGTCTGAGGGCAGGAAAACAAAAGGCTGGAGTGCTTCCCTGGGCCAAATGCCCAGCTAACATCTCTGCAACAAACAGATGTAAGACTCTTAAATTCCTCAAACATAAAGACAAAAAGAGTGCGAATAACAATGCTGTCTTAAAAGAAAACAGTAGAACGCAACGTGTTTTTAAATATCAGAACCACTTAACATATCACCTCCAACCCACCCAAACTCAAATATCTTTCTACACATCTACTCATTTTTGGCAAGCCCTCTCTTTACAGAGGTCCAAAAATCACTTCCTGTCCTACCAAGATCAGTACTTGGGTGGCTTGCAGAGAACATTGTAGTAAAGTTAATAAACAGTGGATTTAGCCTTTCAGCATTGTCTGGGAAAAAGTGGCAATATAAAATCTGATTTTGACCCGTCACACTGTCATTTAATTATTACGTGCCAGTAGCAAGCAAGAAGAATCAATACAAGAAGCTGTGACAACAAGATATTAAGACAAAACTTGTGCCAGCGCAGCACCTCAAATAAAGCACATTATTAACTGGAGTCTTCGTGCCTCTTTTCCTGACACTTCATTTCATTCCAAATGAACCTGCATGCTTGAGTACTGCGACATCTATTTCTATTCACCATGGTAAGAAGTGTAGAAACTGGGCAATTAGTTATCAGCTCTTTTGAAATTGTGGTGTTACCCTGAGTGGAGAATTCCTGAGCAGATCTGAAGATGAGGGTGTCAGTATTCTTTTCATTCTAGTCTACAGTTAACATTTTGAAATATTTTTGCTTTGCAATGCTTTGACGATTTATAACATTAGGGTACCTGAAGACGTCAAAATCCTAATTTTTTTGTGTCACACTCCTGTTTTTTCAGAGAGACTTTGAAGTCAGAGGGCAACCTAAAATGCGGCTCCAAGCAACAAGCATAATTGGGCACTGAAAGCCTAATACTATCTAACAACCTCACTGTGTTAAAATAGGAAAGCCATTACCATTACCCTAACCATTCATATGAGATTAAATAATGTCTTGTAGTCAAATTCAGCAAGTTTTTCATAGTTTTCTATGTGTGAGTCTGGAGTGTCTTCATAAAAAGTACAGTTTTTAACCAGAAAACACATGTGGCCCATAATTCACCAGGCTTAAGATAAGGCAAATGTATACTTTTAGACAGCAGGGCAGCCAACAGCACACAACAAAAACCAAGATAGAAATTTCAACCATTCAGCAAGGAAGTTGTATGCTCAGTTTAAAAGCAAAATGCTGTGAATGTTTAGCACATTTAATCTTTGTAGGTATTTAGGATTCACCAAATCCATTGGGATATGTGCATTTTATTTTAAAGTGCATTAACCCTTTTTACTTCCTTTCACTGACCTAAACTAACTCACCATCCCTCTCTCCAGATGCATATATACCTTTACCTGGGGGCTGTGACATCAGCTATTTGTTTACATTCTCTCAACAAAACTTCTATGCACTGGCTGAACTTGTTCAGTAGAGTCCCATAAACTTCTCTTTGGATGTGTCCAGAGGCTGGGGGTGCTTGGGTGAGGGCCCTAAAGAAGTCTATGGTAAACTACTGCAAAAATGCTGCCCGTCCACACAGAAGTATTATATCACTGGATGTAATCCAATAGAGGAGGCTGCAGCCACCAGTTCAAGGTAAGTAGTCACCTGGAGAGAGTGGGCTAGTTAGTAAAGGCGGTGAAAAGGATAAGTGTACATTATTGGATCACCGAGAATGTTGATTGGAATGATCTAACTGTTGTACCCTTTTCTAATGTGTTCTTTGTTCAATAAAGCTTTTTGGAACAAAAAAAAAAGTGTACACATTCACTGTGCATATTTTTTTTTAAAGATTCCATATTTATAAACCCATAGCATACTCTCTTTCCATACTTTCCCAGTTCAACTTGTGTGAGGTAAAAATACAGATTTCACAGGGTTGATTTACTAAAGGGAAATATGCTGTTCACTTTGCAAAGGAATTTGCCCCAGAGCTTATAAAATGATGTTAAGACTTCCATCATCCAATCATGTGCAAGCAAAAAGCCTGTTTTTTTTTTAGTTTCGTTGGATGCGATTGGGAAATTTTTATTTTTTTTCAAAATAAAATTCCACCAAATTCACTCAGGCTCTTGGGCAAATCCTCTTTCAATGCAAACAGTCTATTTGTCTTTAGTAGATCAACCCTCCTGTGTGCAGTCATAAAACCATTCCACTGTTAAACAAGGGTGCTCATGAGTACATGGAAGAAAGTATAGGAGAAAGTTAAAGAACACAGGGCTGCAGTTAGGAAAAAGGGATCTAAGCGGCTTTATAGGTAGGGAGCAGTCACATGTATGACACTATATACAGTCCAGGAGTACTTTTATGCTCTATCCCCAACCCTAGCCTTCTGACTTGACAGTGAAAAGTCAGCAGCAGACTGATGAGGCCATCCACCTGTTCATGCCATGCTCTCCTTCTAACAGGATGTTCTTTATTACACATTTGCTTCCAGTATACCTGATTTGCCCTGAGTCCTTCCATTGCCTCTCCTAGACTGCTGCTGTACAGGGATTATAAAAGGCTGATATTGAGTCAAATTCTGATACTTACACTAGTTTCCTTTGAAAAATATATATATTTTGTGATGTATTCATGAATACATATTTTCAATAACTGGTGCCTTTTATATCTGCCTAAAGTTAAGTTTTAAATTGTCTTCAAGGGAAATAAAAAGTCAGCCTGTGCCTAGCCCTTACCCACATTGGAAGTGTATGTGTTGAAGTGTTTTCTTCCAAAAGTATGACTTTAGGAGTTATCTTAGTTATAACACTATCTACAGGATCATGTAGAGCAGATTTACATTCCACTAAACATCTGAAGCTTAATAAGTGCCAGAACTAATGTCCCTTTGCCTCAGACACTTTATTCAATAATACCGCTTTGCTTCAAAATATTTTTTAGCTATTACCTTGTTCATCATAGTCCTCATCATCCTCGTCATCATCGTCCTCATCTTCTTCTATTTCTTCTCCTTCTTCTTCATCTTCCTCTTCATCCTCCTCAATTTCATCATCATCATCTCGATCTATTTCTTCATCTTCCTCGTCTTCTTGGTCTTCATTGTCATCAGAATAATCTTCTTCCTCCTCCTTCTCATCCATTTCCTCTGTTCCATCGGTTTCATAGCACTCATCCACGGAGGAGTTGTCTGTTTTCGAGGAGTAGGGTTTTCTTTTGGGTGAGGGTTCCAAAGGCTTATTATCTTGGGTTTTCCTTTTCTTGGCTAAAGGACAGCCGTAAACACTAAGGACAAAAAATATTGGATTAAGACATTTCTTGAAATGTAATCAAAACACCAACCAAACTACTTTTATTTACATTTTGGATATGGTAGGAAATACTTAGACCCTTTGTGGGGTTCTTCTGTTTACCTATGTCTCTAGTGGGGAGATGAGTAGAATTCTCTCCAACAGGGACAGAACTTCCATAGAAGCTGAGAAAAAGGCTAGAAATTTTGTCAGTGCTGTCCGTGTCCCTGTTGGAAATTTCCGCTTATTTGTGGCACTGTGGGTAGCAGGAGGGAAAATAACCAATGTCCCCCAACAGAGCCACAGGCAGTGATAAAACGCCCTGAGGACATATAACCCTTTTTCCACTGTTCAAAAAAATACAAGAAATGGCCAAAGTTACACTTTAAGTATTACAAATATAACACTTTGAATGACCACATATTACAGTATATAAATACATGAAGGAAAATACAAATAACTGATATAAGATAAACAGAATTTAATGTACAAGTAAACTTTTTGTAGAAAATCCCCTAGTGCCTTTTGTAATCTTGACCCCCTCCCCCACACCCTGGTGCAAAGTTACCTCTATATGTAGTGACAGTGACCTCCTGTGGTGTTTATACCCTCTGCGCAAAAATCTCCTCCAGCACTAACCACACCTGTGCAGTCACTTTTCATAGACTTGAATGAAGTCATATATAAAAGTCTTTTCTGTAAGAGAACTGCTTCGATCATGTCTGGGAAACTACTGTACAGGACTAAGTAAAAACCCTAAGACACTGCCACCACAGGAAGGCTAATATGCCACTGGGAGGGGGTGTAGTTTTAGTTCTAGTTTGGGTTAGCCAAGGGGCTTGGAAGAATAGGCTGGGATATCTTGTACTACAATTTTTCTTGCACTTTAATATAATTTAAATAAAGTTCTAAATACGCTTAACCACAAATGAGCAATGTCATCCAAAAATATAATACATTTGTACAAGTTGTAAATTGGGTAAATTAAATCATATTAGGCATAGTTAAATAATTCCCCTGAAAATGGTGGTTAAACTGATACTTTAAAGTTCGCTATCCAGGAATTCTGGAGGTTAGGATTCAGCTGGTCCACAGATCAGACATAATATGAGACCATATTATTAGTAAGTTCAATTTACTAAGAAAAGATTCATTGTTATTGAATGAAGGATCAACACACAGTAATTACAAAACCCTAGCTAAACTGTATTTTTTTCACATATCCTTTTCTCATACCCATAATACAGCATGTTCAGGGTGGATTCATACTGGAAAGTCCACATATAAAGTATTATTATTTGTCACAGGATAGTGAATGCACTGTTTTTCCAGACCAAATCAGCAAATAAAATCATTGCCTCCATAAATATCATCAAGCCATTTCATCTGGTTTTGGGGACAATTCCATTTGATGGGTAAAACTGCAAGCTAATACTCTTAGGGCATTGCAAGCTCCACTATTTACTTTTCCCCCAAAGCAACTCTCTCTGCCCCCTTGCTATTTATTGCAGAGGTGTAAGTTTTAGCCATCAGTCTGTGCCTGTACATTACAGTACTTGGTTTGTCCCTGAAGGCATGTTCTAAAAACAGGTTTATGTGCTGAAAATTGAATTCTAATTTTTCGAAAATTTGAGTTGGCCAAGTCATAAATGCCATTCTAACACGTAGGGAAAATTTTGTTTACTGACGTCTGAAATTCCTGCCATTTAAAGCAACTGTTTTGCAAAAGTGCTGCAAAGAGATTTTGCAGCACTTTCTGACCTGATAAGACGCAAGGGGAAACCTTTTCTACAGAAACCCAACAGGGTTTCTAACTCTTTTCTGCTTTATTCAAAACAATAATTTTAACTAGAGCTGGCCTTTAACTTTCAGATTTTTAGTATTTTGTATTTCTTTATTGCCTCTGTAAACAGTAATCTTTGTTCTAATAATCAACAACCTGGAAAGGAGCTTGGATATTACCCAGCAGGTGCTAGCGGGGGCCAGTATAGAGGAGGGTGGACATATGGAGGTACAGGAGGCAGAGGTAGGTAGCTTGGTGACATCCAGAAGGAGGAGCAGAGGGAAGAGCGCTAGGGAAGCCAGTCCTGAGTTGGTACACCCCAACAAATATGTCAAGTTGCATGATGTTGGGGATATTAGCTCAGGAGCAGGCACCCTCTGCTAGCTGCCAGGGTAATGACTGCTCCACTAAGAAGGGTGGGGGCAAGGACAAAGGCAAGGTTAGACAGGTACTGGTAGTAGGGGAGTCAATTATTAGAAGGACAGAGAGGGCAATCTATCACAAAGACCGTGGTCGCCGAACAGTATGTTGCTTACCGGGCACTAGGGTTCGGCACATTGCTAATCGAGAGGACAGAATATTGGGTGGGGTGGGGTGTTATCACTTTGTCATTGGTAAATGTTGGTTCTAATGACAAAGTAAGAGGAAGGTGGAGAATCCTAACAAATTATTTCAGGGACTTAGGGAACAGATTGAAGAAAAGGACGTCCAAGGGGGTTTTCTCAGAAATACTACCTGTGCCTTGAGCCACACCAGAAAGGCAAAAAGAGCTTAGTGGCTGAGGAACAAATGGCTGAGGAGCTGGTGTTGGAAGAAGGGATTTGGGTTCCTGGAGAACTGGGTTGACTTTTCAGTCGGTTACAGGCTCTTTAGTAGGGAGGAGGTGCAAGCTTTGTTGGGAAAACAAATGGCAGAGAAGTTGGAGAGGCTTTAAAACTAGGTGTTGGGCGAAAGGTTTAGAAGACAAGAGAGTCAGTGTTGAGCGTAGGACAGAGGGTAATAGTGAAGGC
This sequence comes from Pelophylax lessonae, assembly GCF_965119305.1. NCBI lineage: Eukaryota > Metazoa > Chordata > Amphibia > Anura > Ranidae > Pelophylax > Pelophylax lessonae. The sequence goes on along the minus strand of NC_138770.1, from coordinate 159,892,973 downwards.
AGTGGCAATATTAGACCCCTAACATCTAATCCCATGGTGAATGAGTGGACAGATCAAAATCGCAGCCTCAGAAAACCTAGGGAGAAAATAATATGCATCCGTACAAAACTGAGGGTCATGTTCACAAATGACAGGAGCCTAGCTAAAAAAATTAAGGAACTAGAGCTACGAAGAGGATGTGGATTTTGTGGGAATAACAGAAACTTGGTTTGACAGCTCACACGACTGGCTGGCAAATATCCAGGGGTATTCTTTGTATCGGAGGGACAGGGAAGGTAGAAGAGGGGGTGGGGTGTGCCTATATATCAAGAATGATATACAGGTGGAGGAGAGGAATGCCATCAGGAATGGGGCAAAGGGGGGAGGTGGTATCCATGTGGGTGGAACTTTAAAGGCAAGAAGCAAGTGGGAAATTACTAGTGGGGGTAAGTTACAGGCTCCTCAACCTAAAGGAAGAGGAGGAGTTGGATCTCTTTTCCCAGTCAGAAATAGCGCTGAGGCAGGGAAATGTCATCATAAAGGGGGACTTTATCCCGATATCGAATGGGCAGAAGAGACAGCTCACTCATTACATAGTTACATAGTTACATAGTAGATGAGATTGAATAAAGACAATAGTCCATCCAGTTCAACCTGTGTAGGTGTGTGTAGCTGTAATCATCTCACATACCCCTGAATGTTCTGATCCTTGAGATGTACGTCTAAGAGTCTTTTGAAAGCCACCATACTTCCCGCAGAAACCACCTCTTGTGGTAGAGAATTCCACTATCTTGTAGCCCTCACAGTAAAGAACCCCCCCACGTTGCCTGAGGTTAAAACGCTTCTCCTCTAATCGCATTGTATGCCCTCGAGTCCTCGTGCAATCCCTTCGACTGAATAGCTTTTTTTCTAAGCTGAGATCCCCATTGAGATATTTATAAATTGCTATCATGTCCCCCCTCAGGCATCTATTCTCCAGGGAGAATAAATCAAGAGATTGCAGACGCTCTTCATAATTAAGGTCCTCCAATCCCCTAATCAGTTTAGTTGCCCTTCTCTGGACTCTCTCCAGCTCCGACACATCCCTCCTGAGGACTGGTGACCAGAACTGGACAGAATACTCCAGATGCGGTCGGACCAGAGTTTTATAAAGTGGAAGGATTATAGTTTTATCTCTGGAATACATCCCCTTCTTTATGCATGCTAATATACTGCTGGCTTTGACAGCTGCCGATTGACATTGCATGCTATTGCCTAATATATCATCAACCAAGACTCCCAGATCTTTCTCCATTTTTGATTCCCCCAAGGGTTCCCCTCCTCATTAAAGTCCTGTAATTTCCTAAATGTCCTACAGGTCAACTTCCTGTCCCAATTGGTGGATTCCCCGACTAGAAATGATGCATTACTAGATCTATTAATTACAAGTGACTCAGATCTGGTCACAGATATGGAAATACGGGACAACTTGGGATCTAGTGATCACAGGATTATCACTTGCAGCATAAATCATAGGAAAAGGAGGCATGAGGGTAGTTCACAAACATTTAATTTCAAGCAAACCAATTTTTTAAAACTGCGCTCAATAATGCAAGATATTAAATAGGACCAAATCTTAGATACAATAAACACAGAAAACAAATGTGCTTTAGGAACATATTAATTAAAGGTATAGCCAAGTTCATTCCAATGGGTAATAAATATAGATGAACAAAGGTTAAACCTGGGTGGCTAAACCGTAAAGTAAACAGTCTTATTGAAGACAACAAAAAGGGCCTTTAGAAAAATATAAAGTGGATAGTTCACTGTCAGCATTCCAACACTAAAAGAAATCTGTCAAGAAGTGTAAGAGCACAATCAGGGTGGTTAAGATAGAGCATGAGACACACATAGCAGAGGAAAGGTAGAAAAAAAAATCCCAAGAAATTCTTTAAATATATAAACAGTAAAAAAGTGAAGCCAGAACACATTGGCCCCAAAAAGGTGGATGAGAGGAACTTGGTTACAGATGACAAAGAGAAGGCAACTGTACTAAATGCTTTCTTCTCCTTAGTTTTTACGCAGGAAAAGAGAGGGTATAACAACCACGACTGTATTATTAGTGACAAGTCACAGGATATAACCCTGTGGCTTACAGAAGTCAGTGCCCAGAAAAAACTTAACACAAACAAATCACAAGGACCTGACGGCTTGCACCCGAGAGTCCTCAAGGAACTCAGTTAGGTTATAGCCAGGCCACTATTCCTAATCTTTATGGACAGCATACTGACAGGAATGGTACCAGCTGATGGGCGAAAAGACCATCTGGTACCAATATTCAAAAAAAGGAAAGAGGTATATTTCTGGTAACTACAGGCCTGTCAGGATAACATCAATAGTATGTAAACTATTTGAGGGGATGATAAGGGACTATATCCAAGAATTTGCTGATGAAAACAATATCAATAGTAGTAATCAGTAAGGGTTTATGAAAGGTGGTTCTTGACAAACCAACCTGTTAACCTTCTATGAGAAAGTGAGCTGCCACCTGGGCAAAGGTAGGCCTGTGGATGTGGTGTATATGGATTTTGCAAAAGCATTTGATACAGTCCCCCCCAAACGCTTAATCTATAAACTGAGGTCTGTAGGCATGAACCAAAGGGTTTGCTCTTGGATAGAAAACTGGCTACAGGGGTACGTCCAAAAGGGTGGTGTTAAATAATGTGTGCTCAGAATGGTTTAGAGTAGTAAGTGGGGTACCCCAAGGCTCTGTCCTGGGGCCAATTCTGTTTAATGTATTTATAAATGATATAGAGGATGGGATAAATAGCTAAATCTCAGTGTTTGCTGAAGACTCAAGAATAAGTAGGGCAATGACATCCCAGCAGGATGTACAAACCTTACAAGAATACCTCACTCAATTAGATGGCAAATGAGGTTTAACATTGAAAAATGTAAAGTAATGTACTTGGGGGTTAAAAACGTATTGGAGGTTACTTACTAGGGGAAGAAGGTCTGGGGGATTTCAGGATGGAGAAGGATCTGGGGGTCCTAGTAGATGACAGACTTAGCAATAGCATGCTGCAGCAAGCAAAGTCAGCAGAATATTAGCATGTATTAATAAAGGGACTTACTCCAGAGATAAAACAATAATTCTACCACTTTATAAAACTCTGGTTCGGCCACATCTGGAGTATTCTGTCCAGTTCTGGTCAACAATCCTCAGAAAGGATGTACTGGAGCTGGAGAGAGTTCAGAAAAGGGCAACAAAATTATTAAGTGGGCTAGAGGACCTCAAATGCGAAGAATGACTACAAACGCTAAATGTATTCTTCCTGGAGAAGAGTCGCTTGAGAGGAGATATGATAGAGATATACAAATACCTCAATGGTGATCCCAGCATAGGAAAAAAACTATTCAGTCTCAGGGAGTGTAAGAGGACACAGGGCCACACAATGAGATTGGAAGAGAAGTGGTTTAACCTTAAGCTACGTAGGGGGTTTTTCACTGTCAGAGCAGTAAGGATGTGGAACTCTCCTCCACAATCTGCGGTGTCAACAGGACTCTTGGACGTGCACCTTACCGAACACAATACACAGGGATATGGGAAATAATTATCTACATGAACACACACACACACACATACACACACACCAACATAGGTTGAATTGGATGGACTATTTTCTTTATTCAACCTTACCAACTATGTAACCATTGCTTACGGCAAGTAAGGTATTTTTAACAGGATTGCTTTCCTATCTTTCTTGTACTTTCTAGACACATCCATAAGCTTTATAGTTCAGGGAAAACCTGTGACATTGCACAGATCTTCTATCTAGCCTGTGGATAAGTAGATTTCTTTAAATGGAAGTAGGCTCCCCCTAGCGTGTTCCATAAACAAGGACAAACTTACACATGTTCCATAAGAAGGAATCTACAGAAATGCAAGAATTAGCTCCCTTTCCTTATTGAAGACATAGAAACATAGAAACATAGAATGTGTCGGCAGATAAGAACCATTTGGCCCATCTAGTCTGCCCAATATATCTGAATCCTATAAATAGTCCCTGGCCCTATCTTATATGAAGGATAGCCTTATGCCTATCCCATGCATGCTTAAACTCCTTCACTGTATTTGCAGCTACCACTTCTGCAGGAAGGTTATTCCATGCATCCACTACTCTCTCAGTAAAGTAATACTTCCTCATATTACTTTTAAACCTTTGCCCCTCTAATTTAAAACTGTGTCCTCTTGTGGTAGTTTTTCTTCTTTTAAATATGCTCTCCTCCTTTACCGAGTTGATTCCCTTTATGTATTTAAAAGTTTCTATCATATCCCCTCTGTCTCTTCTTTCTTCCAAGCTATACATGTTAAGGTCCTTTAACCTTTCCTGGTAAGTTTTTTCCTGCAATCCATGTACTAGTTTAGTAGCTCTTCTCTGAACTCTCTCTAGAGTATCTATATCCTTCTGGAGATATGGCCTCCAGTACTGCGCACAATACTCCAATACTCCAAGTGACGTGCTTCTTCAGCATCAGCAATAAAACCTATCAATCACCTTTCCTTCATGTATACCATTATTCACCAGTGTGGTCATATATTGCTTTTTAGGAGTTACTTTTGTTGAAAATTTGGATGCAACTGAAAATGTTTGAAAATAATGGAGAACCATGGTTAAACATGGCCTAAACATGCTTAATATTTTAATCTTCTATACATTTCACCTTACTGTGATATAATTCAAACAAAATTCAGTAATTCACTATGCAGGAAAGCCAAGCAAAACTCAGTTCTGTACATGTTTGCCTCTGGCACAATTTTGATGTAGAGATTACCCCACACATATTTGTCAGAATGAGTTACTTCTGGTCTACCATGTTTGATATGGATCTCTCATCCTCTGTCTGGGTCATGCAGCTGCTTCTAAAGTCCATGCCTGTCATAGCTGGTATGATATTAATGATGAGTTTTAAAGTGGTACAATGCCAAAACATTGACTAACTTTTAAAACTACGTTCAAAACAACAGCAAGACTAAATCAACATTACATTGGTCTGAAGACACTGAGTCTAGACTGTTGGTCTTATTTAACATGGCAAAGACAAAAATGTAAAATACAATAATCCATCAGAATGAATTTGATTGAAGACCTCTGAATTCTGGTGCTGCTAGGGTTGATGGATCAATTTCCCAGGAAAGTGCTTAATTGTAGCCTGTGTAGCATGCAGTTTGGTAATCCATAGATTCCTGACAGAGCAGCTTTTGCAACCAGGGTTCTGCAGGGTTTCCTTTGCCCAAAAAAATGCCATAATGCATGAAGGTAAAAAAACCTTCAATGTGCAGCTCCCCTCTCAGCCCTCCCCCCTTTTTACGTAGTGTATGAAAGCAGAAGCTCTCCCAGGTCTCTTCCTTTGCATTGGCTGAGACACAGCAGGGGGAGCCATTGGCTCTCACTGATGTCAGTGGGGAGTGAGGAGGGAGCAGGAACGGAGCTGAGACACTTAGTTATATAGTTAGTCAGGTTGAGAAAAGACACAACTCCATCTAGTTAAACCAATTAAAAATGGCACGCATTGTGTGTCTCATAGACACTCAGAGGTGGCTCGGGAGCAAGCACACACAAGTGCCCCAGAGTAGGCAGCTTGCTATGGGGGCATTCAGCAGAAGGGAGGGGCCAAGAGCACTGGCAGGGGACCCAAGAACAGGAGCATCGGGACCGCTCTGTGTAAAACCATTGTAAAGAGCAGGTGAGTATGACATGTTTGTTATTTAAAAAAAAACAAAAAACAAATCTGAACCTTTAGAAATGCTTAAAAAAAGATGACTAAAGCGGCCACCACTTCTAAGAATCATCTTCTGAAACTGAAGACAACCAAAGGATAAAATGTCAGCCTAAATTAAAAGGAATCCATTATGGGGGGGGGGGGGGTGTAAACCCACACATACAGGGAAATCGATTGTACAGATTGTACAGGACGTAAGGGTCTGAATAAAAATCCTCTTACCATACACTCTTTAATTAGTTTCTGATTTTCTGGGAGAGATACAAACAAAATCAGTGTATAGTTGTACATCATAAACGTGAATACCCCTGGAGCAGGTACAAAAGAAGGGACATAGAAGAATACAAGGAATATAGCTGTAAAAATGCTGTTTTCAGCTGGGAGAAATAATTGTAATGAAAAGAAGCTAGCTAGAGTTGAAAAAAATAGCAATGAAACAAAACCACTAACACGTAGGACAACTGTAATGCTTTTTTTTTGTTCCTGCATAACCCTCTCAATTAGATATGAAGCTAAGGCTTTAAAATATATAACATATCAGCAAAAACAGATGAAATGTGATTACTCCACCCTGATTCCCACCACAAAAACATTACAACCTCAGCAGAAGAGTTCTAAACAAATCTTCCCAGAGTAAAAGCTTAAGCAGACCCTATCCTATTGCCTATGTCCACAGAAAACTGACAAAACTGTTCCAAAACTCATGGACTACCATGTTAGGAACAAATCTCCAAAGGAAGAAGTAAAAAGGAAATAAATCACGTCCAGATCAGACATGCTTTGAAGGCTCAGTTTACTTTGCTGTCGGCTCCTTTGAGCATGTCTGCTTTGGAGAAACTGCTTAGGAACCCTGACACTACAAAGCTCATTTCACAATACTACTCTTTTTTAATGACGGATTCCAATCCTAGATTTGCCAAGGCACAAACACCTTGGATTAACATGGGTATCGACTTTAGTGAGGATGACTGGACTGAATTTACTACAACATATCATAAATCTGTTATAGCCTCCAACGACCGTTTGATCCAACTGAAGGTGTTTCATCAGAGTTATTTTACTCCTGGCCACCTGCATAAATTCGGCATGCGTCCCACCCCCGATTGTTTTCGGGGTTGTGGTCAGCCGGTCAACTTTCTTCACTGTTTTTGGTCCTGTCCGGTGGTGGCTAAATTCTGGGCTGAAGTTAATACATTCCTGTCCTCGGTTCTTGGTCTCCCTAATGTCCTTCATCCGAAGAATTGCCTGTTGGGCGTGTTCAGGGACCTGCTGTTTGCCGGACACGTCAAACGCCTGCTTCGCATCCTGTATTTTTATGCTAAAAAGGCGATTCTTCTGTGCTGGAAGGGTTCTATGGGGCCTACAATTGCTGCCTGGCTTCAATTGGTAATAACTGTCTTCCCCTTTATAAACTTACTTTTGAGTTACGAGGTCGTCCACACTTGTTTGACAAAATATGGCATGGCTGGATATCCAGTCCCCTTACTTTACCTCCTCCTAGTTCACTGGAGACAGTTTCCATTTCTGCTACTCCGTAAGGGATCATAACCGACGTTCCGAGTATTGTATAGAGTATACCTTTATTAATATTGACTTGTACATGATGTCTTGTTAATCTGCAGCTTCTCCTATATTGTTTGTTCGGGGGGGGGGGGGGGGGGTGTGACTGGGGAGCAACAGTGATCATGGTAATGTTTGATAGTGTTGCATTTGTTTCCCTTCTTTGCTAAGGAGGTCTTGTGTTTGTTGGTTCTTTATATTTGTATGTTTTTTTATATACTCAATAAAAATATCTTTAAAAAAAAAAAGGAATTAAATCTCCAACACTGTCAGATTATGCTCCATGCCAGACTTGGTTCATAAGTTCAGCCAAGGTTCTGCACACAATAAAATCGGTAGGTCCGATTTACCAGCAAATTTAATTTACCATGAATATTATGTTCAGAGAAAAAACATAATCTGCTAAAGAGTACCTGAACAGGCCCTTTAGTTTGTAGTTTTAGCTTGAAATACACAAATTAAAATTACCTTACAACTGCTGAACGATTTACTATAGCTGCCCACAAAAACAAGAAATTGTGTAGCTTCAAAAAGCTACCAAATCCCAGACCATCATTTACAGAATAAACAGCAGACTTGATGAGTAGGGTTGAGCGAACACCTAGATGTCCGTGTTCGACGGGTTCGGCCGAACTTTAAAAAAAAGTCCGGGTCCGTGTCCCGGACTTTTACCGAACTTTTCCCGGACACCGAACCCCATTGAAGTCAATGGGGACCCGAACTTTAAGGCACTAAAATGGCTCTAAAACACCAAAGGAAAGGGCTAGAGTGCTGCAAATGGCAGCAAAACGTAATTAAGAGCATGGCAAGTGCTCTGCAAACAAATGTGGATAGGGAAATAACTTAAAACAACAAAAAAAAAACAGAAAAATAAAACAATGTTCTTCTTCATCTCTGAAGGACGAGGCCCATATGGAGTAGGAGGGAGGTTGAGGTGGTGGTGGATGTGGCGGTGACATAGGCGTGCGCACAGGGTGTGCTGGGTGTGCCTGGGCACACCCTAATCACCTAGGGCACATAGCATTGCCAGTGAGGAGATGGGAAAGATCTCCCTGGGACCTGCTCTGCTCTATTTCTCCTTGCCTACAGGTACATGGCCCCGATACATTACTCTCCCTGCTGGCAAACACATGCATGTGTATTTCAACTTTGGGGTGCACACCTTAATGCAATAGGCTGCGCACACCTATGGGCGGTGTAGGTGGAAGCGGCGGTGGAGGAGGACCAGGGCCGGATTAACAGCATCATGGGCTTGGTGCTGAGGATTTTGAAGGGCCTTAAGGGCCGTGCCTTGCCATGCACCCAGAGGAGGAAGGGTGCAGCCATGCATGCCTAATTCAACATGGGATGCTGTCTCTGAAGCCCATAAACACATCCATGCATCGCCAACTGTCCCTCCTTGTCCGGCCTTCACGCTGTGTGGGGAGGTTCTGAGGGTGCTGCCTGGGGAAGCGAGCATAGAAGCCAGACTTCTGTGTTTACAAGTGACAGAAGAGCGGTAACAGTGAATATGGCCAACCCGGGGCCTATATAAAAGGTAGGGGCCTGGAGCTGCAGCTCCAATAGCCCCTACATTAATCTGGCCCTGAGGAGGAGGACGAGGTAGCCAACACTGCTTCTTTTCAAAAATTTTAAATGAGGGTACACCCCAAAAGAGTGAGAAAGAGCAAAAATGGAACAATGGGTGGGTAAGGTCGGGATACATTGCTATTCTGCATAAGGTACGGAAAAGTCCCGTGGGATCCATGCCTGGTTCATTTTAATGAACGTGAGCTTGTCCACATTGTCTCTGGACAGGCGGCTGCGCTTGTCTGTTATAACGCCCCCAGCCGTGCTAAATACCCGTTCAGATAATACACTGGCTGCAGGGCACGCCAGCACCTCCAAGGCGTAAAGGGCAAGCTCAAGCCATGTGCCCAATTTGGAGACCCAGAAGTTGAAGGGGGCAGACCCGTCATTCACTACATGTAGGCGTGTGCACACATACTGCTCCACCATGTTGGTAAAATGCTGCCTCCTGCTAAGACGTTCCATCTGAGCTGCTGGTGCTGCTGTTTGTTGTGGCGTGCTGACAAAGCTTTTCCACATTTCGGCCATGCTAACCCTGCCTTCTGAGGTGCTGGCGGTGCCCTGGTTGCGTTGGCGACCTCCTCCTCCTCCTCCTCTGCCTTGTGCTTCCACTGTGGCCCCGCTGTCAGATGGGAATGCCAGCAGCATGGCGTCTACCAGCGTGCGCTTGTACTCGCGCATCTTGCGATCGCGCTCCAGTGAGTGAATTAAGGACGGTACGTTGTCCTTGTAACGGGGATCCAGCAGCGTGGCCACCCAGTAATCAGCACAAGTTAGAATGTGGGCAACTCGGCGGTCGTGTGGAGACACTGCAGCATGTAATCGCTCATGTGTGCCAGGCTGCCCAGAGGCAACGAAAGGCTGTCCTCTGTGGGAGGTGTATCGTCCGTGTCCTCTGTATCCCCCCAGCCACGCACCAGTGATGGCCATGAGCTGGCCTGGGTGCCACCCTGCTGTGAACATGGTTCCATCTCCTCCTCCAGCTCCTCCTCCTCCTCATCCTCCTCATCCTCCAGAACTGTGCCCCTGCTGGACAATTGCGTCCCTGGCGTTTGCGTGTGCAGGAACCCACCCTCGGAGCCCCTTGCGAATGACTGCCCTGAAAGCCTTGGAAATGTTACCTCTTCATCCTCCTCCTCCTCCTCATCCTGTGCCACATCCTCTTCCATCATCGCCCGAATTGTTTTTTCAAGGAGGCATAGAAGTGGGATAGTTAAGCTGAGAACGGTGTCATTGCCACTGGCCATGTTGGTGGAGTACTCAAAACAGCGCAACAAGGCACACAGGTCTCGCATGGAGGCCCAGTTAAATTAAATAGCGGAATAGAAAATATGATCCAAAAAAAGTGTATGTATATCACACGTACACAACCACACTGGGCCCCAATTACTATTGTTTGTACCCCTAAAAGGCTAGATGAGGAGTAGGGGGAGTATGGAACAGGCAGCACCCTCAAACCTTCAGAAGTATGAGATGAACCCCAACAACTTGGAAAGGTGGATCTCTCTCACACGTACCGACACAGACTATCCCGCAATTCAATTGATCCTCAAAGGTTTTTATTGAATAGCGGAATAGGAAATATGATCAAAAAAAGTGTATGTATCTCGCACGTACACAACCACACTAGGCCCCAATTACTATTGTTTGTACCCCTAAAAGGCTAGATGAGGAGTAGGGGGGGTATGGAACAGGCAGCACCCTCAAACCTTCAGAAGTATGAGATGAACCCCAACAACTTGGAAAGGTGGATCTCTCTCACACGTACCGACACAGACTATCCCCCAATTTAACTGATCCCCAAAGGTTTTTGATTAAATAGCGGAATAGAAAATATGATCCAAAAAAAGTGTATGTATATCACACGTACACAACCACACTAGGCCCCAATTACTATTGTTTGTACCCCTAAAAGGCTAGATGAGGAGTAGGGGGGGTATGGAACAGGCAGCACCCTCAAACCTTCAGAAGTATGAGATGAACCCCAACAACTTGGAAAGGTGGATCTCTCTCACACGTACCGACACAGACTATCCCCCAATTTAACTGATCCCCAAAGGTTTTTGATTAAATAGCGGAATAGAAAATATGATCCCAAAAAAGTGTATGTATATCACACGTACACAACCACACTGGGCCCCAATTACTATTGTTTGTACCCCTAAAAGGCTAGATGAGGAGTAGGGGGAGTATGGAACAGGCAGCACCCTCAAACCTTCAGAAGTATGAGATGAACCCCAACAACTTGGAAAGGTGGATCTCTCTCACACGTACCAACACAGACTATCCCCCAATTTAACTGATCCCCAAAGGTTTTTGATTAAATAGCGGAATAGAAAATATGATCCAAAAAAAGTGTATGTATATCACACGTACACAACCACACTAGGCCCCAATTACTATTGTTTGTACCCCTAAAAGGCTAGATGAGGAGTAGGGGGAGTATGGAACAGGCAGCACCCTCAAACCTTCAGAAGTATGAGATGAACCCCAACAACTTGGAAAGGTGGATCTCTCTCACACGTACCGACACAGACTATCCCGCAATTCAATTGATCCTCAAAGGTTTTTATTGAATAGCGGAATAGGAAATATGATCAAAAAAAGTGTATGTATCTCGCACGTACACAACCACACTAGGCCCCAATTACTATTGTTTGTACCCCTAAAAGGCTAGATGAGGAGTAGGGGGGGTATGGAACAGGCAGCACCCTCAAACCTTCAGAAGTATGAGATGAACCCCAACAACTTGGAAAGGTGGATCTCTCTCACACGTACCGACACAGACTATCCCCCAATTTAACTGATCCCCAAAGGTTTTTGATTAAATAGCGGAATAGAAAATATGATCCCAAAAAAGTGTATGTATATCACACGTACACAACCACACTAGGCCCCAATTACTATTGTTTGTACCCCTAAAAGGCTAGGAGTAGGGGGGAGTATGGAACAGGCAGCACCCTCAAACCTTCAGAAGTATGAGATGAACCCCAACAACTTGGAAAGGTGGATCTCTCTCACACGTACCAACACAGACTATCCCCCAATTTAACTGATCCCCAAAGGTTTTTGATTAAATAGCGGAATAGAAAATATGATCCCAAAAAAGTGTATGTATATCACACGTACACAACCACACTAGGCCCCAATTACTATTGTTTGTACCCCTAAAAGGCTAGGAGTAGGGGGAGTATGGAACAGGCAGCACCCTCAAACCTTCAGAAGTATGAGATGAACCCCAACAACTTGGAAAGGTGGATCTCTCTCACACGTACCAACACAGACTATCCCCCAATTTAACTGATCCCCAAAGGTTTTTGATTAAATAGCGGAATAGAAAATATGATCCCAAAAAAGTGTATGTATATCACACGTACACAACCACACTAGGCCCCAATTACTATTGTTTGTACCCCTAAAAGGCTAGGAGTAGGGGGAGTATGGAACAGGCAGCACCCTCAAACCTTCAGAAGTATGAGATGAACCCCAACAACTTGGAAAGGTGGATCTCTCTCACACGTACCAACACAGACTATCCCTCAATTTAACTGATCCCCAAAGGTTTTTGATTAAATAGCGGAATAGAAAATATGATCCCAAAAAAGTGTATGTATATCACACGTACACAACCACACTAGGCCCCAATTACTATTGTTTGTACCCCTAAAAGGCTAGATGAGGAGTAGGGGGAGTATGGAACAGGCAGCACCCTCAAACCTTCAGAAGTATGAGATTGTGTTCACTGTACCCCACAAAGATTGAGTTCACTGCACCCCACAATGATTGTGTTCACTGCACCCCACAAAGATTGTGTTCACTGCACCTCACAAAGATTGTGTTCACTGTACCCCCCAAAGATTGTGTTCACTGCACCCCACAAAGATTCTGTTCACTGTACCCCACAAAGATTGTGTTCACTGCACCCCAAAAAGATTGTGTTCACTGCACCCCAAAAAGGATGTTGTTCACTGCACCCCAAAAAGGATGTTGTTCACTCCACCCCAAAAAGATTGTGTTCACTGCACCCCACAAAGATTGTGTTCACTGCACCCCAAAAAGATTGTGTTCACTGCACCCCAAAAATGATTTTGTTCACTGCACCCCAAAAAGGATTTTGTTCACTGCACCCCAAAAAGGATGTTGTTCACTCCACCCCAAAAAGATTGTGTTCACTGCACCCCACAAAGGATTTTGTTCACTGCACCCCAAAAAGATTGTGTTCACTGCACCCCAAAAAGGATGTTGTTCACTGCACCCCAAAAAGGATTTTGTTCACTGCACCCCAAAAAGATTGTGTTCACTGCACCCCACAAAGGATTTTGTTCACTGCACCCCACAAAGATTGTGTTCACTGCACACCAAAAAGGATTGTGTTCACTGCACCCCAAAAAGATTTTGTTCACTGCACCCCAAAAAGATTGTGTTCACTGCAGCCCAAAAAGATTGTGTTCACTGCAGCCCAAAAAGATTGTGTTCACTGCAGCTCACACACAGAAAAATGGATGTGGATCACTGACACCTGCCTATCTCCAATCCCACACCACACAGCAATATCGATTGTAGTTTGTAGAACACAGTTTCCCTAAAATTCAGCAGACTCTGTCCCTAACAGGATTGAGAAGAGATCGTAGATCAGGATTGAGTGCAGATTCACCCCACCCCCCACACAGCAATATCGATTGTAGTTTGTAGAAGACACTGACCCTATAATTCAGCAGACTCTATCCCTAAAATGCCTACAACTCGCCCTGCCTAAACACTCCGACCTGTCCCTCAATTCTATCCGGACACAAATGGTTTTTTCCTGCCTATCTTTCCCTAATCAGCAGCCAGCACGTTGATGTGTGCTCTGTCCCTGAATCTAAGCAGCATAATGACGCCGCTGCGGCTGCCTCGAACTTATAAAGACTTGGTCACATGCTTCAGACGGCCAATCACAGCTACTGAGACATTTGCAGGCATGGCTGGGATGGCTTAAGGCACACCAGTTAAACGATTGTTGATTGGCTGTTGAAAGCCCGCCATGAAAAGAGCGCCAAAGCATGCAAAACCTGGAAATAAAACGACCGAACACGGATTTTTACCCGAACATACAGTAAAGTGTCCGTGTCCGTGTTCGGGTACAAAAAATCCAATTATTCGGTACGAACACGAATAATACAGTCCGTGTTCGCTCAACACTATTGATGAGTTTAACATGTTTTTGGAAACTTTGGAGGAATGGCAAAGAAATAACAATTTTATTAAGCAAGGGCTGCAATGTTATAAGTGTGCAGTGTTATTCATTAATTAATCAGCAGACCCTTTTCTTAGTGACAGCTAACTTGCCTGCCAAATTACCATCACTGGATTGAACTGGGAAGGAAATCTAGAAGCACATAAGGAGTAACCAAGGCTAGCTTCCAGCCTAATAAAATATAAATCCCTCCTAGTTGCCTAAATTGACTATCACAAGTAAAGCTTGTGTACACAGACATTTGAACATGTCAGAACTTATTTTCTTCTCATGGAAGTCAATGGGATTGTAAAAGATGTTTGAAGTAGTTAAAGCACCTAAGGTTGAGGTCAAAAGCACCTGTGAGGGAACTCAGAAGCATTTCAAACTGATTTTAAATGCAAACTGAATGCAACTGAAAGTACACTGCATTTGCCTGTATATACAAACATTTGTACTGACCCTTACCCAATAAACTTTACTTAGATGTACTGGCTGGGACAAACACTAATCTGGGTCTATTAATCATCTTCTAAAACAGTGGTCTCCAAACTGCAGCCTGGGGGCGTGATGTTGCCCTTTGCCTGGCTTTATCTGGCCTTTGGGGCACTATTCCTTCCATTCATACCAATGATGAGACATTTTTTTTCTCGCTGACACCAACAATGGTGCAATATATTTTCCTCACTGATACCAACAATGGGGCACTATTCGTCCCACCAAAACCAATGATGGGACATTGTTTACTCTCACTGACATTGGAAAATGTTCTACTCACACTGGCCCCTAAAGTCTGAAAGGCAGTAAACTGGCCCTTTGTTTGGACATTCGTTTATAAATATCTTGACATCACAAGACACACTCGTTCTCAGGAGGACTTTTTCCAGAACTATCAACATAATCACCCTTATTTCTCCCCACTCTAAAGCTGAGCATAGTCAAATTCATATAGGAGGACAAGGTCCTTTAGGAGTAAATTTGGGTTCAGATGAAAATCGGTCTAGAGGATATCCTCTGAAACCAAGCTGTTTGTTGTGCTTACTTAAAGGCCTGATATTTATGGGTTATGCCTTTTGTGATTCTGTTGATTCCCCACCAAATGTAACATCAGTGTGCCAGAAGCTTGCTACCTTGGATTCCAATGATAACTGAGTATCAGACAACAACTTTAGCAATAGAGTCAAAGGCCTGCGCAGTGAAGGCAGGATCACGGATCATTGAGAGGGTTGGGAATAGCAGAAGCACACTCAGGTGTTGTTAGCACAGGAGTACTCAGATCATAGTGACAAGTATAGCAGCCACTATGTGCTCAGCTATAGGCCAGATCACACAGCATCGTGATACCTAATCTTATGTAAGTGACACCCAAGTCAGTAGCCATAAATGCAGGTTCTCCTCTATTCCAAATTTTACTGTTATTGAGTCAACAGGTTGAGCATCAATAAGATGAGGGCTTCAGCTTAAACAGAAAATTAATTCAGCTACTGTTTTAACCGAGCTTTGTGATTGCTCTTAATTTATCTGGCTGTCAGGACAAAGCAGAGCTTTTTTGGATCTTTGACCATGGATGAAGAATGGCTTAGAATCAGGAAAGGAGCCATTAATTGCTACCAAGAGAAGCTGGCACTAACTTTTTAGAAAAATAATCAAGCGACAGTGAGAGCAGCTGAAACAGTAGTACCAACTTTCCAGGAGCACAGACCCCTATTACCACCAACATGTAGTCTACCGACTAAATTACAACACAATACAGGCAAACTAGCTGCTGTTATGGTTCAGCAGTCACAACTCTTGCCCCTATTCTTGAGGGTTCTTTAATACATATTTATTTCTTATATATTTATTGAATTACTGTTCATTCATGATCAGCATTTAAAATTCAAAGAACTGCATCTTAATTTGACAAACACACATAGTTTCATCGGGTTTCCTGGTCCTCTGAGACAGTACTGATAGTGACCTCTGATTGCCAGACTAGTTCTCAGCCAGATAAAGGCAGATAGTCTTAGAGTTATTTTAATGGAACAGGACACCCCTGACTGGGTACCTCCATTGACAGATGCTCCTAGTGCTTCCCGAGGGCACCAAGCACTTCACCAGACATCGTAACCACTTCAGACCCCATGAACCACCCTGGACCTATGACAAGGTCCAGGGTGGACCTTGACCCACCCTGGACCTATGACAAGGCTCCAGGTTCCCGTGGGTGAACCTCTCTTTCCCCAGAGAGTGCAGCAGAACAAGCTCTTACACAAGCACTTACAAGAGCTTAGTGATTATCTAAGGGAGTATGGAAGATCATAGCAATCCCTTGTAGCATATTCCCCCAATAAGAGACAGGACTCTAGATTGAGGGTGAAGTGACTCTAGAACAACTTTATTGAACAAGAAACAGAATTATATACAGTTTTCACCCACAAGGTTACCGCCCAGGTGGACCTTGTTGAAGACTGGACGTGACATTCACAATCCAATAGTAACAGGGTTTTACACTCCCATACAGTGTACACAATCCCTCCCCTCTGGCTGATTACAGTAGCATATGCAGATGAAAGTGTATACAGGAACTAAACGAATTATCTAGCCATCTGGACAGAACAATGTGAGGTCATTAGCATTTAACAAAGGAACAGCCAGGTAAACTTGAACACAATACATATTCCCTCCCAATACACAAACAATAGTGAAGTCTGCAAATGACAGTCTTTGTGTCTCTCTCACAGCCAAGCATGGAATACACTGTGTAAGGTGGTATTAAATCTTCATATTTCTATATGAAGATTTTGTTGACAAATATTGAAGCAATCCAAAAAATTACTTATCTGTCTTTCACTCATAGTGACGGTTAGTACCGTCACATATCTTCCCCCCAAAGGTAGACAAACCAGGTACCAGACCCCCAAGTGGTCTGTGCCTGAGTTAGTCGGGTAACAAGTCCCAAAGTGTCAATCCATCATGAAAGCTTCCTTGACAAAGTTCCACATAGTTTGTAAGTTTGTCTTGGCAAGGCGCATGGAGCTCCCATAGCCGATCAGTTTGTGAAAGTCTGGTTTGGGCAGGCCAGACTGGGCTTCTTGGGCACCCTGTGTCCCTAAGAGACACAGGGTGACTTAGACATAAGAGGAGCCTAGTAGGCTGAGAGAGGAACTTTCCGACCTCTCTAAGGTAGGCTGTGTTCCACGGGCACTCCCAATGTCTGCACCCACCCAGTACCCCAAACAAATTGTCGGGAAAACAGTGTTACTCACCCAGCCAACCTCTGCCTCTCTCGCAGAACATACTCGCTGCTGGGGATAAGTGTGGACTGGCCCTTTTACTGGGAGTCCTTTCAGCCGGTTGAGAAAAAACAGGGAGATAGGTGTTGGGCGCTAATGACCGGAAGGAATATCCACCAAAAAGACACAAAGGATGACCTATGGGTACTCTTTTTGAACTGTCCAAATGGCCAACATTCAGGGCAGCACTGGCGGTAAAACTCGGGAAATCCCGCTGGCAACAATAGAAGAAGAAACAGGCGCCACTTGTAGTAAGCCAAAGATTTATTGCACAACAAACGATGTAGTAACTTACATAGAAATTAGCATCAATCCATATTCCATTTCATAGCGTCTAGTTCACACTATTCCGGCCGTCCTCCGGCCCGGAAGTGACGTTCTAGGAAGCTGGTCCACGGAGCTGGTTTGACCAGAATCCGCAATGAAATGCAGGCTAACCGGAAATGACGTAACGCGCTTCGGAGTGTGCGTACTCGGCTCCTTCTTCAGACGTCTCCTAGAACGTCACTTCCGGGCCGGAGGACGGCTGGAATAGTGTGGACTAGACGCTACGAAATGGAATATGGATTGATGCTAATTTCTATGTAAGTTACTACATCGTTTGTTGTGCAATAAATCTTTGGCTTACTATAAGCGGCGCCTTTTTCTTCTTCTATCTTCGCTTGAGAGAAAACAGGGTGCTGGGGCTCACTTCGTCAGGCTTTTGGGGATCTGGGCTGACTGTCCAGCATCTGTGGGGTGTACAAGTGAAGACTGTAGCTTTTGCAGGTGCTGGGCAGAGGTTGGTAGCACTCTGCCCTGTTGCCAGCTCTTCTGCTGGGTTGGGGTTTGCGAATACTACCCCCAGGACCTGGTTGGGGGTCTGCTGTAGAGAGGAGGGATCGCTTACCTCCTCCTCCTCCTGGTATTCCTGCGGGGTAGGCTGGGGATCTGGACCGGCCATCCAGCATCCCTGTAGGTCTGGCGCAGAGACCACAGTCCCATCTGCACCATTGGGGTCAGGGCTGTTGTCTCCCTGTGGTTGGAGAGAAGGATTAGTTGTCTCCACTCCCTGGAAGGTACTCTGCTGCTGGGAAGGAAGGACGACACCTTTGGCTCCCTGTAACTCTGCCTGCCACTAGGGAGTAGAACCGACCATCTCTATTCCCAGTAGCTCCTGCTGTAGCTGGGGATCTGGGCCGGCTGCCCAGCCTCCCTATATTGCCGGTAGAGAGACCTCGGTCCCATCTCTACCTGCCATCGGTGGGTCTTCACAGTACCACCAGTCTGTAATGTCTCTCCAACTTAAGGGTTGTGGGTCTGGATCTGCCACCCAGCACTCAAGCTCTGCTTGCAGGGTAGATTGGGGTTGAATGGAGCATAGCAGGCATTGGTAGTCCTGCTCCAGTTCCCACTCCATTCTGACCAGATGAATCAGGTCTGACCCCAGGTCATCTGCTCTGGGGAGACCCAGTAGAGCTTCCCTGGTGTCCTGGATTTCCCAGCGCTGAAACTCTGCTGGACATCCAAAGTCCCTCTCCTCAAAGGCCTCCCACAGCAAGCCCGGGCCACTATAGTCCTCACCTTCTGACATATTGTCTTCAGCCATCCAGTGGTTGCGCCGGGTGGCGTACCACTTTAGTGCCCGGTAAGCTTCATCCAGCCACAACTCCTTCCAAATCAGGTCCCTCAGCTCCGTCACCCACTCATCCAGGGGTTGCTCTCCTAGGAAAGGTAACCGCAGGACAACATATACCTGGAACCGCTGTTCTTCACTGGGAAGGTTCTCTTTCTGCCTCCACTGCACATCCTCTAAGGCCTCATACCACAATTCCTTTTGATTGAAATCTCTCCAGTCCAGTATGGCTTCCTCTGATACAGGCCCATCCTGTTGGGCCAAGTGTTGCTGCAACCTCCAGAGAAACTCCTCCTCATATGGGGACGCTGCACGGGGTTAGTTCGCTCCATAACATTACCGTTGCCTCTTCTCCTCACACTAGGACACCATCCCACCACTTGCCACCAATGTAACGGAACAGGACACCCCTGACTGGGTACCTCCGTTAACTAACAAAATTGGGTTTTATTTACTGCAAAATCGGGTGCAGCTGTGCATAAAAACCTATCAGCTTTCAGGTTTTATTGTCAAAGCGTAATTGAACAAGCTGAAGTTAGAAGCTGATTGACTACCATGCACAGCTGCACCAGATTCTGAGTGCACCGGTTTTAGCAAATCTCCTCCAATGTCATGCAAAAATGATTTTTTATGCCATCCATGGACAAAAAAATATAGGGAAACAAAATTGTTATTGTAGATAAAAAGTATATGATTTATTCTATATTTTTTCCTGTTTAAAATTGAACCACAGTTGTGATTCTGGTACAAAGCATTGTACAGTTTTCATTTCAAGTTTGTTTTTTTATTATGGGACACTAGAAAAAATAACCAACAAAATGAATAAAAACAAAAAAAGATTAAATATTAATAGTTAGAAAAACAGAACTTTAAAAAGCATCAGGAAATTAATAGTTGAAGCAATATTAAATCGAAAAGCAAGCATTTATAACATTGCAGCTTACGAATTCTTAGATGTAACGGCTGCATTTGTTTTATTTTTACAATACAATCCAACAGTGCACAAGAAGAATGTTTGAGGTTACTCTGCAGCTGCAAACCTAAAACACCCCTAATCCTCACCGGCACTTTAAACTATAAAAAACAATGTTACATTACACTTGCAACAGTCCAACATGGACCTAAGCAAATCTTCCTATTTCCCAAAAAAGAAAAAAGTTGATGGAAAAATCTCCCAAGTGAAAACTTTATGTTAATGCTTACAATTCAGCAATCAAATCAAATTTGATTGCTGTACATAAGCTCCTAAATGCATTTAAAAAAGCCCCAGTGTGCATGAAGCCAAATGAAACAGAGTAGATACAAAAGTAACAATGTTACTTTGTATCTCTCTATCTCAGTGTCTAAACGGTGTCAGACTGTCAGTTTTTTTTGACAGCAGCAGTGATTACAGCAGCTGTATTCACAAAGCAACTCCTGGCTGTCATTTTGACAGTTGGGAATTGACAGCAAGGGGGACGGGTGAGTTGGCAGCAGGGCAGAAGGACAGGTGTACTACACACACCACGTGTACTTTGATGTCCACAACTGGTTAATAATGGATGGTTTCTGACTAGCTGCTTTGAAATACTTAACATTCTGAGCATTTGCAAAAAAAAAATCTGTTGAGCGTAATGAAATACCAGCCCCACAAATCTGTATTTTCACTTTGGCTGGCCACTAGTGGGTTCTATTTTGTATATTTATTATATTACTTTTTAGCCTCCAACAGGGAGATACTCCTGTGGTGATTTGTTTCTCCTACTCCCTCCACAAGGCCATTCAAAATGGGTCATTCTGCCACAGCTGAATATCCAAGGGAAACATTTACTATATATGTTGGAGAATGAAAAGGGATTGGGGACACCATCATTTCCACTTGTAAAGCCAGCTGGGTGGAATTCAAGTGGTATATCTTGTTATTGCAATTCCCAAGTGATAGAACATATGATTCCAGTTGGCAGCAAACACAAAACTGAAGCATTGGTTTTGGGTGTAGTTGACCTGAATGAAGTACAGAGACTAAATAGAAATGTTGCAACTCATGGCAATCAGATTTCCCTTTTTATTATCCTTATAGCCAGAGCAGTGACAGGGGATTTTAAACTGGTTACTATAGCATAATATATGTTTAGCATGGCTCCTGACCACATTAAATAAGCTCATATATCTCTAAACACCATCACCAGTAACTACATGTTATTTACGATGATGAGTTTCATAATTCAGTGATTTTATCACAGGCTGAACGATATTCCCCCGAATCCATCCGCAGCCAAGCACCCAGGCAAGATGCTAAAATAAGAAACAAGCTGCCTTCTTCCTTTCCATCCTCCACAACTAGAACATGAAACATAAATACAGAGCTCCTGCAGAAGGGATTTCATATGCTCTATAAGAGACATGGCTTTAAAAATGTATAGTGTAGACTCTGCAAAGTTCAGATGAGGACAAGGCTGGTGATTGCAGTCTCTCCAATTGTTTCAGGCTCTCCCACATGCATAGAACTGTACTGCACTTCAACTAACCTTCCTATTGCCCTGAATTGCATTCCTAGACACTGGTTAATCATTTACTGACTCATGCAAATCAGCGGAAGAATTCATTTCACTAATAATGGTTGTACTTAGTTTGAAAGGTCTGCAGTACTGCAAAAAGTCTATCTATCTATCTATCTATCTATCTATCTATCTATCTATCTATCTATCTATCTATCTATCTATCTATCTATCTATCTATCTATCTATCTATCTATCTATCTATCTATCTATCTATCTATCTATCTATCTATCTATCTATCTATCTATCTACATCCATCTGATCTGTAAACTAGTCTATTTCTGTCACCAAAAAAACTAAATTAGATAATATGATCCCTGCTAAGTGTGAAAACTGTAGTAATGAGAAAAAAAAAAAAAAAAAAAAACCTCTCTTTTATGGCTACCAATTATTAATATAACTCACCCCTTTCTCTATCCCCACCCTCTCTCTCTCTCTCTCAGACACACACACACACACTCTATCATATCTCTTTGTTTCTTGCTGTTTATCTATCTATCTATCTATCTATCTATCTATCTATCTATCTATCTATCTATCTATCTATCTATCTATCTATCTATCTATCTATCTATCTATCTATCTATCTATCTATCTATCTATCTATCTATCTATCTATCTATCTATCTATCTATCTATCTATCTATCTATCTATCTACACTATATTGTCAAAAGTATTCAAACACATTTCTTAACACGCACATTAACTTTAATGGTATCCCAGTCTTAGTCCGTAGGGTTCAATATTGAGTTGGCCCACCCTTTGCAACTATAACAGCTTCCACTCTTCTGGGAAGTCTGTCCACAAGGTTTAGGAGTGTGTCTATGTGAATGTTTGACCATTCTTCCAGAAGCACATTTGTGAGGTTAGGCACTGATGTCAGAGAGAAGACCTGGCTCTCTGTCTCCACTCTAATTCATCCAAAAT
Organism: Pelophylax lessonae; assembly: GCF_965119305.1. Taxonomy (NCBI): domain Eukaryota; kingdom Metazoa; phylum Chordata; class Amphibia; order Anura; family Ranidae; genus Pelophylax; species Pelophylax lessonae. Next base: position 159,870,531 of record NC_138770.1, on the reverse strand, counting down.
GCTTTCTATCAGGATGGGGTCAGGATTCTTTGCAAGCCAGTCAAGTTCCTCCACCCCCAAACTCACTCATCTATGTTTTTCTGAACCTTGCTTTGTGCAGTGGTGTGCAGTCATGTTGAAACAGGAAGGGGCATCCCCAAACTGTTCCCAAAAAGTTGGGAGCATGAAATTGTCCAAAGTGTCTTGGTATGCTGGCGCCTTAGGTGTTCCCTTCAATGGAACTAAGGGGCCAAGCTCAACCCCTAAAAAAACAAACCCACAGCATAATCCTCCTTCCACCAAATTATTTGGACCAGTGCACACAGCAAGGTCCATAAAGACATAAATGAGTACGTTTGGGGTGGAGAAACTTGACTGGCCTGCACAGAGCCCTGCTCTCAACCCGATAGAACACCTTTAGGATGAATTAGAGTGGGGACTGCCAGCCAGGCCTTCTCTCCAACAACAGTGCCTGACCTCACAAATGCACTTCTGGAAGAATGATTAAACATTCCCATAGATTCCTAAACCTTGTGGGCAGCCTTCCCAGAAGAGTTAAAGCTGTTATAGCTGCAAAGGGAGGTCCAACTCAATATTGAACCCTACGGACTAAGACTGGGATGCCATTAGAGTTCATGTGCTTGCCAAGGCAGGGGCCCCTATACTTTTGACAATATAGTGTATCTATCTATCTATCTATCTATCTATCTATCTATCTATCTATCTATCTATCTATCTATCTATCTATCTATCTATCTATCTATCTATCTATCTATCTATCTATCTATCTATCTATCTATCTATCTATCTATCTATCTATCTATCTATCTATCTATCGCTTTCTTTTTTCTTTTTCCATTATGTTAGCATGCTTTTTTTACAGACATAGGTGCAACAGCCGTTCTCATATATTATACTGTTGATTAGTACTTCTCCTATTTGTTTCCAGTAAAACAAGGACTCATGAGCATGGGTCCATCATCATCTTGTCAGCTTTCCAACAGTTTATGGGCCCAGCTACAACCAAAGTAGCAAGACAAACAAACAAACAAACAAACAAACAAACAAACAAAAGAAAAAAAAACACTTTACATACAGATACAGCTCATAGTTCCATCACAACAGTCTTTGAAAATAAAAAAGGTCACTAAGGTTACTAACAGTGCATCATCCAAATCCTGAAAATTGATGTTGTTGCTGATAAGAGAGGGTACATGGAAATGTATACAAAACCTATTAAACCCACCGATAGATAAATAGATAGAGAAAGATCAAAAAGTACTATATCTCTGAGCATACCACCTGTATAATACGTGAGGGTTCTAAGTAAAGCAGTGAACATAAAGATAGGAGCAAAAAGCTGCCAGGAATAGACTGGCTCACTAGTGTGCTCCAGTAGGCTATTGGCACATACCTGATGGATCTGACTTTAGAAAGGGGTTCACCCTAAACGTTTGTCAGCCTCCTCCACCTTGGTCCTGGTTCAAGGTGTCTGCATACCAGTAAGCTATTTTATTTACTGTACCTTTCTGCTACTTACTTTTTGTTTACTTGTTGATACACTCAATCTCATAATCCAGACACTGTGGAATCGTCAGGTACCATTACCTCAGAGGCCTTGTGGAACAAAATGTAACTGTGCTTGCATACTCTGAAACTGGAAGCCACTAAAAAAGCCAAAGTTTGAGGAACTCCAAAAGAGGATGTAGTTGTTGAGTAGGGGTATCAGCGTGCTGTTAATGCACTATTTGTATGCAGTATATTACTTGTTGTACTAAGTAACTAAGTGTGTTGTTTAATGCCTGCATAATGTATGTATTATCCCCTCTTGTGGAACTACTACATGGGTATAATGAGATTTCCTGTCCCTGTGTTCCTGTTGCTTCCAAATAAACAAGAAGGGCTCAGCCTTGTGTCCAGCATCATCTTGCTTGCTAAGAGTTGTATCTACAGCAGTTTTCCAACAATATATATATTAAATTTTTCCTTTAGGATGATTCATGCTGTTTATGCTCTAGACTCCAGTGCTGGAGATAATCACATCACTAAAATGTAATTTTGTCATTAAGCGAAATGCACAAATTTGGGGCTTCTGTACTTGAAATAATTATTGAAATACTACAACGCAGGCAATGATGATTCCAGATTTAATGATCCCTGAAAATGCTTACTGTCTGAAGGAGAGTAATGCTCAATCTCTTAATCCATTAGCCTCTTTAGACTGTCAACGTACTTATCAGCACTGCTTCCTCTTTCTATAAATATTATTTTTATAGAAACCCCCACCCCCATGCTCTGTACAGATTTCATGCTCTCCTGCTATGAAGCTTCAGAATTCATCTACGAATGTTGCCATTTGTACATTCGCCTCACGTACCAATGAGGGAACACTATTAAGCTCCCCTAGGGCAGTAAATGCATTCATGTTTAATTACTCTTGGATGAGGTTAAAGTAAATGTATGTGATTGTGTATGTTTCTGCACCTAAAGAATGTTCTCCCAAACAGCTATATGGAGCTAGTTTCATAGTACACAAAATGTATGGTGACAGTGGCAAGAGATTATGGCAAATCAGGTATGTTGGTATATCTAATTATATTAATTTAGCTGTATAATCCTCCTCTAACATCACTATAGATACATATCACTAGCCAAGTTATTTAATTATTTGCTTATATGGGTTGTATGTTTATATAGAACATTTAACTTTGTGTGCAATGAATATGCACGTTAAGGTATCACTCAGGCCCCGTTGCACACTCATTTGTAAAAGTAAACTGGAGTCCCCTTTTCCTGATAAATATGTATAATAACCTGTGAAGGATCACTAATGGTATGTTCATGCTTTGACACTTCAAAGCTGCATTACCAGCGATTTTGATGTGATTTGTGGTGCAGCGAAAAGCGTCCTTCCACCAAATCAGGCAGATGTAAGCCGATTTGATTGGTATTTGTTCACTTGCCTCTGAAATGTCTCTCAGAGACTTCTAGTAGAATGTGCCTAGGGTGAAGAACCATGTTTGCTACCAATATAGGAAGATTTTAAAAAGAGGACATAATGTCAGCAAGCATTAGGGAGAGATTATTTTAACAGAAAACTAGCTATGTTGCTGCACTCTAATTAACATAAAACATTGCATAGATAGGACATAATAAGTTGAATCAACCCTGCATGAAAACTGACCACATCCTTATTCATCTGAAGATAAAGCTATGAATTTGTATATGAAGACAATGTATTCAGCAAAAAAAAAAATCACAGAACATGTTAGGTTTTTACATGTTACACACTGTAGTGAACACTAGCTACCATTGTAACATGTGTAATGTTATTACATTGGTACTTGTTACTTTAGGGTGTGGTACCAAGCAAAAACTGTGCTTTGCACATGTAGGACACAGCAACAGGTTATTGATAATGCCCCCCTTCCTGGCAGCCCATACTTACCCTTCCTCTCACGCTCCACTACCTCTCTATTCACCTGCCAGAAGAAAAGAAAACATGCCCTCTGGTATACCCATGTTGTATTATGGGAAACTTACACAGAACTGAGGACTCTTTCTCTGCCTCCAGATGACAATGCTGGACCAAGCACCACCAAGGTCACTTGAGAAGAAAGAGAGCAAGTCCTTGCCCTGGATATTTCTTTGCTTCTGATGACTAAATAGAGCAGTGGAGTAGATAGGTAGGTGTTGCTGTGGAAGGGGGCACTACCAACTTGAGTACCTGACTGTAATATCCCTTTATTCATGTGATAGTTTGACTCACAACTATTACTTCATGGAAAAAATGTACCCAAATAAAGCAGAACTTCAGTCTGCCAAGGGGGGTGCCCCCCTAAGGGCACCATTATTATGGAGCATGTGTAGGTGTGCTTACAGGCTTTGTCTGGCCTTTGGATCCAGGCAAAGCAAATCACGACATCTGCACAAACATGGGTGATTTTCTGTGCACATGCAAAGACAGGGAAGATGCCAGACTTCCCTGTTAGCAGTCTTTGTGAGTACACTGGAAAACCCCACGTGTGCCCACATGGTTGGGGAAACTGGCATATGCACATGTGTACCATAGGGCTCTCTCGGATCTGAACTCTGAGGCACATCTGCACATGTGCAGGGGGCAAGAAGAAATTCTCACCTGGTGCTGCTTTGCAGCACAAACCAAGCAACTAAAAATAAAAAAGCGTGAAAAAAATTAGATCCCTGTGTCAATACAGAAAGAATGAATCTGAAGTTGCAGCTGTTGATCTTTCCCTATTGGCATTTAGTACATTCTCTCTCCTCCCAATAGCATTTGATTACTGATGACCAATCACAGTGATCACATGGTACCCAGCCCCTCAGATCAGCTTCCTACAGTGTCTCTGTGTACCAAATCGTCTAATGATAGCTTGGTACAAAGCAACTACCAGGCAGAACAGCCGCCTGACCACTGTTTATTCTGTACCGTTTATAAATGGTCTGTTGATCTGCTGTTTAAAGGCATATCCTTATAGGAAAAAGGGTTAAAGCAAACCTGAAAGTCAGATCAAAATTGGATAGCATGTTTTACTGGAAACAAAAGGAACACAGAGACAGGAAATTACATCATAGCCATGTAGTTCCACTACAGAGAATGTTTCATTACAGTAACTCTGCCGCCCAAAGGTAGAAGTACTAAACAACAGTATAATATATGAGAATGTTTTTTCTATCTATGTCTGTAAAAGCAGCATGCTAAAGAAATCTGGATTGAAAAAAAGAGATAGATAGATAGATAGATAGATAGATAGATAGATAGATAGATAGATAGATAGATAGATAGATAGATAGATAGATAGATAGATAGATAGATAGATAGATAGATAGATAGATAGATAGATAGATAGATAATAAGTAGGACATTTACTAAAACTAAAGCACATAGAATCTGGTGCAGTAGACTGCAGCTTTCCTGTTTCCAATCTCTGTTTGAAGTGGATCAAGCGTGGTCAGAACACCAGCCGCTTGGGCACCACATGCTTGACAAGACATATGATGACCTGCCATGCAGTCCATTGGCAGTAGCACCTGAAAGACCAACATCATAAAAAAAAGCATAATTCACCTTGCTCCTCATCTGAGATCTCTACCTCTACTATACCTCATGTCTTCTCAAAAACCTGCACTGAGAGGGATAATGGTATAGCAATGAGTGCCACAGATACTTGCACCACTTGCTACCAGTAAACCACCTGTTGATTTGACCAGCAGGCAAATTTCGCTAGCCCAGTTGCTGAACCGTAAAAAGAAATACTGTCCCAGCCATCCACATGCTCAGCGTCTAAATGCTAGCTTGGCCAAACTGCTAGCACTGCAACTGCTGCCTTTCCATCTGGTAGACTCTGCCCCATTTCATGAATTTGAGTGCTGTACCACAGTGACAGGTTCCAAAATAAATTTCTTTTCACGTAAGGCTATTCCGTCTCCTTACCATCATGTAGAATGTAGTGTTTTGGCCTCCATGGACAGAGCAGTCAGTAGAAAGGTTCACATTACTGCTGACTCTTAGTCCAGCAGGCATGGGCAGGGACATTATATTTCTTTCACGGCACACTGGGTAACTCTGCTGGCAGCTGGGAAGGATGCAGGACAGGGTTCAGTGCTGGAGCTTGTTCTGCCACCATGCCTCCAAAAAGCTGGTGCTGATTCTGCTACATCTGTCTATTCCACCCCCTCCTCCTCCTCTTCTTCCTCTATGTCCTCTTTTGCTAAATTATCCACTGAACCAGCAGTGCTCCCTAAGTGTTCAAGGGGCTACGCAAGCAGTAGCTAAAGGATGCCATGCTGTGCTTCGGTTGGTCTGTCTAGGGGACAGGCGCCACACGGGGCCAGAGATTCTGTCAGCTCTGCAGGGGCAGGGTGAGAGGTGGTTGACACCTTGGCAGCCTGAGCCAGGAATAGTTGTATGCCACAATGGCACCAACCTTCTCTCGGCCCTCTGACAGGGACACTTGACACATGTTCCATGCTTGGCACATGTCCTGAATCTGGTGGTGCAGCATTTCTTGAACAGGTATCTGGGCTTACAAGATCTTCTGAGGCAGGTCAGAAAGGTCTGTGGCCATTTCTGGCGGTCGTACAATGCCAGTCCTATCTGACATTCAATGGAAATTCAACCTGCCCAATAACCGCCTCATTTGTGACATGCCCACCAGGTGGAACTCAACATTGGCAATGCTGCAGCAGCTGCACACACAGCAGAGGGCCATCAATGAGTATCTGTGTGAGTATGGCACAATGACAGGCTCAGGAGAGCTTGGCTTTTTTTTGCCATGCCAGTGGCTGCTGATAAAGGATGCATGCACTGTCCTGTCACCATTTGAGGAGGCCACAAGGATGGCGAGCTGTGACAATCCATGCATCAGTTACACTATCCCTCTAGTTTTCCTGCTGGAGCACACGCTTCAAGGAATCGTGGACAGGGCCCTTGAGGCAGAACAATGGGAGGAAGAGGAGGACTTCCTTTCTTCATAAGGCCCCCCTTATGCAGATATCATTCCTGCAGGGCCACAAAACACACAGGAGCAAGAAGAGGAAGAGGAGGAGGATTGTGGCAGCATGGATGTTGAGGATAACATACAGCAGTCTTCAAGGGATGGTTGTCATTCCCCAGAAACCCCAGGAGTTGTACGTGGCTGGGGAGAGGTTGCTCCTGACAATGTTATCCTTAGTGACCCAGAGGACTCAGAATCTCATGCCTTCTTTAACTTACACATGTATGGGCTCCCTGATTCTGCAAAGTCTGTGAAAGGACCAGAGGATTAGTGGTATAAAGGAGAGGGATTATTACTGGTTGGCAACTCTTCTTGATTCACGTAAAGTAAAGTTGCAGAGCTCATCCCGCCTTAACGGAGGGAGCAGAGAATGAAACATCTTGGGGACACCTTGAAGAAAAATTTGTGTAACACCTTTCCAGACACTGGGAGGTTAACGTTCTCTGGACGTGTTTCTGAAGCATCGTTCAGCCAAAGGAGGAGAGGTGGAGGAGGCGGACCGATGCCTTTAACCAATTTTTTAGTCCTCAGCGCCCAGGGCTGTTAGGTTTAAGCAACCACCATCAGCGTCTCCATCATATGGTGCAGGATTATCTAGGAGAAAGAGCAGATTTGGAGACCTTTCCAACTGAGCATCCACTGGGTTACTGGATCTTGAGAATGGACCACTGGCCAGAACTTGCTCAATATGCAATGAAGCTGCTGGCCTGTCCTGCTTCCAGCGTGCTTTCCGAATGGACATTCAGTGCTGCTGGAGGTTTTGGGATGGACAAAATAGTACATCTGTCCATGGACTCTGTTGACCAGCTGACTTTTATTAAAAGGAATCAGTTCTGGATCAACAGCAGCTATTAAGCCGCTGATGCTGATGTAGCTGATTTAATTTTCTAGGGGTCTGTCATCCCTTGAAGACTGAATATGCTGCCTATCCTATTCCTCAATCTTCATAATGCTAGCTTCCAACAAAGTTTTTTGTTTAGGGCATTACCAACACCCAAGGCCCAATTTTTCTGCACTTGTATGACAGGTGCATGCAATTTCAATTTCGTATCTAATTTTTTACAGCAGGGCTCATTCCTGTGCCCAGCAAGAGCAACTGGGAAGGGTTGCAGTGTTTAGGCACCACCAACACCCAAGGCCCAATTTTTCTGCACCTGTATGACAAGTACATGCGATTTCAAATTTGTATTGAATTTTTAACAGCAGGGCCCATTTCTGCGCCCAGCAAGAGTAACTCCAAGGGGTTGCAGTGTTCAGGCATCACCAACACCCAAGGCCCAATTTTTCTGCATCTGTATGACAAGTACATGCAATTTCAAATTTGTATCAAATGGTTTCTGTGCCCTGCGCATTTTTTTTTTTTATTTATGTTCACTGCATATTGGTGTCACAACGCATGTTTACATTGCTTGTGACAGCAATAAAAGTAATCAGATTTTTTTTTTTTTTAAACCTGTGATAAAGTTAAAAAAAATGAAATAAATAGGAAAAAAAATTTAGCCGCCCCCGTCACCGTTAGCTCGCGCACGAAAGAAAACGTATGCGGAAGTCGAGCCGCAAACTAAATCGCTTTTCAAACCACATGTGAGGTATCACTGCGATCGCCAGAGCGTGAGCAATAGTTTAAAAAAAAAGAGCTACACTCCAACCCTAAACTGGTAACCGTTAAAAAATTTTAAAGCGTCGCCTATTGAGATTTCCATTGACTGTAGTTGGTCGCCATTAGTGTTGAGCGAACACGGACTGTATTATTCGTGTTCGTACCGAATAATTGGATTTTTTGTACCCGAACACGGACACGGACACTTTACTGTATGTTCGGGTAAAAATCCGTGTTCGGTCGTTTTATTTCCGGGTTTTGCATGCTTTGGCGCTCTTTTCATGGCGGGCTTTCAACAGCCAATCAACAATCGTTTAACTGGTGTGCCTTAAGCCATCCCAGCCATGCCTGCAAATGTCTCAGTAGCTGTGATTGGCCGTCTGAAGCATGTGACCAAGTCTTTATAAGTTCGAGGCAGCCGCAGCGGCGTCATTATGCTGCTTAGATTCAGGGACAGAGCACACATCAACGTGCTGGCTGCTGATTAGGGAAAGATAGGCAGGAAAAAACCATTTGTGTCCGGATAGAATTGAGGGACAGGTCGGAGTGTTTAGGCAGGGCGAGTTGTAGGCATTTTAGGGATAGAGTCTGCTGAATTATATAGGGTCAGTGTCTTCTACAAACTACAATCGATATTGCTGTGTGGGGGGTGGGGTCTGCACTCAATCCTGATCTACGATCTCTTCTCAATCCTGTTAGGGACAGAGTCTGCTGAATTTTAGGGAAACTGTGTTCTACAAACTACAATCGATATTGCTGTGTGGTGTGGGATTGGAGATAGGCAGGTGTCAGTGATCCACATCCATTTTTCTGTGTGTGAGCTGCAGTGAACACAATCTTTTTGGGCTGCAGTGAACACAATCTTTTTGGGCTGCAGTGAACACAATCTTTTTGGGCTGCAGTGAACACAATCTTTTTGGGCTGCAGTGAACACAATCTTTTTGGGCTGCAGTGAACACAATCTTTTTGGGGTGCAGTGAACAAAATCTTTTTGGGGTGCAGTGAACACAATCCTTTTTGGTGTGCAGTGAACACAATCTTTGTGGGGTGCAGTGAACAAAATCCTTTGTGGGGTGCAGTGAACACAATCTTTTTGGGGTGCAGTGAACAAAATCCTTTTTGGGGTGCAGTGAACAACATCCTTTTTGGGGTGCAGTGAACACAATCTTTTTGGGGTGCAGTGAACAAAATCCTTTGTGGGGTGCAGTGAACACAATCTTTTTGGGGTGCAGTGAACACAATCTTTTTGGGGTGGAGTGAACAACATCCTTTTTGGGGTGCAGTGAACAAAATCCTTTTTGGGGTGCAGTGAACAAAATCATTTTTGGGGTGCAGTGAACACAATCTTTTTGGGGTGCAGTGAACACAATCTTTGTGGGGTGCAGTGAACACAATCTTTTTGGGGTGGAGTGAACAACATCCTTTTTGGGGTGCAGTGAACAACATCCTTTTTGGGGTGCAGTGAACACAATCTTTTTGGGGTGCAGTGAACACAATCTTTGTGGGGTACAGTGAACAGAATCTTTGTGGGGTGCAGTGAACACAATCTTTGAGGGGTACAGTGAACACAATCTTTGTGAGGTGCAGTGAACACAATCTTTGTGGGGTGCAGTGAACACAATCATTGTGGGGTGCAGTGAACTCAATCTTTGTGGGGTACAGTGAACACAATCTCATACTGAAGGTTTGAGGGTGCTGCCTGTTCCATACTCCCCCTACTCCTCATCTAGCCTTTTAGGGGTACAAACAATAGTAATTGGGGCCTAGTGTGGTTGTGTACGTGTGATATACATACACTTTTTTGGGATCATATTTTCTATTCCGCTATTTAATCAAAAACCTTTGGGGATCAGTTAAATTGGGGGATAGTCTGTGTTGGTACGTGTGAGAGAGATCCACCTTTCCAAGTTGTTGGGGTTCATCTCATACTTCTGAAGGTTTGAGGGTGCTGCCTGTTACATACTCCCCCTACTCCTAGCCTTTTAGGGGTACAAACAATAGTAATTGGGGCCTAGTGTGGTTGTGTACGTGTGATATACATACACTTTTTTGGGATCATATTTTCTATTCCGCTATTTAATCAAAAACCTTTGGGGATCAGTTAAATTGGGGGATAGTCTGTGTTGGTACGTGTGAGAGAGATCCACCTTTCCAAGTTGTTGGGGTTCATCTCATACTTCTGAAGGTTTGAGGGTGCTGCCTGTTCCATACTCCCCCTACTCCTCATCTAGCCTTTTAGGGGTACAAACAATAGTAATTGGGGCCTAGTGTGGTTGTGTACGTGTGATATACATACACTTTTTTTGGATCATATTTTCTATTCCGCTATTTAATTTAACTGGGCCTCCATGCGAGACCTGTGTGCCTTGTTGCGCTGTTTTGAGTACTCCACCAACATGGCCAGTGGCAATGACGCCGTTCTCAGCTTAACTATCCCACTTCTATGCCTCCTTGAAAAAACAATTCGGGCGATGATGGAAGAGGATGTGGCACAGGATGAGGAGGAGGAGGAGGATGAAGAGGTAACATTTCCAAGGCTTTCAGGGCAGTCATTCGCAAGGGGCTCCGAGGGTGGGTTCCTGCACACGCAAACGCCAGGGACGCAATTGTCCAGCAGGGGCACAGTTCTGGAGGATGAGGAGGATGAGGAGGAGGAGGAGCTGGAGGAGGAGATGGAACCATGTTCACAGCAGGGTGGCACCCAGGCCAGCTCATGGCCATCACTGGTGCGTGGCTGGGGGGATACAGAGGACACGGACCATACACCTCCCACAGAGGACAGCCTTTCGTTGCCTCTGGGCAGCCTGGCACACATGAGCGATTACATGCTGCAGTGTCTCCACAACGACCGCCGAGTTGCCCACATTCTAACTTGTGCTGATTACTGGGTGGCCACGCTGCTGGATCCCCGTTACAAGGACAACGTACCGTCCTTAATTCACTCACTGGAGCGCGATCGCAAGATGCGCGAGTACAAGCGCACGCTGGTAGACGCCATGCTGCTGGCATTCCCATCTGACAGCGGGGCCACAGTGGAAGCACAAGGCAGAGGAGGAGGAGGAGGAGGTCGCCAACGCAACCAGGGCACCGCCAGCACCTCAGAAGGCAGGGTTAGCATGGCCGAAATGTGGAAAAGCTTTGTCAGCACGCCACAACAAACAGCAGCACCAGCAGCTCAGATGGAACGTCTTAGCAGGAGGCAGCATTTTACCAACATGGTGGAGCAGTATGTGTGCACACGCCTACATGTAGTGAATGACGGGTCTGCCCCCTTCAACTTCTGGGTCTCCAAATTGGGCACATGGCCTGAGCTTGCCCTTTACGCCTTGGAGGTGCTGGCGTGCCCTGCAGCCAGTGTATTATCTGAACGGGTATTTAGCACGGCTGGGGGCGTTATAACAGACAAGCGCAGCCGCCTGTCCAGAGACAATGTGGACAAGCTCACGTTCATTAAAATGAACCAGGCATGGATCCCACGGGACTTTTCCGTACCTTATGCAGAATAGCAATGGATACCGACCTTACCCACCCATTGTTCCATTTTTGCTCTTTCTCACTCTTTTGGGGTGTACCCTCATTTAAAATTTGTGAAAAGAAGCAGTGTTGGCTACCTCGTCCTCCTCCTCAGGGCCAGATTAATGTAGGGGCTATTGGAGCTGCAGCTCCAGGCCCCTACCTTTTATATAGGCCCCGGGTTGGCCATATTCACTGTTACCGCTCTTCTGTCACTTGTAAACACAGAAGTCTGGCTTCTATGCTCGCTTCCCCAGGCAGCACCCTCAGAACCTCCCCACACAGCGTGAAGGCCGGACAAGGAGGGACAGTTGGCGATGCATGGATGTGTTTATGGGCTTCAGAGACAGCATCCCATGTTGAATTAGGCATGCATGGCTGCACCCTTCCTCCTCTGGGTGCATGGCAAGGCACGGCCCTAAGGCCCTTCAAAATCCTCAGCACCAAGCCCATGATGCTGTTAATCCGGCCCTGGTCCTCCTCCACCGCCGCTTCCACCTACACCGCCCATAGGTGTGCGCAGCCTATTGCATTAAGGTGTGCACCCCAAAGTTGAAATACACATGCATGTGTTTGCCAGCAGGGAGAGTAATGTATCGGGGCCATGTACCTGTAGGCAAGGAGAAATAGAGCAGAGCAGGTCCCAGGGAGATCTTTCCCATCTCCTCACTGGCAATGCTATGTGCCCTAGGTGATTAGGGTGTGCCCAGGCACACCCAGCACACCCTGTGCGCACGCCTATGTCACCGCCACATCCACCACCACCTTAACCTCCCTCCTACTCCATATGGGCCTCGTCCTTCAGAGATGAAGAAGAACATTGTTTTATTTTTCTGTTTTTTTTTGTTGTTTTAAGTTATTTCCCTATCCACATTTGTTTGCAGAGCACTTGCCATGCTCTTAATTACGTTTTGCTGCCATTTGCAGCACTCTAGCCCTTTCCTTTGGTGTTTTAGAGCCATTTTAGTGCCTTAAAGTTCGGGTCCCCATTGACTTCAATGGGGTTCGGTGTCCGGGAAAAGTTCGGTAAAAGTCCGGGACACGGACCCGGACTTTTTTTTAAAGTTCGGCCGAACCCGTCGAACACGGACATCTAGGTGTTCGCTCAACCCTAGTCGCCATTCCATGGATGTGCGCAATTTTAAACTGTAACATGTTGGGTATCTATTTACACGGCGTGACATCATCTTTCCCAATATACAAAAAAAAATGGGCTAACTTTACTGTTTAGTTTTTTTTTTTTTTAGTTTTTTTTAAATGCAGCGAAATGTGTTTTTCATAATTTTTCCCCAGAAAAATGGCGTTTCAATGACCGCTGCGCAAATACAGCGTGACAAAAAATATTGCAATGACCCCCATTTTATTCTCCAGAGTCTTTGCTAAAAAATATATATATATATAATGTTTGGGGGTTCTAAGTAGTTTTCTAGGAAAAAATACTGATTTTTAACTTGTAAACAAAAAGTGTCAGAAATAGGCCTGGGGCTTAAATGCTTAAGGGAAATTATTGTCACCATGTACAATACATACAATAGGTGGCCCATATAATGAATTTGGTGCAAAGTTATTCACTTTAAATTATTGCAAAGGACAAGGGGCACTCTTTATGACTGGGGGTAAAAGAGGTTTAGCTTCAACATACGGAAAGACTTCTTCACATTAAGATATGTGAAAATGTGGAATAGACTCCCTCAGTAACTATTTCTGGCCAGCTCAGTTAATTGATATAGAAAAAAAAGCTGGATGCATTCCTGAATGCACAGAATATAACTAGATATCAACCACTTTCCGACCGGAGGATTTTCCCCCTTAATGACCAGGCCCTATTTTGCAATTCGGCACTGCATTACTTTAACGGACAATTGCGCGGTCGTGCGACACTGTACCTAAATAAAAAATGAACGTCCTTTTTTTCCCACAAATAGAGCTTTCTTTTGGTGGAATTTGATCACCTGTGCAATTTTAATTTTTTGCGCTATAAACAAAAAAAGAGCGACAATTTTGCCAAAAAGAAAAAAACAATATTTTTCACATCAAAAAAAAATAATTTTTTTTAACATTTTAGGCCAATTTGTTTTCTGCTACATATTTTTCGTAAAAAAATCATAATAAGCATATTTTGATTGGTTTGCGCAAAAGTTATTGCGTCTACTAACTACGGGAAAGATTTATGTCATTTTTATTGTTGTTTTTTTACTACTAATGGTGGCGATCTGCAATTTTTTGCGGGACTGCGACATTGGGGCGGACAGATCGGATCCCTAACTGACATTTTTGACACTTTTGGGGGGACCAGTGACATTACTACAGTAATCAGTGCTAAAAATATGCACTGTTACTGTAATAATGACACTGGCAGGGAAGGGGTTAACAGTATGGGTGATCAAGGGGTTAAATGTAAGCCTAGGGGTGTGAGTCTAACTGTGGGGGGGGGGTTGGGCTTGTGAGATGATCACAGAGACATGCAATCCTATATAGCAGGATCGCATAGCATCTGTGATCATCCGAGGGAGAAGGACAGACGGCTGTGTTTACACAGATGACATTTATTAACGTGATTCTGCCTGGGAGAGCCACTTTGCCAATGTAAATATACAGTGCTTAGCCGGCAAGTGGTTAACATCTATGAGTAATAACAATTGAGATTAGGTGCAGGTATTCTCTCCTTCTGAGTGACTCAGTACTGCCCCTTTTAGAAAATACAGAACCTGGTATCATTTTGTGGAGCTAAGTAATTTTCTATGGAATTTGTTAATGATAACAAGAAAAACAGTAAAATAGATTCCCTGCAGCCAGCAACAATAAATCGCCTTCCAACAACAAGAGATTCCCCCACCAGCAACAATAGACCCCCTGCAAGAACATAACCCACTAGCAACAATAGATTCACTAGCAGCTAGCATTAATAGACCCTCCAGCACACCCCAGCACCTCTTGCCATCACTACATTCAGTGCTGAAGATGGTGGACCTGCATTCCCCTCATGTCCCCCGCTGAAAAAAAGCCCTGATCCAGAGAATATCCTGATTGCCTCCTGGGACATCAGAAAGGAATTTTTCTCCACCAGTGGAGCATATTGGACCATGTTTTATAGGGTATTTTTTTTTTTATTCCCCTGGATCAACTGTTGGTATAGATTCTGGTGCAGCTTTGCATGGTAGCCAATCAGCTTCTAACTTCCGCTTGTTCAATTAACCACTTATTGACCGTAGGACTTCCATGCATGCCCTCTGTTTACAGTGGTATACCGGGATAATGCCTGTATGAAAATTTTCAACCAGTGTTTCCCTGTATTGCAGAGGTTATTTGAGTGGCTAAACAGCCACTTGATAACTTCTATGAGTGGTGGAATGGAGTCCCCCCTCCCACCGCCGCCTTTCCCAGGCTCTGCCATCTGATTGTGGAGCCTGAGAGGGATGTGACCAGCAGCGATGGCTGAACAGCACAGAGAGAGAGGAACTGATGTTGTTCCTCCATCTCTGTGAACCTACAAACCAGAAGTGGTGAGTATGTCGTCAATTCCGGTTACACCCCTCTATTTACCTTGCCGTTAGCAGCCAGGAAAGCTGCTGACCAGATCTGTGTCTGATCGGCTGCATTAGAGGCCAGAGGAGAGTTCTGGGGTCTAAAAGACCCCAGATCTCTCCATAAAGAGGACCTGTCATGGCCCATGCCGTCACAAGGGATGTTGTTATAAGTAATAAAGTAATAAAGTTAATAAAGAAAAAAAAATTAGCGACAGTGTAAAAAAAAAAAGTTTTAGATAAAATAAATAATAATAATAAAAAATATGTAAAATGTCCCCATTCTCCTGCACAAGTTACTCCTGCACACATGTGTAAATGGTGATCGCACCACCCATGTGAGTTATTGTTGTGAACATCAGAATTGAGACCAATAATTCTAGCATCAAACCTCCAGGCCTTCTGTGTATCTCTAAACTGGAAACCTGTAAAGGTGTTTAAAGCATCGCCTATGGAGAATTTTAGGTACCGTAGTTTGCTGCCATTCCACAGAAGAGACCCAATTTTAAAGTGTGACATGTTAGGTATCTATTTACTTGTCATAACATCATCTTTTCTATTTTTTTAAAAAAAGGTATTTAATTGTGTTTGTGTGCAACAAAATTCATTAAAGTATATTTTTTCCCAAAAAAATTGTGTTTAATAAAAACACAGTGTGACATAAAAATTGCAACACCCATCATTTTATTCTAAAGGGTCTCAAAAATAATGTATATAATGTTTGGGAGTTTCTAATTAGTTTTTTAGCACATAAAAAGTAAATTTCCACATGTAGTTGAGAAGCGTCAGAAAAGGCTCGGTTGGCAAATGATTAAGCATTGACAAAAAAGAAGCTGCACCAAATTGTGCACTCTCCGGTTTTAGTAAATCACCCCATATGTGACTATTTAACATTGATATTACATGCACAGAAAATATTAAGCTGTAGTTATCTCAAAATGTTTTGGCAATTTTGTAGAAAAAAAAAAGATATTCTCGTGTTTTGGTAGCGAAAAACAAGAGATAATTAATTATTTAAAATAGAGATGAAAATGTTCACACTAAAGCCAAAAATAATTAATTATTCAGATTTTGAAATTTTTAAAGATTAAAAACATGTTAATAAATTGGCTGAACAGGGTTGAAAAATCCTTAATCACGTAAAATAGTTTATATATATAGTATTTCAAGTATGCATTTAGCTGCTTGCTGGGAGTTTGGATTAAAAAAACTCCAGTATATTTTACAGTGCATCACAGAGTACACAGAACCAGTCATAATAATCCCAGTCCTACTACAGCTTGAAAACTAAGCAAGCACCCACCCATATACTCTGCAACTAGTTTCGATAGAAGCCAGATAATCTGCCAGCATGTTTTTAAATCTTTGGAAGATGCAGGGGCACCTGGCATAAAGTTGCATAAATACAGATATAATGTAGCACCCTGCTATTAAGTTGCTATTGGATTGAGGCATATATAGTTTTTGGTTCCTCTTTGGCTAGTGGAGCAAATTTTAACTGCTTTTTGCTGTTCTGGGTTTATGCTGGTTGCAAGTGAAGCAGATTCCCCCTGCTTTCTAGTGTGTTCTAGAATTTAGTGGGTTGGAAGAAGCAGACCCTGGACTTGCATATTCATACAGCCTAAGCCAATCCTTTGGAGGAAGAATGACCAATAGGGTGCTAAGGTGTGTCCAAATAGGCTGGGGCCTTGAACATCGGGGTCCTTTTCCTAGGGGAAAAAAATCCATCCTGGAGGGCTGTGGCCCTCTGGGTCACTTCGTTGAGGTCCGTAGGAGGGCAATAGTGTTTCAGCTGAAGTTGTTGGGAGCAGTTTGGAAGAAGACCACTGAGGATCTTGCCCTGAGGCTCACAGTACAGAATCTGGCTGGTCTTGGGTGGAAAACACCAAAGTACACAGAGCACAGTAAGTGAAGGCATGAGAGAGAGAGGAAGATCCTAGTGAATGTCCTTAACTCTTGGAGACACTATTCTAGAATTGCTGGAGTAAGATTTCTTATGCATTAGAGCTTCCTGAGCTGTATGTTTACCTACCACCAAGGGGATTCACCCTAAAAAGTACAGTTACAGCCAGAGGGTGTCCTCTATTGAACTTTGCAAGTTTAACCAGCATTAGGCTACAAAAAGACATGCTGTTTCTTGAGTTGTGAGACTGTGGAACCACTGTGTGCCTGGCTGTACCACATAGGGAATAGAACCTGGGACAAAACTGCCAGACTGGTCTGGAGTTTCTGCTTTAATAACTTTCAATAAGCTTTGCAGATGCCCAAGGTGGGAAATGATTCCAGGACCTCAGCCCTGAAAGATGCACATGGTGAACCATTGCTCTCACCCAATTTGACTGAACTTATGGTTGAAAACATACATATATACATCAGAATTGGTAATAATACTTCTTTTAAAATATTAGTTAGCTTCAAAAATACGCCATACTTTCACATTAATTTTAAATCAAGGCAGCCGGTTTACTTGCTTTTAGTCAGATGACATTAATTTTATAGAAAGTCACTTTTCATGTACATTAACAATAAAGGTCAGGCAAGCACAGACAGGAAATAGGGGCAACAGACATGAAATGGTGGATAATTAAGGCTTCAATCACTAAATGGAAGCATGTATTTTAGTCTGATACATTAACCTAGCTCGTCACAGAGGGGGCCGTCAGTGGAGCTCATGGCAAAATGCTGCACGCACGCAGTAATTTTATGTTAGAAAAGAAAGGAGTGTTCCTGGAAGTAATTATATTATTTCTTAGGTCAGAGACAGACACTTAGATGTTGCAGTATTAAGTAAGTTATATTGGAAGATGCCATGTCTGTGCTGTTGGGTCCAGTTTGTGCCAAATTCACTATTGGCATGGGGTTTTTTATGGTTATTCTTTTACTTGTTCTGGTTCTCTTTTACAAGCCATACATTACACAAGAATAATCAGTTTAAACCCATAACTGACATGCATTGTGTGTCTATCTATTTAGTATGACATGAGAGTGAGTGACGGTTCACACTATAGCGTGTGCGGCGATCCCATGTAATATCGGAGCGCACTGCTTCTTTATTACATGCGATCGGATGTGCAGTGCGAATTCAGTCATACACTTTGTATGGCTAAATCCGCACTGCACCCGCACAAAAGTGCGATCCGATCCTGTGCGAACTGTCAGATCGCACTGCAATATGCGATCAAACTGGTGGTGTCGTTAACATTTAATTGACACCCCCTGCGTATCACATATGGCAATGTGAACTGCCAGATGTGCGTTTGCGATGCGGGAACAGGCTGCAAATTCGCAGCCTTCCCGCATCGCACAAGTGTGACCCGGCACTATCCGATCCTGTGTGAACTGTCAGATCGCACTGCAATATGCGATCAAACTGGGGGTGCCGTTAACATTTAATTGACACCCCCTGCGTATCGCATATGGCAGTGTGAACTGCCAGATGTGCGTTTGCGATGCGGGAACAGGCTACGAATTCACAGCCTTCCCGCATCGCACAAGTGTGACCCGGCACTGAGTATTCCTATAAGAAGGGATGAGTTAAATAAATTGTTTTCATTTCTCCAAAATTAAGAACAGACATTTTGTTTCTCTTTGTGAAAAAAGAAAAAAACAACATCTCTCTAAGGTTTTTTTTCCAAAGAGAAAAAGAAACGGACAGCAGAAAAAAATAAATAAATTAAAGCAACAGTAGAATAAAAAAAAAAAAAAAAGATCAAATACATGAAAAAGGGGAAAAAACACCCACCAAACAAAAAATAGATTTTATTCCAGCAAATTTATTTCACATAAGCAGCTCAAATAGTAAATTTAACAATTCATGCTTTGGTGAATTTTTGCCAATGGCGAAATCAGTAAATTGCAGCAAAATCAATTTTGTTAAAATCAATCCACTCATCTGTACCTTACAGCACAGCATAAGAAATCATTGCAGCAATTCTGATTCTTCTTTTCTCTGTTGATTCCTCACTGTCTATATTAATAGAAGTCAGTTAGGAATAGAGTCATGACCATTTCTGGGAAACAATACAGGCCTTATGACCTCCTTCCTATTAATAACATTGTTAGGAAGTCTCAACATTACTGTCCAGGCTTCATAATTGAAAAAATGTTGACCGAGTTCAGATCAGGTCTCCTATTATTCAGCTGCCTGCTGCCTGATTGGTACATTACAATTTCTAAGAATGTTTGCCACAATGTTGGTGTCATGCTACAGTAGCCCTCCGTATAAAAAGTATATATCAACTGAGGTATAGCAGACACAACCAGAATCAGTGGGCTACTAATTATAAGCAAATGGAAACTAGAGGTGCTGTGAGTTTTACTTTAGCTAATTCACACCTGAACCTTCCATGGTCTTTAGTATAATATCCATTAAAGAATTAAAAAAGACAGGCCTGAACAGTGGACATTCATTGCCCAAACTGTTGTGTCTGTGGTGAATGGCTGACAACTGGCCTATGTAGTGATTCCACGGTGGCAATAAAGATTGCTGGCAAAGGTCAGAAGCAGGGGGGATTGGTTGGAGGCATCTGTCCCCTTGGTCAACACAAATATTATGAACTGGCCTGGTGGTCTTGAGTGGAGATACTGCCCCAGACCCCAATCAGAGCAAGTACTGCAGTTGGTGACACTTGGTTGGCATTATAAAGCTAACTCCTTGTCCAGGTCTGCAGTTTTTCAGCATCTGCTTTCTTTGCAGCTCTGAGATGTTACAATATATATACCCAAATGCAGAGAGCTGTAAGAGAATTCAGTGGTATAGGAAAGCAGAGCTGTAAAACGTGTTGTGCTCATTTGTTAAAGGAAGTTGAATGAAAAGCATTATTACTGATAACAGCATGGTATTTTAGTTAGTATTTAGGAGTTTATTATTTTTAAAGAACAGCAACCATCTTGATAAGCTAATATTGTACTTCCTTGTATATAATACATCCTTTACAGTCCTTCTTGTTAGCATATTTATTTGAAAAGTATATCACAATAAAGCCATGTCCTGTAGGAAGGAGCATTTCACCAGTACCACCAATCTCTTTGCACTTGCACTTTACGGGATGAACATTCATTAGCCCATGGTAAACTGTCCCTGCCATGCAAGGTCATGTTTGCATCCCATGCCAAAAGTTACCAGTTCTCCCCTGGGTAGAAGCACTCTTTTTTAATACAAAGAGAGTTTCCAAATCTCCATATAATTGTTTTTTTTTTCACAGTACATGATCTGGGGGCATGCAGATGTCAAAAACCTATCAGTGGTAATGGGCCCTCTGCCTATCTGTGTTCAACCTGTGAACCTTTCTGTTAAGAATCCATGCCTATTGTGCTTTTCAATCAATGGAGGCTTATAATACTGGCATATATACTCTCACTTAAAGCAGAACTTCACCTTATTTTTAAAGTTCTCCCCTATGCACCCCTGCTCCCTTCCTGTAAGAAAAAAAAAAAAAAGGCAGTGTTTTTTTTTCTATATATTTACTTTTTTTTATTTAAAGAGCTCGGCCCTGCCCCTCCATGCACCTCTTTCTCCTAGGCAAATTATATGCATTTCACATATCCTGGGAGACTTTCATTAAATGAGAAGGAGAGGGCGGGCCTAGCGGCGCATCATTGAGAGGCCCTGCCGGCTAAACCAGGACGAGCCAGTGGACCTCTTAATGACGCCAGAAGTAAGATGGCGGTATGGGATAGAGCTGTGTCTGTTGACAGAAGGCTGTCAGCAGGATAATGCTGGATTGAGGGGCTGGGTAAATATCCAGACTGTTCAGACATCCCCTGGAGGGAATAAAAAAAAAAAAAAAAAAGCTAAAGATGAGTATGCTAAAGCTCCTTTTTAAGATTACCATACACCAACAGATACTGGCACATGTTCTGCGGCATCCAGCAAAACTGGTCCATTCATAGTGCTGGAACCTGGAGGATTGTATCTATAGACTGCATCACTAGTAACTAGGAAAGAGATATTTTGCTTTCCAGTTTTGTGTTATCTCTTTGGAAATATGCATCTCAAAAAATTAGAATATCATCAAAAAGTTAATTTATTTCAGTAATTCAATTCAAAAAGTGAAACTCAAATATAATATAGATTGGGGTTTCACTTGCTTACAGCTAGTGAAAACCCAAAACTCAATATCTTAGGAAAAAACAATATTACATAAGACCAGAAAAAAAAAAGAGATTTTTAATACAGAAATGTTTGGCTAACTGAAAAGCATGTCCATGTACAGTATAATATGCACTCAATACATGTTTGGGGCTCCTTATGCATGAATTACGGCATCAATGTGGCATGGCATGGAGGCGATCAGCCTGTGGCACTGCTGAGATGTTATGGAGGCCCAGGTTGCTTTGATATCGACCTTCTGCTCGTCTGCATTGTTGGATCTGGTGTCTCTCATCTTCCTCTTGACAATACCCCATAAATTCTCCATGGGGTTTAGGTCAGTCAAGTTTGCTGGCCAATCAAGCACAGTAATACCATAATCATTAACTCCTTCACGCCAACAGAACGCAAATATGTGGCCTCAGTTTCAGGGGGTTGTACTGGGGTAATGCCTGCAGCTAGAGACATCACTCTGGTACCGTTGTTTAGAGCCGATGGTTGGCTTTCTTGTAATGACAACCAATGTGGCTCAGCAGCCACTCAATTTCCACTCCTCCCGCCGCCTTCTGTTAGGAGACCCCAGCTACCAGCCGACATATCCACCGGCTGGCCGAAGACCCGAACACAGTTGGATTTTCCTATGATCGTGTCTCCGATGTAAAAACCCTGAAGAGATGTCATGACTAGGGATGATCGAACGGTTTGGGTCGACCATCGGTTCGACCCGAACATTGACTGTTCGAGGTTCGGCCGAATTCCAAACTTTTTGCTGAAAAAATTCGGAATTCGGCAACCAGAACCGACCAAAATGCAATGGGACAGGAAATGGGCTTTAAAAGCCCGTGATTGAACCAGAACCATCAGTAAAAGCCAATTGAGGGGGCAGGAGAATGCTAGGAATGTGATTGGAGTGACTACTAGGGGGTCCAGAGGTCAATCATTAGTGAATACGCCCCCCAGTATATAAGATAGCCCCGCCAAATTCCTAGCATTGTAATACAGGGACGTGGAAGAGAGTGGAAGCAGTTCTGTTACTTCTGCTTCAAAGTGTCATTTAGCAATTATTAGTGTGAGGAAAGGGATACCTAGTGTAGTTAGGGTACTATTTTCCACTATAGTTATCTTTAATAATCTAGTTTCTGTAGGGAAAGTGTTAAGTGTAAGGGGACCGTAGTGTAGTGTAGGGTTAACTGACTCTGACTGCTATGGCAGGGTGACAAAACCCTTCCATGTCAGGGTGACCGATATAGAGAAAAGATCGTTTCTCTTAGGTCACTTATAGAACAGTGATATGGCTTCTCGCCTGTCACCCTGCTTTTTGCTGCAGGCGTTTATAGGGCTTTTTTGAGGACATGTTTAGAGTCAGGCATGACATCTGAACTACTGTATAGGGGTATATATACACACACATGTATGTATATATACACATACACATATATAGGTGTGAAAGTAGCAGAACACTATGCTTGCGCTAATGAAATAATTAACAGGCATATGTCTCAGCTCCTATAACACCTATATATGTGTATGTGTATAAATTCATATAAGTGTGTGTGTATATATACCCCTATACAGAAGTTCAGATGTTTTGCCTGCCTCCAAAGACCACAAAAAAATGCCCAAAAAAAATGCCTGTGCCAAAAAAAAACGCCCAGGTGTGTTATTGCAGGCGTTTTTTTGGGGCATTTTTTGGGGGTCTTTGGAGGCAGGCAAAACATCTGAACTTCTGTATAGGGGGAATATACACACACACACTTATATGTATTTATACACATACACACATATAGGTGTGAAAATAGCAGAACACTATGCTTGCGCTAATGAAATAATTAACAGGCATATGTCTCCGCTCCTATAACACCTATATATGTGTATGTGTATAAATACATATAAGTGTGTGTGTATATATACCCCTATACAGAAGCTCAGATGTTTTGCCTGCCTCCAAAGACCCACAAAAAATGCGTCTTTGGAGGCAGGCAAAACATCTGAACTTCTGTATAGGGGTATATATACACACACACTTATATGTATTTTCAATTTTTTTTCAATAATTGGCTCTCTATCAAAAATGACAATTTTTAAGAACTTTTTTTGTGTGATTAATAGTCCCTGGGGCATGACCCAGAACCCTAGGCACTTTTTAGGGGCATTTATTGGGTTTTAGGGCTTCAAAATAGTGTTTTTTGATTCCAGAAGTTCAGTTCCCATTGATTTCAATGGGGTTCTGAAATCCGAACCGAACTTTCAGGAAATTCGGGTGTTCTGGTCGAATCAAACTTTTCAAAAGTTTGATCACCCCTAGTCATGACATCACTCCCGGTTACTAGAGCCCTAAAGGCGCCAGATTTTTAAAACAATTACAGCATTCAAAACAGCCAAACTTGGCATTTTGAATGCTTTTAAGTGCAGAGGAGGGGTTTGGGGTCTTTTAGACCCCAGATCCCTCCATAAACAGGACCTATCACTGCCTATTACTGTCAGCAGGGATGTTTACATTCCCTGTAACAGCAATAAAAGTGATTTTATATATTTTTTAAAATGGGCAGTGTAAAAATAAAAAAATAAAATAAAATAATTTGAAAGAAGCAAAAGCAAGCGCAAGTCACCCCTGCATATGCACACGGTGCTCAAACCACACATGTGAGGTATTGCCGCGATCATTAGAGCAAAAGCAATAATTCTAGCACAGATCTCCTCTGTAACTCTAAACAGATAACTATCAATACTTTTTAAAGCATCTTTATGGAGATTTTTAATTACCATAGTTTCTCACCATTCCACAATTGTAAGGCGTCCAAGTCCAAGGCGTAACATCATTTTTCACATTATGCAAAAAATTTGGCTAACTTTAATGTTTTTTTTTTCATTCATGAAAGTGTATTTCTGCACAAAAAAATACATTTGCAAAAAATGCAAAGACTTCTGCGCAAATACCATGTGAGGTAAAATATTGCAATGATCGCCATTTTATTCTCTAGGGTCTCTGCTAAAAAAAAAAAAAAAATATATATATATATATATATATAAAATGTTTGGGGTTCTAAGCAATTTTCTAGCAAAATACTGATTTTAACTTGTAAGCAACATATGTCAGAAAGAAGGCTTAGGCTCCAAGGGATTAAACCAGGTATTGGTACTTTTGGCAGTGTGGACAAGTGCCAAATCCTGCTGCAAAATTAAATCAGCATCTCCATAAAGCTGATCAGCAGAGGGAAGCATGAAGTTTTCTAGAATTTCCTTGTAGAGGGCTGCGCTGACTTTGGACTTGTTAAAACACAGTGGATCAACACCAGCAGATGACTGTGAAAGCTTCACACTGGACCACCTGATGCAACTCGGATTCTGTGCCTCTCCACTTTTCCTCCAGGCTCTGGGACCTTGATTTCCAAATGAAATGCAAAATGTACTTTTATCCAAAAAGAGGACTTTAGACCACTGAGCAACAGTTCAGTCCATTTCTCCTTAGCCCAGGTAAGATCTTAGCCCAGGTAAGACAGGAATACAACAGTTGTAGCCCACAACCTGGATATGTCTGTGTGTGCGGTGGCTCTTGAAGCACTGAAACCAGCCGTAGTCCACTCCTTGTGAATCCCCCCCAAATTCTTACTTTTTCCTTCCACTCAACTTTCCATCAATATTAGATAAATCTCTCTGTGAATAGCTAGCTTCTTTGGCAATGACCTTTTGTGACTTCCCTTCCTTGTGGAGGGTGTCAATGATTGTCTTCTGGACAACTGTCAAGTCAGAAGTCTTCCCCATGATTGTATAACCTACTGAACCAGACTGAGAGACCATTTAAAGACTCAGCAAACATTTTCAGGCGTTTTGAGTTAATTAGCTGATTAGAATGTGACACCAAGTCTTCAAAATTGTACTTTTTCACAATATTAAAATTTTCTGAGGTACTGAACTTTGGGTTTTTACTAGCTATAAACCATAATAATCAAAATTAATAGAAAGAAATGCTTGAAATATATTACTCTTTGTGTAATAAATCTATATAATATAGGAGTTTCACTTTTTGAATTTAATTACTGAAATAAAATAACTTTTTTATAAAATTAAAATTTTTTGAGATGCATCTGTATATAGCAGTAACTAGCCCATAGAGAGTAATGGGGAGACCACCCGAAATGCACAGTATAGTAGATTTTCATGTTGGTTGAACAGATAATAAATGTCTGTTTGGCTGTAAATGATCACATCTATATGTGAGCAATCAAAATTACTCACAGTGGGCTCCCAGGTGACCTAAGTGCAGCGGGCATAATGAGAAAGTCTGAAGGAATAAG
Organism: Pelophylax lessonae; assembly: GCF_965119305.1. Lineage (NCBI taxonomy): Eukaryota > Metazoa > Chordata > Amphibia > Anura > Ranidae > Pelophylax > Pelophylax lessonae. Next base: position 159,845,014 of record NC_138770.1, on the reverse strand, counting down.
TGAAATCTCAAAATTTCAGGGGCCCATTCACACCTATGTGTTTAACCACTTTAGCCCCGGAAGATTTTACTGCTCAATGACTAGGCCACTTTTTTCAACTTGGCACAGCGTGACTTTAACTGACAATTGCGCGATCATGCAATGCTGTACCCAAACAAAATTTACATCCTTTTTTTTTTACCACAAATAGAGCTTTCTTTTGGTGGTATTTGATGACCTCTTTTTTTCAAAAATTATTTTGAAAAAAAAAAATAACATTCCCAAAAAAAATTTAAAAATCAAAATGTTTTAACATTTTAGGCCAGTTTGTTTTCTGCTACATATTTTTGGTAATCGCAAAATCAAAATAAGCGTATTTTGATTGGTTTGCTCAAAAGTTATCGCGTTTACTAACTACGGGAAAAATTTATGTCATTTGTATTGTGTTTTTTTTTTTACTAGCAATGGCGGAGATCTGCGATTTTTTGCAGGACTGCGACATTGCTGCGGACAGATCGGACCCCTAACTGACATTTTTGACACTTTTGGGGGTACCAGTGACATTACTACAGTAATCAGTGCTAAAAATATGCACTGTTACTGTAATAATGACACTGGCAGGGAAGGGGTTAACACTGTTGGTGATCAAGGGGTTAAATGTATGCCTCATGCTTACTGACGTGTGTGGGGGGAGGCGGTTCTGTGACACAGACAGACATTGCAGGTTCAGCTATGCTAAATCCTGTGATCTCTCCCTGTCTGTCACAGATAAGATCCGCCTGCTTTGTTTACACAAGCAGGCGGATCTTCTCACACTTTCCCCGACGATCGGGGAAGACAGACGACAATCGCCGCCTCTCCTCCTCTGGCCCGACTCACGCTGTGTCTAAACACAGCAGGAGTGAGACTCCAGCGGCGCGCATGCGCCGCCGAGATCACTAGGAGTCCAGCAACATAGGCCTACGTCGCTGGACCCAGGGAGCCAACCTGCCACAGTACTATTATTGTGAGCGGTCGGCAAGTGGTTAAACAACACATGTGCTAAAAAGTGCAGAGGTTTGCCATTGTTTGTAACGGCCCTAGTTCACATATATCTGCATTGACATGTGGTGACCCAAAAAAGTTCAGGTCCATTTTTTAAATTTTCCAGGGTGCATTATAAGGGCTTTCAAAAGGAATGGCAGTGCATGTCAAGGCATAACAACACACCTGCCCAAAGAAATTAAAACCCATGAAGATTGCCTGCCTTCTCATTTTAGTGTATTTTAATTATGTAGAGAGCATGCACTCAGGTTTTGGATGTTGCAAGAAACAAGTTTTTTTCCACAAGCTATATGCAGACACCTTTAAACTCCTGCTTTCACCAGCTAAAATTACTTAAAATTTTAGTTTTGTGACTTTAAATACAAATACTAAAAAAATAAATAAAATGACTGTACGTTAGGAACTGACGGACAGAAGAGGTGAACAGCAAGAAAATCACTTCTTTCTCTGAGACACTGTGAACTGAAATACAGAGAGACTGACAGTGTGTACAGAATATTTTATGAATATCCCACCGTGCTCCCTGTTGTAGATGAGCCATGCATTAATTAGAGCATTCGGCAGACACTGCAATGTGTTACACTCATCCAAGTAAATCTTCATTTTTCACATGCAGTGCCATACTAATTAAAATCAGCTTTGCAATTAAATGTGGAAAATTGTCTTCTATTTCCAAGCACAGACCGAGAAGAAAATGCATTTATTTTTAGAATATTTTATTTTGATGCAAATGAATATTCCATCGTAGTAAAACCTGCAGAACAGAAAATATAAGGATTTTTCCTATTTTTTTTTGGTATAATACACAGTCATCTCGGTTGCAAGTTGCAATGCTTTACTATCTCCCTGCCAGTACCTGGCCTTGTTCCAATGCTTTTACTGAGTGCTATCTGTCAAGGCATGAATAATACAGCCCCAAGGCTGTCGGCTGAATCCAAATGAGGCATACATCAGGAAAAAAGCACTCGACTTTAGCTCCAGAACATGCTCCTGTGAAGACAGGCAATTATTCACCCACGGCTGCAGCCATGGCAATCAAACTGGTGGGTGAAAAGGTATATGAAATGAAGGGAGAAAAAAAGAAGTGCACAACAGACCAGATAGAATTCAGTAATTTTCTAATGAAGGAAGTGGAAGCCCTGATTTGCATCATTTGTATAGACTGACTTTAACTCTGTCATAGCTGGATTATAGTGTGATGCTGTAGAATGGTACAAGGTTGAGTAGTTGAGTCTATAATACCATGATTGGTATTGATGAGTTTTACATGAATGGACTATTGTCCAAGCAAAAAAAACAATGCAGCAGGTTTGACCTGACAATATGCCTCTGCCTGGAAATAAGTCTTTTTTGGTTATGATGGCTTAAATGTCACTTATATGTCATAGGGAAAATGTGTCAGTATTTATCTTAGGAAGGGAATGGGAACTATGAGGCAAAGACAAAACCTAGTTCAAAGCCTACTAGATTTCCTCAGACCTATTGATACTGGTTAACAAATACCTACAATAGCTGAACATATATTAAAGTCATCAATAAACATGAACTATTCGAAAACAAATTGGCAATTTAAGAGAATAAATATCCCAGTGACAAAGGTGGACCCTACTACTTAAAGCGGAGCTCCACCCAAAAGGGGAAGCTCCGCTTGTCTGCCTTCTCTCCCTCTCCGCTGCCACATTTGGCACCTTTTGGGGGATAGCAGGGATCTGGTTTTGACAGGTACCCACTCCCAAACTGAGGTGGAACCCCCCCCTCCTTCTCCCCACAGCTTTCTGGGACACTTCACAGGTCCCAAAGGACTTCGACCCATTCATGAAGTTCAGCGTGGTTTCCCCTTGTCAAGATGTCAGTGTCAGCACCAGATAGCTGACTGAAGAATTGGCTCAGGCGAGGACACCGTTGGATATCTGGACAGGTAAGTGCCCTAACATTAAAAGTCTGCAGCTACAGAATTTGTAGCTGATGACTTCTTTTTTTTTTTGGGGGGGGGGGCATGGAGCTCCTCTTTAATACAAGTTGCTCAGCCCTGAAGTTAAAAAAAAAAAAATCAATCTGCTAATAATGACATGAAGACATTGGGTAGATTATTATGAAGACTTCACAAATATTCCAAAATGTAAAAAACTAGTCAGATTTTGACACCAAAAATAGCCTTCTAAAACTTTCTGTGGGCCCATTGAAAATGTGGTTATATTTTTAGAAAGTCACACCTAACTTCTGGCAAGCTAATTTATTACGGATGAATCACCATGTTGCTGCCGAATTTGAGTCAGATGATTGGATAATGTTTAGATACATTTATAGATTTAACCTTATTTATTCTTGTGTGTTAAAGATTATGGGATATAATTAACCACTTGCCGACCAGTCACTGGGACTGTACTACGGCAAAGTGGCTCGATTCCGTCCAGCGACGTAGACCTACGTCGCTGGACTCCTCCCCCTGTAGGCGGCGCTCGAGCACCGCCGGAGGCGCGCTCCCGCTGTTTTCAGTCACAGCGGGAGTCGGGCCAGGGGAGGAGCGGCAGCGATCGCCGCTGCTCTTCCCCGATCGTCGGGGAATCGAGTTTGGAGATCCGCCCGCTTGTGTAAACAGAGCGGGCGGATCTCCTAAGTGACAAGGAGTGACAGATTGCAGTGTTCAGCATAGCTGAACATGTGATCTGTCCTTGTGTCACTCAGTCACCTCCCCCCACACACGTTAGTAAGCACCAGGCATACATTACCCCTCCCTCTCCAATAAAATTAACCCCTTCCCTGCCAGTGTCATTTTTACAGTAACAGTGCATATTTATAGCACTGATTACTGTAGAAATGTCACTGGTAACCCCAAAAGTGTCAAAAATGTCAGTCAAGGGTCTGATCCGTCTGCCGCAATGTCGCAGTCCCGCAAAAAAATTGCAGATCGCCGCCATTACGCGTTAAAAAAACCCACCAAAAATGACAGAAATCTTTCCCTTAGTTAGTAAACGCAATAACTTTTTGCGCAAACCAATCAAAATACGCTTATTATGATTTTTTTTACCAAACATAGGTAGCAGAAAACAAATTGGCCAAAAATTTAAAAAATTTAGATTTTTACATTTTTTTGGGGGGGAATTTCATATAAAAAAAATGTTAAAAATATTGTTATTTTTTCAAAATAAAAGCGCAAAAAATAAAAATCGCACAGGTGATCAAATACCACCAAAAGAAAGCTCTGTTTGTGGGAAAAAAAGGATGTAAATTTCGTTTAGGTATGGCGTCGCACGACCGCGCAATTGTCAGTTAAAATCGCACAGTGCCGAATCGCAAAAAGTGGCCTGGACGTAAGACAGCAAAATCCTCCGGTGGTAAAGTGGTTAAGCACAGCCTCTGCCTAGTAGTGATAAAAGATGGGGCAATTCCAAAATTGATGGCAATTCCAAAATGTTTGGGGTAGATTTAGAAGTGTGTTTAAATTTTCCTTGCCTGTGAAGCCCGGTCCTCGCTTAGACCACACTCCAGAGGCTACTGACAGGTTGTGAGGAAGCAACACAGTGTCTCCTCATCATCTGCTTTAACCCAATTTTTGTAATTGGTTTTGTGCACTTTCCCATTGACTTGAATGTGTAGCATTCGGTAGGCTTGCAACCAGCCAATCACTACAAGTTATGTCAACTTTGTCGTAAAGTGAAGTATTGCAGCCGCAGCATATAAACACCTCTGTCCGCTGGCAATTCCAGTTTAAGGTGGGGGGGGGGTCAGTTGGCAGGTTTCCAAAAAAAAAACAACTCAACCATGCCTTTTTGCCACCCTCCAAATGCAAGTCTAAATTAGGCTTTACAGTTGTCGCTGGAAAAGAAATAGAGAGGAAATCTTCCAATGGGGACATGTGTTCTGATGACAAATGTCTGTGGATTTCACTTCTCGTTAGAGTGATAATCTCCTTGTTGTGTATTTAAGATAGGAAACTAAGGAAATCTGCCCCAACAGGACATGAACAGCATAACAAAAATACTTTCTACTAAATTCAAAACTAAGGGAGGGGGATATGGGTAAGTTGACAGACGCCCAATGGGATGGTATAGCATCCTCAATAGATCCGCTATCTTTATCAGCAGCACAAAAAACGACACAACTCCTTTGTATTCATAGAGCATACTACACATCAAACAAATTGTTATTATTTGGGGGGCCATCAGGATGCATGTTGCCCCAGATGTGGGGCTGCAGATGAGGACTTGATCCTCATGCTCTGGAGGTGCCCAAAACTACATAGATATTGGATAGAGGTGTTGGATAAAATGAATTCAATATTCGAGATAAACCTAAGTTTGAATTAATTATTGTGTGTATTGGGGTATATAGAGCAGAAGGTGGGATCGGCAGCTAAACAGACGGCAGTTTTGAGATGCCTCTATCAAGCTAGAAAGGTGATCACTGGGAAATGGATAATTCTAAACCGCCATCCATAAAAGAATGGTTGAGGAGGGTTAATAATCCAAAAATAAGAGAAAAATAGGCCTGTATAAAGAAGGAAAGTAGAAATAGATTTGAAAGGATATGGAAAGCTTGGATTGAAACTCTGGGGTTGCTACCTGAGATTGAGAATATTTAGAATGTTTGTTTTTGCAATGGGTGTATCCTAACATTGGCACGAGGGGAAGGTGGGGGAGTTACCGGGGGGAGGGAAAGGGAAGTTAAAAATGTAATTTATATGTAAAGGTCTATGATGTTTTTGTATTGTATTTTGTATATTGGAAAATAGAAAATAAAGATAAATTGAATAAAAAAAAAAAAAAAGAAAAATCAAAACTAAACTGAAAAACCTAGGCTTAGACATTCTTTAAGGCAAGAGCCCACACTTTAACCCTAAACATCATTATAACTTCTATATTAACACTGAGCACTACATGCATTGGTATGAACATTATTGGGTATTAGTATTTAAATCACCATAATTCATCATCATACTATGAAACAAAATTGAATGTATGTAGTGGAGTGTGAGATTGCACAGCCATGATCTAGAACCCCACAGAACCTAGTCAGACTATTAGCAACTTTTTCAGCTTTTGTTTTAATGAAAATGCAAGGCTCCACACAATAAATGATTAAAGCGGTGCTGTATTCTGCACTAATTACTGCTGCACAGTCTTATCTGATCTGTGTTATGGCCACTTTCCTTTAACCTACATTATTCAGGATCATCACATCATCTCAGAAATCTGCCCTTTGTTCTAATTAGCTGAATAAACAATGCAAATACAACTTCTTTCATTTATACCATAACAAGCTCCTACATTCAGCATATTTTACAGATAAAGGAAGAGCAAATACATATTATGTACATTTCCCTAGTGAAATTTATCTAATACCTGTGTCTACTTGTGTGTCTACATAAGTCTGCATAAATAGGATACAAAATATGAGACAGACTGCTTTTATCTAACTGAAATGCATTTTTATCATAAAAAACATGATTAGGGTTGATTTACCAAGACTGGAGAGCAGTGGCGGCTGGTGCATTGGGGGCGCAGGGGCGCCGCCTCCCCTATCTATGCATCCAGCCCCCTAATCTACATGCAGGGCACCGAACACATGGATTCCAATGGGTTTTTTCTTTAAGCACATGATTAGAGCCAGAGGCACTGCGCTCCGAGCCCACCCAGTTGTGTGACAATAGCGAATGAATATTCGCTATATTCGCTATTGCATTACTGATGATTGACCTGGCCAATCAGGAAGCGGGTCCTGAGACCCGTTTCCCAATTGGCCGAAAGGAAAAGCCATGCTATTGGCAAAGGAGTGGAGGAGTAGGAGGGAGGAGACTGAGGGGGATGCCGCCAACGCTGCTGCCTGCCCAGGGTGAGTGAGCCAGTGACCGAGGGGGGCAGTGCGGGCTGGAACTGGTGGGGGACAGTGTGGGCTGGAGCTGGTGGGGGACCGGCGACCGGAGGGGTGCAGTTTGGGCTGGAGCTGGTGGGGTCGGGGGGTATGGTGTGGTCCATCTGCCGCCCCCCCAGCCCATGGAGCACCAGCCGCCACTGCTGGAGAGTGCACAATCTGGTGCAGCTGTGCATGATAGCCAATCAGTTTCTAACTTCAGCTTGTTCAATAAAGCTGATTGGTTTTCTATGCAGAGCTGTACCATATTTTGCATTTTCCAGTTTTAGTAAATCAACCCCATCATTTTTATCATAATTCCAGCTAACTCCAAAACAGAAACACATTACTCCAAACCCTTTTCGTATTCAAAGCGGTACTTGTTTTTATTGGATTTCATGCCTTGTTGGCTTCCAAGATGAAACTAGTCCCGAATAACCAGGCAAAGCAATATGTATTACCTGTGTATGCCAAAAATGTGCCACTATTATATCTGGTATTTTCTGCAGCATTGTACAGTGACTAAATGCAAGAACTAAGTAAATTAACATAAACAATAGGAATTAGAGCCCTGCCAAATGAACTAACAATCTAATCAAAGTAGACAGTGGAGATGCTAAATATAGCATGTTTGTTTTTTGTTTTCTATATTTGTCCCAAAAAAGAAATACTAAGTTGGCTTTCAGTTTTTCCACTAATAATGTATAATAATGTCTCCTTATAATGCTTTTAACAGGGTAGCAAAGGTTAAAACTATAATCAGCTTCTTGATTGTTTACAATCATGAAAAGTTTCCTAAACTTCCTGTCCTAGAGGCACAACAGGAAGTGAGAGGAGCTCACATCCTGTTGTGTCCTTCTAGAGCTAAAGGAAATCCACTCTAAGGGCCAGTTCACAGCAGAACGTGTTTCGGGGAAACCTGAGTCTCCATGTCTGTTTCCTGCACTGTGTGCAAAAACACACTGTATTTGCAATCTGCAGTGGGTATCAGCGTTAACCTAACGACTCCTCAAATGCAGGTCACAAACGCAGTGTGCTTGCCTGAATTGCATGGTAAAATAGTACAAATTATTAAGTAGTACATGCACTACTTTTGGTGGAGTCCGGTGAGATTTCAGCCCATTTCAATGAATAGGCTGAAATCTCACTGCACCAAGATTGCATGTGAATCGCACAGGAATACACAACACGCTCCTGTGTGAATTATGGTGTGGACTGGCTCTAAGAAAGTTATTACTGTAAATATTGGGCAGGCGAGAAATAAGACGTGACTTGGGACATGATCTCATGGACCATTTTCCAGAAAGGCTGGAGAAGACTACAACTCCACCATATGTGCAGCATAGAGCCCTCCTCTTGGGCACACCTCCAGCACAGTTTGGAGCAGCTGGGATAGAACTTGTGGAGAAGGGTTGGAGTCCTGTACTATCTGTTCCTTATTTTGTATGAGTTTTCCTGAACTGAGGTATTAAGGGAACCTTTATGAGCATATTCGTTGATTGAATCCCAATCTGCATCTGTAAGAGATATCTGTAAATCAGACTCGCAGGCCAACCTAGGGCGGTCTACAGGGCATGGGGAGTCCCCTCTAAGTATGGCGTATATACCGGAAATCACATGTGTTTGCAGGGAAGTGTCTGCAACATAGTGCTTCAAAAGGGGATAGTGTTCTCATCCATCTGTCTGCCATGGGAGGGGATGTCAGAAAGTTATTACTGAAACGAATGCCCCCATTAGAAGATGCCCCTTCTATTCTGGTTCCAGTAGTAACTGTAGAACTTTGGATTTCTTGTCTCTTTCTGTTATAGTCCCCAGGTTTAATAAAGACTAGTGTCAAAAATAAATTAATTTTATTAATTAAATAATTTAATAAAGAGGTTGAAACTGCCCAGAGGAGATACAGGCAGTAACGAAAAACCTTTCTAACCCTTCTACAGTATTCAAAACTGTAAAAACTGCACAAAAAAAAAACAATTTTCGGCTAGAGACATACTTTCAATTGAACCTGGAATATTCATCCCACTGAAATTAGAACTGTACTCTTATTCTCTCTCTTGTAATTACTTATATACTTAACCACAGTCCTTCAACGTTGTAATGGAAATCTATGTTGTCTATATCTGCAGTAAGTGGATTCAAGGCTGCATGTTTACATCTGCTTGTACTGTACTGTACTTTTTTTTTATAACTTCATGTTTGTTGTATAAAATCCCTGAAAACTTGAAGATCTTTGCTCTTCTCTAATGAAGAATACAATGATGGAAAAAGTGAACCTGTGCCCAGACCATGCACACTAAAGTACTTAAATATTCTGAACAAGCTGTAAAAATCACTTAAAAACAAGCCCTGTTCACCTCTGTATCTATAAGCAATGTGGAGAAAATACATGTTCAAAGTTCACAACACAGCCATTGAAATGTTAGCTTTATCTGAGAGCAGATCTTGGCAGTTTGCCACTTCTCAAATGAAAACCAGCAACTGGTGCTTCTAAGCCTTTAGAAAAGACGACAGACTTCATAGTCTTTTTTGTGATCTTTGAAGATCTTTGAAAACAAATAACTTCACATTAAAAACAGCTAGAGAGGTCAGTGATGGCTTGTTTTAAAGCTATTTAAAGTGGTTTTCAACCCCAAAGTAAACATGTATTATATTGCAGCTTACCAATTCTTAGATGTGATGGTCACATTCATTTTCTTTTTTAGGTTTTCTTTCCTTTATTTTCACCTGGTGTTCCAGCCAGTAGGTTTGTTTTTCAACAGAATAAGCTCTCCAGCAGAATGTATCAGTTACAGAGATGAGAAAAAACATTGAACACTGACAGAGGTGCTTACAACGACCAGCCTTTTTTTATTTATTTTTTTTTTATTTATGTAAACCTTTATCCCAAAGGAAAAAAACTGTTTCTGTAATTGTCTGTAAAGGATTAGTTGGAGTTTGGCTTCAATTTGTTAGTGTTTCTAACCCTGCTAGTCCATCTAACTCTCCCCTTCTCCCAGACTGACAATGCTTCTGTCTGTAGTACTCCACAAGGTAGGTGCTAGGTAAAGTGTAGTAGGCCTTGCCTGCTTATCAGCAGGGCCATGATCTTTAGCTGGGTTGTCATGGTTCCCAGATGTGGCTGTTGAGACTGGGGAGTCTCCCCACTGTGCTCAATGAGGGCTCTCATTGGACAGTGGAGGAAACCCGGCCAATGGCACACCCAGGCTTGTATCTACCCCAGAAAGGCAGATTCTGCCGCACAGCATTCTGGGAGTGGGTATAAGTTTGGGTGGAGCACATGACGCAGCGTCGTTGGCAGGAAGCAGAGTCCCAGGAGGGAGAGCACGGCTGTCTCTCCTCCTGTCAAGAGGAATCGGTTGTCTCAGGCGGCTGGCCTGAGGCAACAGAGCGCTGAGCTGAGCTGCAGAGAGGATCCGTTGTTTAGAGGACTAACGGAGCTGAGAGGGGTCGAGTTTCAGGAAAGCATTCCCAGTCGTGAGTACTGCAAACTGCCCCTGGGGGTCTGCCTAGTGAGAGGGGACCACTCTGGAGAAGGTCAGAGGGATCTGGGAGCTAGCTAACCGGTGCAGGGGCAAAAGGAAAGGGTGTGCCAGTGTGGACCCTGAAGAGTAGAGAGGGTGCCAGTGGTTGGGCCCTGAAGTGTTAAGTGTACATCATGCAGTGTACAGTGTTGAGAGTTGCAGCAGAAGCAGTTTACAGAGGCTACCTCAGTCAGGAAGGACTGGAGGGAGCAGTGCTAGACTTTTGAGCTAACCAGAGTGTCATAAGTCGGTCTTCAGTACAGTGCTTGACTTTAGAGCTAACCAGAAGTGTCAGAAGTCACACTCAAGTTCACAGACAGCAAGTCAGATTCACAAGCGCCAACGGGCGTTGACCGGCATTCAGCCAACGTCAAGGCAGTGTCAGTAGGCATTTTTTCTTCAAGAGTCTCAATTTGTACCTAGTTAAGCCAGAGAAGTATCCCACTCATTCCCTTCTCCCATCCTCATACAAAATAAACAAAACAAAGATGCCGAACTGTTCATTGTCTCAGATCTCACACTTGGGTATTCAGCTTAAATGGGCGGCTGACGCTTCCAGTAACAATGGCAGACCCACATCAGGCCCAATGCCTGGAAATTCTGCTACATGTCCAAAGGTGACCCTGTGCTCCTTCATCCAGAGTGGGGGCACTCTAATAGAGAATGTGTGTTACTGGCCAGATCACCAGGTAAAAACAGAGGGGAAAAACATAAAATAAGAAAACTTATGCAGCCACCACATCTAAAGATTGGTAAGCAGTAATATATTACATTTTTGGTTTTGAGTTTATTACCACTTTAGAGAATATTTATAGTCACCATTTAAAATCATTTTAACAATTTCCACACTGAATTTCAATTATTTCTAGCCTACTCCTATTGAACTTAATGATCTTGAAGTTTGTAAACTTACTTTGTAAAGATCCCCACGCATTGGCTTCCTTGAATTCTGTGACACATATCTATTATGCCTTGTGAGTAGGCACTGCTGGGTCACACATTTCACAGAAAATGTATAATGTGGCGATTGGTATCGGCGCTACCTTACAGTATAAAAACGTGACTACCCCAAAGTGTAGGTGAAGATATATAAGGGTGTCAACAGAAAATGTTTATTTGTGAGGAAATTAAATGAGATAAACAATACGTGTGTGTTTATTAAGTTTCAAATAAAAAACAAATATAGTGATACATGTGTAATATGCATATCAAAAACGGTGGAAAAAAATATATAATGGGGGGGGGGGAAGGGGGGTGTTCCCACAACCACAAGTGTTATATCAGGTATATACTTATTCCTGATATATTTGTGCCACACAAGTATAGAAAAATAAACAGGTGCTGCTGTGCAAAGTTCGAAAATGACCACAACCACAAGTGTTATATCAGGACTTCCCTGATATATGTGCCACACATGTGCTAAAAATAGGCAAAAGCTGCTGTGCAGAGTCCAAAGAGTCCACTAGGTGGCGTCTGCAATACGACCTGTGTAGCTGTATGGGGGGTCTCTTCTCCGTATTTGGGGGAGCACTTCCGAGCCGGTGGTCTGGTGCCCTAAATGCTCATAACGAAAGAAGGCCCCAAAGTGAATAGATAATCCATACAATAGCGGCAAAAAAGCGCAGTACACTCACTGTTAAGATGATCTGGATCAGAGTAGACAAAAACAGTCCGCGCCGGGATGCTTCCGCGTTCCACGGCCGACAACCGGAAGTGACGTTGCACGTTCTAGACTCCGCCCTACGCGTTTCGTCAGAGGGACGTCAACTGGAGCGGCGTCAACTAAGCGTACTCCCGGACTTTTTATAGCCGCCCGTATCCAAGCAACGGAGGGGACGGGCCGTCACCGTCATCTTGTTACACCCTCTCCGGAGGCCATATTGCTCCACCACAGGCTTCAATGCAAGGATAAGCAGGGGAACGGCCATATTCTCATCATCTCCGATCTATAGCTATAACCGAGTGTAATGCGATTCTGTTTGCCAAACATATTTTTTCAAAAAATTATTTTATTAATGACAACAATTCTAAAAACAAAATCTCAAAGAAACAACCTCCAAGGTAGAGATTGACATTTTGAGAAATCTCATGAAAAAAATATATAAAAAAGCAAGAAATGAAAAAAAGAAAAAAAATATATAATATAAAGGTCAGATGTAGCATAATCTTATTTAAACCAAAATGTGGAACCCCAAAAAAGGGGAAAAAATAGTATATGAAAGAAAAATAAAAATGAGTAAATATATTCCAACGAATATTTATATTCAAAGAACCCGATGTGTATCGGGAGGAAGGACACAGGAAACAAAAAAAACAAAACAGAAGGTGATCCCTAATTTCATTGAAAGAAAGTGATGTATTGGATGATGGTGAGGAAAAAATACTATCGGGACCAAAGTGAAGAAAACAACTTAAGATTAAAAACAGAAATTGGTGATTTGTGAAAAGTGATGCTGGATGAGAAGGCTAAAGTGCATAAAAATATTACTTCATGTAAAAGAAACAATCAAAGATATGAAGGAAATTTTTTCCGGTAGTTGTGTCATCATGATATTTGTGTTATTCTAGAACCAAAAATGATGCTGGATGAGAAGAGCTAATTTAATTCCCACTATAAAGTTGAAAAACTTTTTTGTAAAAAGCAACCCAAATAACATATCAAGGGTAAAAACTAGATAAAATCAATATTATGTTATATAAATTCTTGATATGTTATTTGGGTTGCTTTTTACAAAAAAGTTTTTCAACTTTATAGTGGGAATTAAATTAGCTCTTCTCATCCAGCATCATTTTTGGTTCTAGAATAACACAAATATCATGATGACACAACTACCGGAAAAAATTTCCTTCATATCTTTGATTGTTTCTTTTACATGAAGTAATATTTTTATGCACTTTAGCCTTCTCATCCAGCATCACTTTTCACAAATCACCAATTTCTGTTTTTAATCTTAAGTTGTTTTCTTCACTTTGGTCCCGATAGTATTTTTTCCTCACCATCATCCAATACATCACTTTCTTTCAATGAAATTAGGGATCACCTTCTGTTTTGTTTTTTTTGTTTCCTGTGTCCTTCCTCCCGATACACATCGGGTTCTTTGAATATAAATATTCGTTGGAATATATTTACTCATTTTTATTTTTCTTTCATATACTATTTTTTCCCCTTTTTTGGGGTTCCACATTTTGGTTTAAATAAGATTATGCTACATCTGACCTTTATATTATATATTTTTTTTCTTTTTTTCATTTCTTGCTTTTTTATATATTTTTTTCATGAGATTTCTCAAAATGTCAATCTCTACCTTGGAGGTTGTTTCTTTGAGATTTTGTTTTTAGAATTGTTGTCATTAATAAAAGAATTTTTTGAAAAAATATGTTTGGCAAACAGAATCGCATTACACTCGGTTATAGCTATAGATCGGAGATGATGAGAATATGGCCGTTCCCCTGCATATCCTTGCATTGAAGCCAGTGGTGGAGCAATATGGCCTCCGGAGAGGGTGTAACAAGATGACGGTGACGGCCCGTCCCCTCCGTTGCTTGGATACGGGCGGCTATAAAAAGTCCGGGAGTACGCTTAGTTGACGCCGCTCCAGTTGACGTCCCTCTGACGAAACGCGTAGGGCGGAGTCTAGAACGTGCAACGTCACTTCCGGTTGTCGGCCGTGGAACGCGGAAGCATCCCGGCGCGGACTGTTTTTGTCTACTCTGATCCAGATCATCTTAACAGTGAGTGTACTGCGCTTTTTTGCCGCTATTGTATGGATTATCTATTCACTTTGGGGCCTTCTTTCGTTATGAGCATTTAGGGCACCAGACCACCGGCTCGGAAGTGCTCCCCCAAATACGGAGAAGAGACCCCCCATACAGCTACACAGGTCGTATTGCAGACGCCACCTAGTGGACTCTTTGGACTCTGCACAGCAGCTTTTGCCTATTTTTAGCACATGTGTGGCACATATATCAGGGAAGTCCTGATATAACACTTGTGGTTGTGGTCATTTTCGAACTTTGCACAGCAGCACCTGTTTATTTTTCTATACTTGTGTGGCACAAATATATCAGGAATAAGTATATACCTGATATAACACTTGTGGTTGTGGGAACACCCCCCTTCCCCCCCCCCATTATATATTTTTTTCCACCGTTTTTGATATGCATATTACACATGTATCACTATATTTGTTTTTTATTTGAAACTTAATAAACACACACGTATTGTTTATCTCATTTAATTTCCTCACAAATAAACATTTTCTGTTGACACCCTTATATATCTTCACCTACACTTTGGGGTAGTCACGTTTTTATACTGTAAGGTAGCGCCGATACCAATCGCCACATTATACATTTCACTTTCACCCTTGCACTTAAGGGTTGATTGGTGGCAGCTCACACCTTCTATTTATTTATCTATCTGTCCCCTCATATATCTTTAATCCATAGCGCTGGTCATCCTCCCTTTACCACACATTTCACAGAGCCTGCCTTCTGAACTACAGATGTGCTGAGAGGAGGAGTTGCAGGAGGCGGAGCAAGTATGGGAATCACTGCTTGCAGGCATGAAGGTACCATGGGATAGATAATCTTAAGAAATAGTAAGTAAACAGCAGAGGAGAAGCAGGAAAGCATGCAGGGAATCCAGGAAATTGTAAAAAGAGAAGGCCAGCAGAAAGGCAGAACTCACAACATGAAAGCAGATTTTTCAAGAAAGTTTATAGTGGATTGTCAAAAAATAACTATTGTTTGTATTGCTAATACAATGCTGATAACAGAAAAAAAAGTGTATGCTGCGACTATAGATCCCCGTAATATTACGTAAATAGCAACATATCCATAGTCGGGGCACAGGTGAGCTTAAAGTGTTACTAACCCCAGGACCCTGCATTCACTATATCTGGTCTCACACAGTACACAGAACATGGAAATGCAATAGTTTTAGTAAATACAAACTGCTAAATACCTTTTCTCATCAGCAGTATATAGCAGTCTTGTGACTTGATCAGTCTCTGCCTAAAGCTTGTTGAAGGAGTTTTCATTCCCCCTGATCCTCTCTCTGGACAGTGCTGATTGGCCCTGTGCTGATCACACACACTCTCCCAAGGAAAAAATATCAACTCTCTAGCAATACACACCAAACTGAGCATGTGCAGCCTGACTCCTAATGCTCTGTTCAATCAAGAGATGGGCTGGAGTCAGTTAAAGAAGAGGAGGATCAGAGAAGACAGCATCACACAGCCTTTATACGCAATGCAGAGGATTAACCCCTTAGGTTCCACAGAGAATATAACAAGCACACTTTACTGCATATACAGACTGATTTTACTGCTGTAGTTTTAGCAACACTTTAAAATGTGTTTTTCCTAATACTTTAAAAACTGCTCCAACTAATAATACCATATATCAAATTGAAAACAAAAGGCACAGAGAGTTTTGAAAGTTGTCTTTAACACCGCGACCTGACTCTTTTTCTGGTGCATCTCTTCTAACAAACTGGATAAGCAATGAATGCCCTCCTTAACTCCTCTTGTTAACTTGGATATTGCGCATTTAGGCCTCATGCACACAGGAACTTTGCCCAGCTTTCTTAACGCCTTTGCTCCTGGCAGCAGCGTTGGGGCAGAAAAAGTGCTGGACATGTCAAGACATATTTAAAGTGAAGAAATGTCATCAGCACAACAAGGATTCCTCGAAAGGGTCCAAAGCTTTATTCTGTGGTCACATAGTAGATATGTAGCAATGTTTTGGAGCCATGTAGGGCCCCTTCATCAGGCAAAAGACACATTTAGGTGCAACAAGCGCTTGGGCGTTACTTCATTTAATTGGCCAGAATAATCATTTATTCTGGTTATTCTGGCCATTGAAATGAATTAAAGTGCTTGACATAAGTAGCGTTAATGTGTGTTTAGACGTGATTAGACGTGTTTACACGCATCAAGCGTTTTTTTCTGCCAAAACCCTGCTACTCTTTGATGTTCTGACAATGTTTTTTTTTTTTTTTTTTTCTGCCTCTCAAAATGCCTCTAGACACCTACGTTTGCATGGACAAATAGGCTAACAAATTGGGTTGGTGTCTAGCTGCAGAACAAAAAAATGCCAGGCATGTCAAATTGGAATGTTTATGGCCAGCTTTAGGTGTTTCACATTGATAAAAAAATACAATGTCCTCAAATAATAACAGATGTGATATACATCCATGCATATCAAATTTCCCAAATCTTTCATATTGCATCTCAAGGGGTAGGCACTGAACAGCAGGTCTGGATTTCAGTTATGTAGCTTCTAGTTTCCTTCTAAACACAGCATTTTGTGTGATCTGAAATGTTTGTTTTTTGCACAGTTCATCAAGACCCTATTACAAATATCTTTGCTGTACATATAACCTAAAGGCAAATGCAAATATATTTTAGACGTGCCAGCATACAGCTCACATAAGGTACTTCCCATTGTTGCCACTGAGGCACTTTTATTGATGCACAAGTTGTCTGGTAGTTGGGCCTTAGTTGTTGGGCATTTGCTAGCTATAATGTCAAAGAAGCTATAGACTTATCAACAAAGTCAAAGCAAAATTAGAAGGGCACATATATGTTTAAAATAGCTGCTGGGTTCTCTTGAAAAAGACATCAGAAGTTAGAAATGGACAACTATAGGTGCCTACACATACTCGTACTCTTCTTATCTGACCAGGATACTCTGAATTATAGTGAATAAATGTTCTGGCCTAACTTTTTGTTCTAACACACCTGAATCAAAACTAAATGACCACTTGGGGGGACAGGCTACCTGGTCAGTACCTAAAGCTAAAGTTTAGCTTTGGCAATATTTACATAGATAAGCATGCATGTGCCACATCTGTAGAATTCCCCCCTACTAGTGATCTTCACTTGTGTCTGGGTCCAGTGCTGAGCAGCTGCCCTGCTGCATTGTGAATACAGGAGGCCACTTACTTGGTTGCGGTGCTATTTAAGGTATACTTTTTGTTTTCTTAATGATTGCAGTGCATTCTCTGATTAGATGAGTTAGAAAGGTGGGACAGTGATGCTACAATCTCCACTTTGTCCAATGAGAGAATACTTTACATTTATTGGGAAAATACAGTGTTCTCTGAATGGCGCCCGTGCCAAGTGGATGAGCCCCTATGTTTAGTAAGCAGCATAGCAGCTGCTTCGCATGGGACCTGTTATCTAGCAGCAATCACTGTAGAAATAGTGCCTAACACAGTGATTTCCAGTTTCCACGAGGAACTGTTAGGTATAGAATAGTTCATATTCCCATTGCACACCTTCCTTGAGATAGGCACATGAGTTATGGGTGCTGCAGTGATCACCAGCTGGACACTGGAACTATCACAGATACATACATATTCACCAGCACACCAAGGATCTTGCACAGCAGTCTGAAGAAATGTTTTATTTCAAAGGGATCACATCTGGATAGGTGCAACGTTTCAGAGTCACGCAGGACCCCTTCGTCAGGCATGTGATGAACTGCCATGTATAACACAAATATACCTAGATTGGTCCGGGCAATGCAAAATCTGTATATGAAAGTTCAGCTTTAAAGCATCAATTTCATTAAAATCATTACTATAACAGCTTTTACTTGTAAAAGAAGGCTAGCATTGGCGGGTGTGGGGAGAAAACTGAGGGATGGGCACCATCTTTGGTTTTCTTATATAAACGGGGGTTAACATATCGGCCTGCAAGCTGCCTAACATAGTTACATAATTAGTCAGTTTGAAAAAAGACACAAGTCCATCTGGCTCAACCAATAAAAAACAAAAAAGAAAACACAACTATACAATCCCATATACGCAATCCTATACCCGCAGTTGATCTAGAGCAAGGCAAAAAACCCCAGCACAGCATGATCCAATTTGTTACAACAGGAGAAAAAATTCCTTCCTGATCCCCCGAGAGACAATCGGATATTCCCTGGATCAACTTTACCTATAAATATTAGTACCTATTTATATTTTGTACACCCAGGAAAGAATCCAGGTCTTTTTTAAAGCAAACTACTGAGCTAGCCAGAACCACCTCTGGAGGGAATCTATTCCACATTTTCACAGCTTTTACAGTGACTAAATCTCTTTTTCTCTAGATGTAAAGAGTGCCCCCTTGCCCTCTGTGATGACCTTAAAGTGAATAACTCAACACCAAGTTCACTATATAGACCCCTTTTGTATTTGTACATGTTACCTGCGCCCCATCTCTTTGCAGCGATGTCCACAAGTCCCTCGGTCACCCGGAACTCTCTTTCTCCTTATTGGCTGAGACACCGGAGTGGTGCCATTGGCTTCCGCGGCTGTCAATCAAATTTGATTAGCCAATTAGGAGAGAGAGGGGGCGGGCTAAACTGTAGCTCCGAGTCTGAATGGAGACATGGAGCTGCAGCTAGACTTGGGTGCCCCCATAGCAAGCTGCTTGCTGTGGGGGCACTCAACTCACTCAATAGGTAGGGGACAGGAGCAGCAATGAGGTACCAGAGAAGAGGAGGATCTGGGCTGCTCTGTGCAAAACCATCTGCACGGAGAAGTTAAATATAACATGTTTGTTATTTTTTTTTTTTTTCTTATTTTTTTTGAAAAAAGAGTTTACAATCACTTTAAAGGCTTTATGCAGTCATTACTGTAATTCACAAGTGCAGCTCCGTATGTCCGTATATCACCCCATCCGTTTGCAGGTGATATACGGACATAATGCATGTCAATGGGATTGCAGATGTCAGCGGATGACCATCCGCTGACATCCGATTTGCGTCCTTTCAGTTCTGTTCCGTTTTTTGGAACGGAACAGAACCCTATTTTTTATCCATTTAAAAAACGGAAAGGATGCAAAATCTGATGTCAGCGGTGTCATCCGCAATCCCATAGACATACATTATGTCCGTATATCATCCGCAAACAGATGGGATGATATGCGGACATACGGACCAGATGACACAAGTGTCATCCGTGTCTGTGAAAAAAAAATAAAAAAGTGCCGGAGCGGATCGCAATACGGTCCGGCTTCGTGTGAAAGAAGCCTTGGAGTTAAATAACCAATAAATAGAAAAATAGAAGAAAACAGAAAAAAAAATAAGTTTACTGACTATTTTAATTCTTCTCTGCAATAGTTCTCTTAGTCATAGCTGTCATGAAAAAAGTTTGCACATGCATTAAATTGTGGACACTTGGAGATGCTGGCTCATACCTTTAGAAAACAGCAATGCTATATGAGTCCAAAAACTTGGAGCCCAAACCTTCAGACATTAATGCTTCTTAGTATGGTTGAAGGTTGGTTTACCTCCTTTTGCCCCTATGAAATATCCTGTTAGCCAGTGAAGCTGATCACCATAGTTATAAGCCAAAAATGTATTTCTAAAGTACAGGTTCACTTTAAGCTTACTAAAGGAATCTCAGTTTTTCTTTTTTTTTTTTGTTGTTAGAAAGAATAAGCATTTCTCTCACGTAGCAATCATTTCTGATTCATCACCAGCAGCATATAACTTTCCACTCTGTGGCACCAGGCATGTTAATGAATCCCTTCCAGACAATCTCTAGTTAGCTCATGCTGGTTGACATGCTGTTGCCTCGCCAACATAGACTGTTGTCTGAGCACATGGAAGACAGGCGTAAAACTACATAAAACCTACCATGAAATACTAGGTGCATTATGGGATGCGATAGGAAATCAATCAACTACCTCGAGCCTTTATCTGGCTATTATGTGTATATAGTTGGTTACTTTTTAAGAAAAATTCCAGCAAGAATTACAATCATTTATGGAACTTCTAATATTATCTACAGAACATTATCCTCTTTTTTGTTGTAATCAGAAAATGTATTCAAATTGTATTCAGTCTTTTTTTTTTTTTCAAATTTCACATATTTCTATTGGAACTGATTTAGCAAGCCTTTCATGGTGCTTCTGGACCAGGGTGCTGACCCCTTATTAGTAACTTTGTTTCATGCAGTATTTCTTTTGAAAGAACTACACTATATTACCAAAAGTATTGGGACGCCTGCCTTTACACTCACATGAACTTTAATGGCATCTCAGTCCTAGTCCATAGGGTTCAATACTAAGTTTGCAGCTATAACAGCTTCAACTCTTCTGGGAAGGCTGTCCACAAGATTAACGAGTGTGTCTATGGAAATGTTTGACAATATTTTCAGATGTGCAATTGTGAGACACTGGTGTTGGACAAGAAGGCCTGGCTCACAGTGTCCACTCAAATTCATTTCCATAGTGTTCTATCGGGTTTAGGCCAGTCAAGTTCTTTCACCCCAAACTCGCTTATCCATCTTTATATGGACCTTGCTTTGTGCACTGGTCCAAATCATTTGGGCGGATTATGGTGTGGGTTTGTTTTCAAGGTGTTGGGCTTGGCCCCTTAGTTCCAGTGAAGGGAACTCTTAAGGCATCTGCATACCAAGACATTTTGGACAATTTCATGCTCCCAACTTTGTGGGAACAGTTTGGGGATAGCCCCTTCCTGTTCCAACATGACTGTGCACCAGTGCACAAAGCAGGGTCCAAAAAAACATGGATGAGTGCATTTGGGGTGGAGGAACTTGACTGGCCTGCACAGGGTCCTGACCTCAACCCGATAGAACACCTTTGCGATGAATTAGTGCAGAGACTGCAAGCCAGGCCTTCTCGTCCACATCAGTGCCTGACCTCATAAATGCGCTTCTGGAAGAATCATCAAACATTGCCATAGTCACACTCCTAAACCTTGTGGACAGTCTTCCCAGAAGAGTTAAAGCTGTTATAGCTGCAAAGGGTGGGCCAACTCAATATTGAACCCTACGGACTAAGACAGGGTGCCTTTAAAGTTCATGTGCAGGTAAAGGCAGGTGTCCCAATCATTTTGGTAATATAGTGTTTTTGTTAATGCAGAAAATGCTTCTAGGAGACTGCAGTGGAATATATGTGTAAATCACTCCTTTCAAACTGATAAAACATATTGAATTGCAATGGGGAAATGTTGGCGCATATACAAAAGAAACTGGCAATATGACATTCTGAAGCAGTGACACCTGAGGGGCATCTTCGAAACAGCCAAGTTATCATGCTGGTCATTGTTATCATCATCATATTTGTATATCATATTTGGTGTGGGCTTCCGAGCAGCACCTGTAGAGTTCCTGCACTTACCCTAGTTTGCTGGGCAGATAAAGTGACCACTGAACACCAATGTAAGGGGGATTCTACTCCCAAGGACAAACCAATGTGAGGGACATTTTTTTCCACTGACACTGATGAAAGGAACATTCTTACTACCAGTTACATCTATGTAAAGGGCATTCCTACTCCCACTGACACTTACTGTATGTAAGGAGCATTCATATTTTCATTAAAACCTATGTAAAGGGCATCCCTACTCCCACTGACATCTTCTGTATGTAAGGAGCATTCATATTTTCATTAAAACCTATGTAAAGGGCATTCCTACTCCCGCTGACATCTACTGTATGTAAGGAGCATTCATATTTTCATTAAAACCTATGTAAAGGGCATTCCTACTCCCACTGACACCTTCTGTATGTAAGGAGCATTCATATTTTCATTAAAACCTATGTAAAGGGCATTCCTACTCCCACTGACATCTACTGTATGTAAGGAGCATTCCCTCTCCCAGTAAAACCTATGTAAAGGGCATCCCTACTCCCACTGACACCTACTGTATGTAAGGAGCATTCATATTTTCATTAAAACCTATGTAAGGAGCATTCCCTCTCCCAGTAAAACCTATGTAAGGGGGATTCCTATTCCCACTGATTCTATTGACACCCACGTAAATGCCATTTCTACTTCCACTGGTACCTCTGTAAGAGGCATTTCTACTCCCTCTGACACCTATGTAAAGGACATTCTTACCCAAACGTACACATTCTATTATTGTGCATTACCCATTTGTCACCCATTCATTATCAGGCTTGCCCATTTCTAGCCAAACTTTGTCAGAGTTGCCAATGTCATTGCCTTAGCATTGTTAAGTCAGTGCTGCTTGCTTAAAGGACTGTTACTGTAATTTAATCTTCTGTAATACATTCACTACCAAACCCCACCTCTAAATACTCAGATATGTTGGCCACACCCCCTATTCACTGTATGTGCTATGCTCCTACCAATTTATTTTGGTATAATCTTTGTTTCATCAACCTCCCTCACTCCAAATCTCAGGTTCATACAGGCTCAAGCATTCCCAGGTATGCAGAAAAGTGTGCGAATCACACTTGTATCAATAAATTTAAGTAAAGTAATTAGGATGCATTTTATGAGGACTGTGGTATATATGTGATGTGTATACAGTGTGCAAAAATGTGTACAGCCCATTTAAGAAAAAAAAGGGTTTGTCCCTCTAACATTTTACAAAAGTTCCATATCCAAGCATGAAGCCTGGGTGGACAGGAAAGGGGGTTAGCAAATGTGTGCCTCCCCCTCTCCCAAAACCCAAAAGTCTTCCCTCCTTGAAATACACCTTGACCTCAATTTTCAGGCTCCAAAGGGCCTCATCCTCACATCCTGTACCCTAAAAGGGATGTGGGGTTTGTGGGGGTGAAGCTTATCAGAATCTGGAAGCCCCTATGGAATAAGGTTGCCCATTCGCAGGTAAATGACTGTGGGGTACATAGTACTCTTTGGTAATACTAATTCATGCAAAACATGTAAAGAAAATAAAGACACCCACAAAAATAATCAAACACAGTCTGGCCCCCTCTTCCCTCCTTCCCCCATTGGGAAAGGCTGTACGTTGATTGAACTGCATGCAACATGATCTGGAATCCGGGAGAGTTTGTTGATGAATGACAATAACTTCATACATTTTATTCTAAGATACAAATATTAGCAGAAACGGTCTTCATGATCTGATCTTTTTTTGCAAGAGGTCTTTGTATGGGAAGTTTTCATTTTTACCTGATGATTTTAGCAGGTTCTCTAAGATTTCCAACTCATGTAGCTGAAAACAAAACTCAACGTAATACTTTTGTCTACTCGTCATGTCTAGGTGCGTTCCATGCGGATTGCTAATGACAGCTGCACCTAAAACCTTTCTTTCTATCTCCGCAAACAACTTGTTTTTCCCATCTACAAGATGGAAGCGTCTTAAGATTCTTCCCACTGTGCTCCAGTAGAAACAACCCACCCAGCTGCACCACATTTTGCACAGTCTAAAATATTCTTAAAAAAGCCAATATTAATTGTAACCTTTGCTAATAATCAGTAGTAGCATAAAGCATCAAGCATATATACCTCAGGTAACAAGAAAAAAAAAAAACAATGTTTTAAATTAGCCAACCACACAGTATGTTTGATTAACTTCAATGAGTTCATTAAAACCACTTCTCCTCCAACAGGATTGCTCCTTTATAACAAGAGCAGTTTTCAGGCTTCGGAGCTGTCATGTTACAAATGCGTGGTGTGCTTCTTTGCCTTTAATCATTTTGTCCCTATCTCAATCTGTAATTCAGGGATGATCTGCATAGTTATTCTCTCTCCTCTTCTTTATGCTTTAGGCTGCGTTCACCACATGTACTATATACTTCTGGAGCTGGACATATGATGATTTTTGATGATGATCTGATTTCTGATGATCATCTGCACAAGTTTGGATTAAAGCTTTCTTCAATCTGCAAGGTGTCATTTGGATTGAGTCATTGTCTGCCAACTCTACTGTGACTGTAAGTTACAGCTATCTCATCGCAAATGGATCAGCTATGGCTATCACACTTTCAGTGTCTAAATTTGGGAGGCAGAACCAAAGCTGTGACAGTTTGTCTGACAATGGTTCATTTGCTTTTATATTCTACCCAACTGATCTTGATAGTGTTCTTTTCAGGACAGAGAGGGCTTTATTCTGATGTAATATTTTACAAGATAATTTAGCTGGATGAAAAAATGACAGCAAACATATGTAAAAAGCATTTTTTACTCTCATAAAATATATTACACAAGAACCACAGGGTATCTTTGTTTTAAAGTAAAGTGAAATATAAAGTGATCATTTATTGACCACTTTTAAAGCAGACCTGGCAAAAGTGAAAACTGGGTTAAGAGCCAGTGTATGGGAAAGTTGTGTTTTTGCTAGTTGTATGCTAATATTTGGCTTATGTATGGACGGCCAGTGACTCTCAAGGCTGACACAGTGATTACATAACTAGGAAGCAGGAAGGCTGGATCTGGACTATGGCAGTGTGACCATAGTTGTCTACTCCATGATCTAAGCTTAAGGGGGACACTTCAAAGCACACATGAAATGACATTACGGGCACCGTCACCCATGTGAATGAGTGGAGGTAGCACACTGTCTATATTCATCACTACCTTTTACAGCACAGACCAACAAAAAAGGAGAAAAGAGAGATTATTTTAAACAAAAAAAAGGAGAAAAGAGAGATTATTTTATGTTTTTTGAACTAAAATGAGTCTTTTGACTCCTCTCATCATTCCATGTGAGACTTAATTTTCTGCATTTAAACATAAGTGTCCAGATGTGGACAGATGAGGGAAATTATTTCTAAAATATGTTATCACCGTCTATACATTTTTAGGCTTGGTGCTGCCCCTCCCCCTTTACCTTGCTGTCCATGAGATGCATTTTGGTAGATACAACCAAACATTTTCTTTTTCTTTTTTGTGGTACAAACATTTTTTGCAGAAAAGAGTAAAACTTAGTCATGTACTGCAACATTTACTGAGTAAATTATAATGTTTTATTCAGCCATGAAAGTTGAATAAAAACATAATATTTTACTCACTACATTTTACTGCAAAATGTAATGTTTTTATTCAAGTTCTTGTTGTTAATGAAATCATTATAATTTACTCAATGCATAACGATTTCCAATATTATAAGGCAGTACAAAACTGAAGATAAATACAAGTTTAAACAGAGTAAATTAAAATGCAAAAGTGTTAGGTCTTCCATACTAAAATATGGTCTAAATGAATTAATTTATCGTGGCATACAGCAAAACATGTACCTGTATTATAAAGATATTTTTGTTATTGTTATATGGAGCTTTGGTCCATTAACTGCCCAGCTCTTTTTCACCCAACCACCATCTTCTGCCACTATAATCACTATAATCCCAGACTCCTCCTTCCACTTGATTAGTTTTCATTTATTTTTTACAGTGAAAATGTCTAAAAATTGTTTTTGGTCAGAGTTCAGCTTTAAACATTGTTTTTGACTTTTCCATATATATTATGCAATGAATTGTGGAAATAGATTAAAATAAATAAATAAATAAAAAAAAACACAAAACTTCCTCTTGTTCCAGGATGGGGTTGTGAAATGTTGGAGCTGTATGCCCTAAAAAAAGGGGTGACCGAAACTGCTCCAAAAAATTGTAAAACCCTACTATAGTTTCTGGGAGTTGAATACAGAGTGAAAGTTGGGGCATACCTTTTGCATCAGCTTGAGTAGTTTGCTTCTATAAATACATATATTTTCCAGGTACATTCATCTGTGCTGTATCTAATGCATGAATATGATTCAAGCCCCTTCACATTAGGTTGAAACCCATAAAAAAAAATAATTACACACAAGGCCCCATAGGGAGGTCTAAATTCTAATTTTAAATAGATCCCAAATTCTTTGTACCCCCATTCCAGAATCTGCTTTTTATTTGTTGTTGAGATAGGCTTTAAAGGTTGTAGCTTACATTGTCTTTGAAACCACATAAAAATTATATGATAGGCACTAGGATGTAGAGAGGGACCACAAGGGGCTTAGTTTCAGTTAAAGAGAAAACTCCCTTTAAGAGTTTGATATGTTGGTTTGTCTATACAGTAGCAATGATTTCACAAACTAGACACTGAGATCCAAGATCAACTATGGGTAAATTTAGAATTAATTTGTCATCCATTCACACAGACTGCGCTCTGTTTCTCCATAAAAGAGCGCAGATCCATACTGATTCAGATCGAACTGCAATTATATCAATAGGGCCCCATTCACGCCATCTGACCGATCGCCTGTCCGTTTTTTAGGCAGACCCAATTTAACCATCCATTGTCCTCTATGGGGAGGCAGATGTCAGCTGACATCCGATCCAACAAAATCCATTGAAAACAGACGTATGGCGATACTTTCGATATCCGCCCAGCGAGTCGGATCATATGGAATCGGATGAAAGATCTCCTCATAGAGGAAATTGGGACTCTGAGAGGTCTGTCTCTGCACAGTGAGTGGAGATGGACTTGACATCCGCCTGCTCAGCAGGGATCAACAGAAGTGGTGTCCATCAAAACGGATCCGCCCCATGTGAAAGGGGCCCTAGAGTTGTTTTCTCAATGGTTGCAATGTTTTATTGTAATTTACTAATTACTATTTGCCTTATTTATTTTATTTATTTATTATAGGTACTTATATAGCTCCATCAATTTATGCAGAGCTTCAAATACATATTACACATTCACATCAGTCTCTGTCCTCAAGGAGCTTACAATCTAAGGTCCCTAACTGACATTTATACATACACATACTAGGGCCATTTTAGACAGGAGCCAATTAACCTATCAGCATGTCTTTGGAGTGTGGGAGGAAACCAGAGTACCCGGGTTTATTGATTAACCATTTGCTGACCGCCCTATAGCAGTTTTACTGCTACAGGGTGGCTGTGCTGCGCAGGATCACGTATATATACGTGATCCTGCATTTCCAGATATCGGGCGCAAGTGTGCGCTGCCTGGGGCTTGCTCCCACAGTGATCCTACTGCGGGAGCTAATCAGGGGTTCCCGCTGACCCGATGTCTGCAAACACCGACTGATTGTTCAGGACACAGGCAGAACAAGGCAGATCGCCATTCTGTCAGTAAGGAAGGCCTTAATCCTGTGTTCTTGCAAAACAGGGACAAGGATCTGTGCCTTCCCTTAGTACAAGCAGCTCCCCCACTACAGTTAATTACCAGTTAGGCACACCGTTAATCCCTTGATTCCCCCTGATGTTAACCCCTTCCCAGCCAGTTATATTAGTACAGTGACAGTGCATATTTTTAGAACTGATCCCTGTATTAGTGTCACTGGTCCCCAAAAAAGTGTCAAAATTGTCAGTTAGTGTCCAATTTGTCAACCGCAACATCGCATTCTCGCTATAAGTTGCTGATCACCGCCAATACTAATAAAAAAATACATTTCATAACTATATCCCTTAGTTTGTAGACGCTGTAACTTTTGCACAAACCAATCAATATACGCTTCCTGGGATTTCGTTTACCAAAAATATGTAGCAGGATCCATATTGGCCTAAATTAATAAAGAAATTTGATTTTTTTACATTTTTTTTGGAATGTTTGATAGCAGAAAGTAAAAATTATTATGTATGGCAGGCTCCTGCGCTAGTAAACTGATCCTGCATCAGAAGAATCATTGTGCTGCTGCTTAAATAGAAAGTAATAAGGCAAATAAAGTGAAACAGTGTGATCCCACCTAGCAGCGCTCAAATTAAAGTGTACACACAATATATGTGATCAAAATAAATAGATACATATACAAATAAATAGATACATGTGAAACAATCATCACTGTAAACTATGGATCCAGTCCAAATAATAGTCCAGTGGAAAATAATCCAGTGAAAAGGTTCCAGTGAAAAACCATATATATGTATAAATATCTAATATATGAAATATATGAAGAAACGTGAAAGAATGCTGATAAAATGATGATCCAGTGAGATTCCAGTGCCAGCCAAACAGAAACACACCAAAAGTGTCCACCACCTCTGTGCTCCACTCCCCTCTTCTAGAACACTCACCCCCACTTATTGCCCTCCACTCTCATGGATCGGGCTGATCAAGCTTAGGTAAATCCACCACGGCACAGGATATGAGAAATATTGGGTCCTTGGTGACTAACATGGTGGGCATTTAAAATAAATCATCATTTCTGTCATCAGCTACTTACTCGGTACAGAAGTCTGTATGTGGATGATTACCAGAGAAGACAGTGAGCTCCACACAGAGCCGGCAGCACCCGCACACTGGATGCCTGCCTGCCTGCTTCTACTGATCGCCAATGTGCTGATGCTGATGACACATAGGCCGCACCCTGCAAGGTGGGATCACACTGTTACTTTAAGTAAAAAATATTGCTTATAGCACAAAAAATAAAAAAAATGCAGAGGTATTTAAATGCCACCAAAAGAAAGTTCCATTCGTGGGAAAAAAATAGACAACATTGTATTTGGGCACAATGACGCAGGACCGCGCATTTGTCAGTTAAAGTATCGCAGTGCCGTATAGCAAAAAATGGCCTGGTCAGAAAGGGGAGTAAATCTTTCAAAGCTGAAGTGGTAAGCCTTTATGATTTGCACCAGACCTCAGAACATCATCCTAAGTTTCTTGGAAAGACTCAGGTATTGGTAATGGATCTGAGAGGCTAAACCTTATTCTTAAATTCTATCTCGAGCTGTAATTATAGCCATAGTGTACAACACAAACATTGAAAATTTTCCATCACTACAAGTACTGTTCCTAAGATAATGTCCTACAATGATTTGCTACGGGGCCCCATCACACATAGTTACCCAGTTACCTCTACTGTAAATTGATTGTTGAGTTTTGCGTAATTACTAGAGAATAGATTGACATGCTTCCCTAATCAAATACCAGATAAATACCAAACACCAGAGTATACCAGGCCAAACGATTCTTCATGTTTTACAGTAAAAAAATGATTTTTTACATTTTTGGACACAGTGGTTAAAGTACAGTATATCTCAAGCTGTTTCGTTTTGGATAGAGTTGGGAAGGGTCAGAACCCCTTTTAAGTTTTTTTTTGTTCCAGCTGGAGAGATTTATTCTTTCTATTTTTCTTGGAGATCACTGTAAATGGAACTGAAAGTGAGGAAAAATCCAAAATGTTGAGTTGTCACTGAAAAAAGAATACAGGGAAACTCATTCAATTCTTTTTCAGTTGACAGCCATCTATGATTTCCATTTTTAGAGAGATTTTCCCTTACTTTTTGTTGAGTTTTTAAAAACTGGAAATAAAGGAAATTCTCTTGAGACAAAAAAAAATGGTGTCCAGGGTTGTAAGCCTGTACGCATACATGTGTTTTTGCAAGTGCTTTTGTATGCAATCATACAGCCACTTACAGCCATTGGCTTTCATGTGTGGCAGTACCTGTGGGCTCCTTGGCAGGGAATGACTCTGGATAGTTTGAGTAAACACTACAGCACCCCTCCTTTAGTTAGTGGGACAGTCTATAAAACAAACCAGGAAATAGAATGTGACACCCTGCACTGTATTGCAAACAAAGTGGGAAGTTGTATATATTATTTACAAGGAAGAATTGTGAAGAACTGGACTGTTATGCTGTGTTAACTCTGTCAAGCAAAGTTGTAAGAAACAAGGTTTATTGCCTCATGCCTGTCTCAGTCTGGGAAACTGTATTAAGTGAATGTCATGGAGTTAAGTTGAGCTACAGTGAGAAGAACGGTTAAAGTGTTAACAATTGTGCAAGCCTTATTGCCTCAGGAGTGGGTGGTTGTTAGAGCAAAGGAGTCACATTAGGGAATGCCCTCTGGTATCATGCCCCTGCTGACCGGGTCCGTGTAGCATTCGCCCCAGGTGTTTGGTGACTGAGCCCTAACCTGGCCCATGAGAGTGTAGGCCTACAACTCAAGCACTCCAAGCATTAAGGGGTTAATGGGTACTGTGACCTGGAGAATACATCTACAAGTTATGCGTTTGGACACCAGAATCAATAGGTGGCCCTTAAGCTCTGTCTGCAGGTGGGAGATCAGCTGTGTGTGCTGTTCTTGTGTACTGGAAAGGAGCAGACTAATTGCAAACTTGACAGATATTCTAACCCTTCCCTAAACTAAAACTAAACTAATTAAAATAAAATGTTTAATTTTTATACACACATCCACATAACAGCCCAGCTCTTGGCAAGTTGCACCATCGTGATGGTTTTGAAGGAGAGGGCATAGGCTCGGTTATCATCTTTGGGGTCTCCTAAAGAAACATTCCAGAGGTTTATTTAAAGTGTAGCTATATATAATACCTTTATTTTTTTTTTTTTTTGGACAGTGTGGTGAGAGGTTAGCAATCCTTTCAGACCATATTGCTGTTTGTGTCTCCATTATCAAAATCCAACCACTTTGTTTGTCTTGGTCAATACTTAGACTTAAAGTAAGGGAAAATTTAAAATTTTGAGTTTTCTCCCGAACAGAAAATAGGGGCAATTTTCTACTGGGGACACTCATTCTAATGACAACTGTGTAAGTTGAGCTGAGCATGCTATTGGCTTCTTTAACCACCTCAATACAGGGCACTTAAACCCCCTTCCTTCCCAGACCAATTTTCAGCTTTTAGCGCTGTTGCAATTTGAATGACAATTGCGCGGTCATGCAACGCTGTACCTAAACCAAATTTGTGTCATTTTTTTCCCACAAATAGAGCTTTCTTTTGGTGGTATTTGATCACCGTCAGGTTTTTTCTTTTTTGGTGCACAAATAAAAAAAGACTGAAAAGTTTGAAAAAAAAAAAAAAGTTTTTTTGTTTAGGTTATAAAATTTTGTAAATAGATATGTTTTTTCCTGCACTGATGAGCACTGATGATGCCGCACTGACAGGCACTGATGAGGAGACACTGATGGGGTGGCACTGATGGGGTGGCACTGATGGGGTGGCACTGATATGCAGCACTGATGGGCACTGATAGGTAGCACTGATATGCAGCACTGATATGTGGCACTGATAGATAGCACTGATATGCAGCATTGGTGGGCACTGATAGGCAGCGCTGATGGGCAGTGATAGGCAGCACTGATGGGCACTGATTGGCGGCACTGATGGGCACTGATGGGCACTGATAGTGGCACTGTTGGGCGGCAATGATCGGCACTGATCGGCACTGATGGGTGGCACTGATCGGCACTGATGGGGGGCAATAATGGGCACTGGTGGGCGGCGCTGATAGATGGCAATAATGGCATTGGTGGGCAACACTGATAGGGAGGGCACTGGGGGGCTCTCTGAGCCCTGCTTGCCATCCCTGGTGGCCATCCCTGGTGGTCATGGGTGGGCATCCCTGGTGGCTTAGTGGCACCCCTCCCCCCCCCCAGGGCTGCACTGGTAATCAATGTTCTGATTACCAGCACAGACCCCCCCTGTGATCAGTGAGTAATTAGAAATACTCACTGATCACCCCCTCAGCAGCACCGATCCTCTGATCTTCTCCTCACTGACAGGATCTGTCAGGAGGAGAAGAGATCGAAGCCGTTACAACGGCTCTATTTACATTACACGACGGCTGTGATTGGACACAGCCGTCATGTGATCAGGAGGGCCAATCACAGGGCCCTCCTGCCGAATGATGTCGCTCTGTGTCCGAGGGACACAGGCACATCGAGATCGCGCCACTGCGCGTGCCCGCGGCGGCGCGATCTCTCTCCTTCTGAAGGACGTTCCGGAACGTCCATTCAGAAGGACGAGACTCCCGCCCGGCCGTATATGTACTATGGCCGGGTGGGAGGTAGTTAAATGTCTTAGTTGCACCATAGTTCATATTTTACTACACTATTTTATATCTGAAAATCTAATTTCAAAAGCTTTATAGCTCTTAGCCAAGCTTTTAAAAAAAAAAAAACAACAAACAAAAAAAAAAAAGCTTGCAGTGAATAACCCACCACAGATATTTTATTTGTATTTACTGCTCTCTGGCTAGTTCAGGTTACGCTGACCTGAGCAGATGTCCGACTGCTTTTCACATATGCCTTTCTTCACATTAAACAGCTATATTTTGGATTATTACCACCACAAGACATTATTCGGGACCAAAAATAAATTGTGACATTGTAGCTTAAACTGTTCTGCTTGGATAATGGGTAGAAGATAATGAGAGCACTGACAGACAAAAGGTCGCTAGCACTGGGGGTAGTCTTCGTTATGACTGTGCTTGTAGCCAGTGCTTTCTGCTTCAATCTCCTTGCTCAACAATAAAGTTTGTCCTCATAAAGTATTTGCAGCTAGGCTAAATGTAGAACTTCAGAAGACTTTAACCATGTTTTGTCCGTAGAGCTATTAATTGCACAGCATACGGAGCTTCTAGTGTCTCTGCATCTTTACAATATAATTGCTTCATTAATTGTCTTCATTCTATGAGCTACTGCCTAGCAGAACCACTAATGCTGCAACTTCATTTCTGATTCTGAAAAAGACAACATTCTGATTTGCAACATGGTATCTCTACTTCTCTGTAGTCATTGTATAATGGAAGCATCTGAGGTACCCATTAGTATGTCAGGGCAGATACGCTTAACCTTGGACATCAACAGGCACCCTTGTCTAATGCAATTTTAGGGAAATTGTGCATATGATAGGTCTAGCTTTTAAGCTGATAAATTTGTTTTCCTTAAAAAAAAAGGACACTTCCCTACAATGTTATATAAGACGAGAAGAGGAGGAGGTGTTTGTGGTCCAAATTAGAAACATGGCCTAGGGTTCCAACACTGCTCCATTATAAGCACAATATAATAAATGAGCTTCATGCTAGGGCAGGGAGTGTGTTACTGGCAGGATCACCAGACAAAAAGAAATATAAAATGAAAAAAGAAAACACACCATCACAGCTAAGGATATCATACGCTAAAAGCCTTTTGAATTTTAAATTTGAATCCTTGTTTTTCATATCCTGTTTTTAATACTTAATGTATCTTTTGAATAGCTATGATCCTCAGCCTAAAGCAATACAAGCAGTGAGTTCCATAGTCTCCAAACCCAACCCAGTCTAGCACCACTTCTTAGAATTCTGAGTCCTTGAGTTCCTAGAGAGGCTGTGGGTAGAAAGGATGGGGAGAGTGATCTTTTCATGTCTGCTCTGCACATGCTGATGCAAGCCAATAATAATCAGATTTCCTTGTGAATAAAATCTCATTCAGACCTATGCTGAGCTGCTTCTTACAAACATCCAAAAGATTATGGTGATTGTCATGTACCAGGAGGAACCCAGGACCCACTGCACCAGTGTAGGGTCTGACAATGAGTCCAAGGAATTCATCCCGATACCTAATGGCAGTCAGGGTGCCATTGTCTAGCCTGTAGAGGTCTGTGAGTCCCCCCATGGATGCGACTCCCCAGACCATCACTGATTCACCACCAAACCGGTAATGCTGAATGCTGTTACAGGCAGCATACCATTCTCCACGACTTCTCCAGACCCTTTCACATCTGTCACATGTGTTCAGGGTGAACCCACTCTAATCTGTGAAAAGCACAGGGCGCCAGTGGCGGACCTGACAATTCTGGTGTTCAATGATAAATACCAATTGAACTCCACTGTGCTGGCCAGAGAGCTCAAGGCCCACTAGAGGGCATCAGGCCATCAGGCCACCCTCAGAAAGTCTGTTTCTGATTGTTTTGTCAGAGACATTCACACCAGTGGCCTGCTGGAGGTAACTTTGGCATGGCACGTATTGATGTGACATCCTGGAGGAGTTGAACTGCCTGTGAAACCTCTATAGGGTCCAGGTATCGCCTCATGCTACCAGTAATGACACTGACCCAAGCCAAATGCAAACCTAGGGAAAAACCATCAGAAAAGGTGAGTAAGGAAAAAAATGTCAGTGGTCTCCACCTGTAAAACTATTCCTGTTTTTAATTTTAGTAACACCAAAGCACCTGAAACTGATTACCAACCCCCCTCTGCTACTTAACTGACCAGATCAATATCCCAGGAGTTCAAATGATTTGATGCTATACTCTGATTAAAAGTGTTCCTTTTATTTTTTGGAGCAGTGTACATGTAAATGCTGTAAAAGTAATTGCTAATCATAACGTTTTATGTTTATGTGGCACTTATGATCTGGTGTACATTGTCTATTTTTTATAGCAGGTAAAAATTGTATTTTTAGGTAACTGGTATATGACATATTCTGCAAGCTGGCCATACATTGTGCAAATATTGGCCAGTTCTTGAGGAACTGGCCTCAATTCACTCAGTGGGTGGCCCTGCTGGCCCTGATCTGTTTGAGAATAGCCAATTGAACTTTAGTCAAGGAAGTTGGGAGGAAAATTGTCGGCTGAATAGTGGGATATTCGTTCATCTATGCTATATAGGATGGAGGAACCAGTTTTTTTTTTTCAGGCTGTCGGCTAAACTATCAGGGTATAGCTATCCTTAGTTTGGTAATGGGTTGGGTATTGCTGGGGGATCCACCAGCAAACCATATAACCACCACTTGTGGTTACAGTTTTCTTCTGAGACTCCCATTTTAAACGCGTTTTTCACTTTAAAGAGCAAAACTGCTCTGTAGAAGAAATGCCCCACTTGGAACTTCCACTGATTTTGTTTTTAGTATTTTAACCAATGCTGATGATCAGCTTTGAGATTACCAGAAACTGACCGCACTGTTTAGCTTTCTTCCGTTGTCACTGCCCACATTCAGAAAATGTATTAGTTTCCGAGGAAGTCTATGTTGCATATGTGTAGTCTAGGTTGAGATACGCATTGTTAAGGTAGGATTTTCAATGGCATCTGAAGGAAGCTAAACCGCTCAAAGTAGCCATGAAATTGTTCTGATAAAAAAAAAAAAATATCAGCAATGATAACAAAGGCTAATTGTTGGGGTTTGAAAGGGTTTAGTAGCTCATGCTGATCAAAAAATAAAGAAAACCTCTTAAAGCCCATTAAAAGTCCCACACCCTATCTTATTATAATCCTGCACTGCTGGATGTTAACATTTGTGGCTTCTTTTTACATGGAATGCATTAAAATAGCTTTAAGTAACAATTCTCCTTGCTGTCTCCCACTCCAGTGCTCTATGCTGGCATAGCTGAGTAACACCCTTCAGCTCAAGTGTCCTCACACAGACTTGCTTTGCAGAGAAAGGAGTGAAGCCATCAGACCAGATCTTTGTAAATTATTAAGAGCACTAGGTCCTCTCTGGTTATTTTCAGCCTGCACAGTCATATTTAGACATCCTTTAGGAAATTTGAGGTAAGGCTAGGAAAATGGAGGTTGTTATTAGAATATCTGTCTAACTGCATATCCATCTGACTGCATACAGTATCTCACAAAAGTGAGTACACTCCTCAAATTTTTGTAAATATTTTATTATATCTTTTCATGTGACAACACTGAAGAAATTACACTTTGCTACAATGTAAATTAGTGAGTGTACAGCTTGTAGAACAGTGTAAATTTGCTGTCCCCTCAAAATAACTCAACACACAGTCATTAATGTCTAACCTGCTGGCAACAAAAGTGAGTACACCCCTAAGTGAAAATGTCCAAATTGGGCCCAATTAGCCATTTTTCCTCCCCAGTGTCATATGACTCGTTAGTGTTACAAGGTCTCAGGTGGGGAGCAGGTGTGTTAAATTTGGTGTTATTGCTCTCACTCTCTCACATTGGTCACTGGAAGTTCAACATGGCACCTCATGGCAAAGAACTCTCTGAGGATCTGAAAAAAATAATTGTTGCTCTACATAAAGATGGCCTAGGCTATAGGAAGCTTGCCAAGACCTTGAAACTAAGCTTCAACATGGTGGCCAAGACCATACAGCGGTTTAACAGGACAGGTTCCACTCAGAACAGACCTTGCCATGGTAGATGAGTTCACAAGCTCAGTATCATATCCAGGAGTTGTCTTTGGGAAATAGACGTATGAGTGCTGCCAGCATTGCTGCAGAGGTTGAAGGGGTGGGGGTCAGCCTGTCAGTGCTCAGATCATACGCTTCACACTGCATGAAATTGGTCGTCATGGCTGTCGATCCAGAAGGAAGCCTCTTCTAAAGATGATGCACAAGAAAGCCCACAAACAGTTTGCTGAAGACAAGCAGACCAAGAACATGGATTACTGGAACCATGTCCTGGGGTCTGATAAGACCAAGATAAACTTATTTGGTTCAGATGATGTCAAGCGTGTGTGGCGGCAACCAGGTGAAGAGTACAAAGACAAGTGTGTCCTGGAGCTCAAGGTCTCTAACATCCATCAGCTCCCTGATGTCGTCATGAAGGAGTGGAAGAGAACTCCAGTGGCAACCTGTGAAGCTCTGGTGAACTCCATGCCCAAGAGGGTTAAGGCAGTGCTGGAAAATAATGGTGGCCACACAAAATATTGACACTTTGGGCCCAATTTGGACATTTTAACTTAGGGGTGTTGCCAACAGTTTAGACATGAATGGCTGTGTGTTGCATTATTTTGAGGGGACAGCAAATTTACACTGTTATACAAGCTGTACACTCACTACTTTACATTGTAGCAAAGTGTCATTTCTTCAGTTTTGTCACATGAAAAGATATAATAAAATATTTACAAAAATGTGAAGGTGTACTCACGTTTGTGAGATACTGTATCTTCAGTTGGTTTAAACATGCTTATGGTCAGTCCCTGTACCACATTACCCTAACATGATTTGAAAAGGGTACAGATTCTTCGATCTTTTTTTTTTATATCGAACCACCATAAGCAAAGTAGTGCATCCCATTATCATACAAGTCATGCCCCAGCTTATTAAACCATCACCTGACCCTCCTCCACCTAGTCCGCAAGATCTGAGTGTGCTTTATACTCCTAAACCTCTGACTGACTAAAATAAAAATATTATTACTTACCTGGATAATCTGTCAAATACATACTCCTGTCATTTATATTGATCTTTAAATGGGTAGCCTACCCAAAAGAAATAGGTGAAGTCTAGTGATCTGAATCAGCTCCTTAGTTGCTATATCTCTGAAAGTATCCATGCCATAGTTCCTGGATCTGTTCCTGCCTACCATAGAGTCCTGGGTGTTGGCACACACATTTCTGCCTTCTCTTTAATGTAAGATAAACATTTAACATAGAAACCCTTCGTAATAGCCCTGGCTAGTGTGCAAGCCTAGGAACCTCAACATCTACCAAAAACTGAAACATGTTATACCTGCTTGATTTTTGTTTTTGAATACCACTAACTGGCCACAATCTGTAGATTACAATTCTCCAGCACAATTGGGCTGCAAACTGGGAACCTAAACCTATGTACTGTAAGTTTCTAGTTCTGAGAGTCAGGTCTTAATACAATGATCAGGAACCATTCAGAGTGGTTCTTGGTCATGTGATCCCCATGCCAGCTCTATTGCAGGATGACAACATTGTTACTAATTGCAAGGCAGAGGTTTAACAATAACCTGCAACGAGAAGTGCTGTTACTGGCAGTATCTCCAAGTAAGTAACTTTGCAACAGATTTGCAACAAAATATTTGCGCACGAAAACTTTCGCATTATGCAAAACATACTACAAATTACATTTTGGGAATACATACACTTTAATATGTTTTGTTAACTAGTCCTGATATATATAACATAAACTCAAAGAAACATTTTCCCCACACCCATAATGTTTTCTTATTTACACACACAAACACACACACACCTTTTAAAATAAAACACTGTTGAATCATTTGCTTTTAAGCATGTTTTTTTATCTTTTACATTAGTTCATTTTCCTACTGCCCCAGTACACCTTTGCTACCTTAAAAAAAAATATAAGTTTAGCATTTGGTCTGGAAGGAACAATGCCAAAGTTTTTTATGCTGCAAACTTAAAAAGCTGAATCAGGTCTAGATAATGAGGTTATTAAACAATCTCTAGATTACAATGTTTTTGGCTAATACTCCTCCTGAATATATGTTGCACAATACACAATTTAATACGGTCATTAGGCCCCTGGCATTGCTGCTATATGTGGGACAGCACTAGTCAGGCCGGCAGTTTTCGGAGATTCTGCATACTTGCACTTTTCATTAAACGACCACATACTGCATGTTGTAACACTTATCATCAGTGATTTTGTAATTGTCCGCAGTTTGAAGTCTGAACAGAGAAATGGTTTAATTCTCAAAAACCTTCATTTACATATCAGAGACTCTAGTGGTGAGCCATCTCTGCCAGAATTTACAGTTCTTTCCAACTAATGCAGATATTACCAAATAAAATGGCACTTCCCTGTCATTATACACTTATACAAATCAAGGAATTTAGCAGTGCCATGAAAACTGTTAGTAACTTCCTCCAACTCCCTCTTTAACTAACTGCTGATATGAATAAAAAAGAAAAAAAAAAAAACTATCCGAATTCCCATTTTACTTACCTAAAGCTACAGTCACATGAAAATCCCTCTTTCTTCTTCTGTTTACTTCCTGGGCTCCTTCTTTGGCTGTCCACATCACTGCCTGCCCTATGTAGACATCTCCAGGGGCTGACTGGGGCCCAGGGGAAAAGTACAATCCAGAGGCCCATGGTGCAGCGACTTGTCCCCCCTCCCACTCTTCTAATTGCACACTGGACGTTATCAAAATGTCAGTAGAAAGCTGCACCTGTAGAAGGAGTTTTTCAGCTTTTTTGCAGTAGCGTTTTTCTGCGTTTTTTTTTAGCTGTGGAATTTTTTAGCTTTTTTTTAGCAGAATTATACTCGCACAAAAGCTTATGGCTCAAAAACGTTGATAAACACCGAATAGCTGCATTTTTTTGGCTTTTTTTAGTGTTTTTTTTAGCTTTTTAATTTTTTTACTTTTATCAGAGTACTTTTTACAGCTGAAAAACACCACCTAAGACCTACTAGTTATGGGTTCTTTTTCCAGCCCAAAAACACTCCTGCCAAAAACTACTGATAACAGGCTATGCGTGCATGGACACATAGGATAACATGCTGTGGAGTTTACTGGCTGCAGAATAAAACCTCTGACGCCAAAAACAACAGCTGTAAAAATGTCCAGTGTGCAAGAGGCCTAAAGGTAACTATATTTGGGTTCTCACAGCAAGAGGGTCCAATGAAATATTCCCAATACACATGTTCCTGAAAAGTGGCTATGAGTGTTTATGGGTACTGTAGCTGGAACTAAATGTAATCAGAGGAGGAGAATGTCACTAGCACATCATGGATCTCCAGAATGGGTCCAAAGCTTTTTTCAGTGAACACATCATTGTAACAGAAGTAATGTTTTAGAGCCAAGGCAAGTGACCTGATGAATGGGTCCTGTGAGGACCTCCTTCCTTCCAGTGTCATCCAATGGGGTCCTCTTTCTTGTTGCCTCTCTACAAGTCTTTTATTTTTGTTGGTGGAATAGTGTACCATGTACTTACAATGACTGGGGTAGTAGGGGGCCACACAAGACAGCTAGTCTAGGGTCGAGGAAGTTTTACAGGTGATTTCAGCACATACATGGAATGCCATCTGCCTTTCTAGCTATGATCATTTCTGCAATTCTGCCCTCATAGCTCCTGACTGTATAGTAAAGTGTTTGTTAAAGCAGAAGGTTTTTTTATCTTAATGCATTCTATGCATTACAATAAAAAGCCTTCTGTGTGCAGCAGCCCCCTTCAGCCCCTCTAATACTTACATGAGGTCCATCTAGATCCAGTGAAGTTGCAGGAGTTTCCCAGCTGCCTGGGACTCCCCTCCTCATTGGCTGAGGCAGCAGCGTGGTGCCATTGGCTCCAGCTGCTTTCAGTC
The DNA here is from genome assembly GCF_965119305.1 of Pelophylax lessonae. Classification (NCBI taxonomy): domain Eukaryota; kingdom Metazoa; phylum Chordata; class Amphibia; order Anura; family Ranidae; genus Pelophylax; species Pelophylax lessonae. Next base: position 159,805,175 of record NC_138770.1, on the reverse strand, counting down.
AAAGTAATTTAGCCAATGAGGAGAGAAAGGGTAGGGCCGGGCCATGGCTCTGTGTCTGAATGGACACAGGAAGCTGTGGCTTGGCTTGGGTGCCCCCATAGCAAGCTGCTTGCTGTGGGGGCACTCAACGGGAAGGAGGGGTCATGAGCAGCGAAGAGGGACCCGAGAAGAGGAGAATCCAGGCTGCTCTGACTTTAGTATCACTTTAAAGAGAGCTGGAAAACTGAGCACATGCGTGCAAAGGAACTCCACAGTTCTATGTTGTTGACCATATGTAACCACTGGGGGTTTGGAAGGTAAAACTAGTTCTGTTTTTTATGACTTTTTACATCAGCATTGCTTTTTGCAGTGCTCTAGTTAAGCTTGATAACATTGGTGCTAATTCACTGATGGAAAGATATTAGAAGAGAGTGGAATTGTTGCTCTTTTGTTTAATTGTCAGGCTTGTTGTGGCATTTTCATTTAGTCCTGTACTTTTGTACACATGACTCACAACATTTTAATTTAACCACTTAACGATCACTCACTGTGCCTCGACTGCGGCACAGTGGCTCGTTATCGTCCAGCGACGTAGACCTCGTCGCTGGACTCCTCCCCCCGTAGGCGGCGCTCGCTGTGAATGTTTTCATTCACAGCGGGAGTCGGGCCAGGGGAGGAGCGGCGGCGATCGCCGCCGCTCTTACCCGATCGTCGGGGAGTCCAGTTTGGAGATCCGCCCGCCTGTGTAAACAGAGCGGGCGGATCTCCTAAGTGACAGGGAGTGACAGATCGGAGTGTTCAGCATAGTTGAACATCCGATCTGTCCCTGACTCACTCATTCACCTGCCCCCCCACACGTCAGTAAGCACCAGGCATACATTAACCCCTCCCTCTCCAATAAAATTAACCCCTTCCCTGCCAGTGTCATTTTTACAGTAACAGTGCATATATATAGCACTGATTACTGCAGTAATGTCACTGGTACCCCCAAAAGTGTCAAAAATGTCAGTCAAGGGTCCGATTTGTCTGCCACAAAGTCGCAGTCCCGCAAAAAAAATCGCAGATCGCCGCCATTACTCGTTAAAAAAAAAAACACCAAAAATGACAGAAATCTTTCCCTTAGTTAGTAAACGCAATAACTTTTGCGCAAACCAATCAAAATACGCTTATTGTGATTTTTTTTACCAAACATAAGTAGCAGAAAACAAATTGCCCAAAAATTTAAAAAAAATTAGATTTTTACATATTTTTTGGGAGGAATTTCATATAAGAAAATGTTAAAAATATTGTTATTTTTTAAAAATAAATGCTCTTTTTTTGTTTATAGCACAAAAAGTAAAAATCGCACAGGTGATCAAATACCACCAAAAGAAAGCTCTGTTTGTGGGAAAAAAAAGGACGTAAATTTTGTTTGGGTACGGCGTCGCACGACCGTGCAATTGTCAGTTAAAGTCGCACAGCGCCGAATCACAAAAAGTGGCCTGGACGTAAGACAGCAAAATCCTCCGGTGGTAAAGTGGTTAAAGTCAAGCCAGCTTAAAAGTAAACCTGGTAAACTGATACAAGGAGATGACTAATTTTACTACTGAACACATCGGGTGCCCCAACCCTGGGTCCTCAATCTGTCAAGGTCATTATAATCAAGTTGTAACTGCCTTGAACACACATTTTGCACCCCTCAATGTGATGCGGGCCTTACTGACCAGTAGTGACTAGCAAGGAGTGGTAGTTTAAAAGGGATGGAAAAAAATTCTGACTTCAGAACACCAAATAAACATTTACATATTAAACGTATCTGTTTGGGGACTGCAAAGACACTTTGAAAGAAAATCATAGACACTTGTCATTTTTGCTGTCACTTTAGAATCAATACAGATACACTTTATGTTTTGCCAGTAGGCTCATACCTGCCCTGATCTGCCCAACAATGCAAAAACCATTCCTGCTTTTTAGAACGCTCAGATGAATGGCCCCAGAGTTATGGCTAACCAACTGCAACTAGGGAGGTGTAAAGTAGGTTTACCAGATATGGGACGACACGCATCACCCTTTCACAAGATTCACACACTAATCTATTGAAACCAAGACTGTGTTTTTATTCAATATGCTTCAGAGAAGTTTTTCAAGGCTAAAATTGATATTTCATCTACCAGCAGACACTACTGGGCTAAATAATTCACTGGCTTTTTATATATCTTTGGTTGTTCACTGGTCAAATCTCCCTCTGGTGTCCATGATCTTTCCAATCCTGCCATAGATCATTATTCACTTTCATCTAAAATAAATGGAAACTTCGAAAGAAGCCTCTTAGAATTGCGAGCCTCTGAGAATGGCGGTGACCTCAAGAGTTGCTGGACACTTACATCTCACTTCTTGTTGCCAAAGGCCCAGAAATTTAGAATGATAAAGCAGATAAATATCTACTCTGATTTAAAATAGTCTAGCCCTTTTATTAAAGTGGCAATTCCCAGAGGCGCATGCGCGGGACTCGGCGTGACGGACATGTCTGCCTGAGCTCCGCTCCGCAGTGAGACATCCCGCCGCCTATACGGGTGACCAGCCACGCGATACTGCGCCCGTGAGCCTCCCTCGGTCAGCCGACATCCCTCCACACCCCGCCATGGTGTCCGGCGGCGTTAAATCAAAGCTGAAGAGCCGCAATATTCGGGATGCGCTGGTTAGAGCCTCATCCAAGATGGCGCCACCTCTCTCCTCACGCTCCGGCCCCGGCTTCTCCAAGACCCCCAGGAACAATTTACCTCACCCTGATGAAGGTGAGTCGGATACCGATGCCCCTCTCTCCCGGGGAGCCGCAGCCTTTGACCCCTCACAGGCAGCACTGATCCAACACTTTGAAAGGATCCTGCATAAAGCCCTCCAGCATACCTCTGAACAAATAACAGACAGGCTCACTAGAGAGATCAGGGAGCTAGGCCAGCGCACCTCAGACCTGGAATACAAGGCAGAGGACCTTGAGGTGAGCATTCACAACCACTCTGAGGAACTTGAGACCCTCAGGGAGGAAAACTTAGCCCTGCAAGCTCAACTTGAGGACCAGGAGAATAGAGCTAGAAGATCTAACATTAGAATCAGGGGGATCCCTGAGACTGTTGTGGACCTGCAGTCCACCGTAACTGCTCTCTTCCAGGAACTCTCCCCTTCTATCCCTATTGAACGTTTAGAAATGGACCGAGTCCACAGGGCCTTGGCCCCCCGTAAGCCTGAGGGACCCCCCAGAGATATCATAGCCAAACTACACTACTACAGAACAAAGGAACAGCTCCTCCAAGCTGCCAGGCAGAAAGGCACCCTCTTGTTCCAAGGTTATTCCTATCAGCTGTTCACTGATCTCTGCAAAGCCACAATCACAAGGCGTAGGGAATTCAAGCCTCTCCTCCAGATCCTGCAGCAACACCAGATCATCTACTCCTGGGGTTTCCCTTTTTCTGTTCGCTTTACATACCAGGGGCGCAAACACACCTGCAAGACTACTGAGGACCTCCACCATCTTCTCCACGAGCTGCACTTGTCACCCCCTCCTGAGTTCTCTGCGTCACAACAGCACCGCAGACGCTCTGCATCACGTTCCCCGCAGAAAGCTGCTGCCTCCACATCTGCAACTCCTAAACGGAGTCGTCTCCTCTCCCCTCTGCCAACGCCTGTGGATTCCATGGACTGATAACCCTGAATGGCCTCAGGCCCTGGATTCCTCCTATCTATGCTTTTGAATTTTTTGTCCCTCATCATCTTGATTGTATTAACTGGTTATCTTTTTCCTGTTTTGCCTCCTGTTTCTGCGCAGCGGACCTCCCATACTACTCTTTTGGTGATGTCGCTGGAACACCCACCTATTCGTCCGGCCTGCTCTGGCACGTTTGCCTACACTGAACTCACACGCTCCTCCCGGGACGGTAACTATGGCGAGTTTTCTTTTATTTTTGCATTTTTTCCTCTGACATTATATTTTTGAATTTTTCAAAGCGAATACCCTCTTTCTCTCGCTGGTATCAGTGACCTCCAGCAGGTCTCAGTACTTTTGTATGACATTTTTACCCCCCCCCCCCCTTTTTTTTTTTTTTTTTTTTTGTGGGGCGGCTACCATTGGCCCTTCCCTGGGTCCCTCGCGGGCTGTACCTCGCTGTTCTTCAAACTGTTTATTCGCTCTACTAATGTACTGTATTGTCGTTTACATTGCTTACTACTTCTGGTCACCAAATGTCCTTTATCAGTCTTATACTTCTACAGGCGGTTTGTCTCCTGTCGGCAGTCACTGCTGCCTCCTTTTCGCCTCCGGAACCCTCCTTTTGGAGACTTCCCGGGGTGACTCCATTCCCTCTGAGCGGATGGACTCCCTCTCCTCAGACGGTCTACTGTTTGATCTCACGATTTTATTGCTATCTCAATGCATTTCAATGTCCCCTCCACCCCCCTTCTTTCTCCCTTCACTGTCCTCCTCCCCCCTGCCCTCCCTCCTTTCCTTCCCCCTCCCCCCTACTCGCCGGGGGGGCACAGTTGATGTACACAGGATTGCCATTTTTTGCTCCTCCCCCCTAGCCTTACAATGGCCTCCTTAAATATCTTGTCCCTGAATGTTCAAGGCCTTAACTCCCCGCTAAAACGCCGCAAAGCCTTTCGTTCCCTAGCCTCACTTGACGTACATGTTGCGTGCCTCCAGGAAACCCATTTTTCCACCTTGCATACGCCTAAATATCTAACGGCCTCTTACCCTCAGTTTTTCACAGCCTCGGCTTCTGTAAAGAAAAGGGGGGTTCTCATAGCGTTCCACCGTAAGGCTCCATTCATACTCCACTCCTCTGTAGCAGACCCTGAGGGCAGGTACTTGATCCTCACTGGCTCATTGTTAGACACGGAAGTCACACTAGCATCCTACTACGCACCTAACTCGAAACCCCTCTCCTTCTTCTCCCACTTTCTGCAGATAGTTGAACAACATAAAAAGGGAACAGTCGTCCTTTGTGGTGACTCTAATCAGGTCTTATATCCTTTTCTAGACAAGTCCCCGGTCTCTCTTTCTCAGCCTACGCAGAGGCTTTCCTTCCAACACCTTCTCCAAACACATTCTCTAGTAGACACCTGGCGTGAACTTAACCCGAGTAAGCGTCAGTACACCTATTACTCTCATCCACACAAAGTATCCTCACGCATAGACCATATCTTCACCTCTGTGGCCTCCTCACCTGCTCTCCTGTCCTCTTCTATTCTACCAATTCCATGGTCCGATCATAACGCAGTGATCTCCACCTTTGACTCCCTGGTCCCCAAGCAACACACCTTCTCTTGGTGCTTAAACAACTCCCTCCTGGCCCATCCCTCTCATAGAGTCGAAGTGGCAGCAGCCATTAAAGAATATATTTCTCACAACGATACAACTGACGTCACTCCTCTCACATTGTGGGAAGCCCATAAACCGGTGCTTCGTGGCACCCTCATTAGTCTGGCCTCTCGTCGCAAGAAAGAGCGCCAGCTTCTTTACCGTACCCTTAATTCCACCTTCGCTTTAGCTCACGAACGCTTCCAAGCAGACCCAACCCCAGCTAATAGGATTGCCCTTGACAAAGCAACACTGGAACTGGACCTTTTTCTCACAGAATCCGCTGAAAAGCAGCTCCGGCGTTCCCAACACCAGTTCTACACTAAAGCTAATAAACCCGACACCTTCTTAGCACTCTCGCTCCGCAACGCCAATGTTGTTCGGAAACCGATTTGACTAAAAACATCCACCGCAACTTACACTAGTAACCCACTTAAGATTCTGGAGACCTTCCGTTTACACCTCTCGAAACTTTATTCCTCTCCACCACCTCCGTCTGACTCCCAGATCACTGACTTCTTTTCTGACCTCACCTTGCCTTCATTGTCTGCCTCTCAACGAGAAGATCTGGATAGACCCATATCTGACCTCGAAATCCGCTTTGCCATCAAGTCTCTCAAACTCAACAAGAGACCCGGGCCCGACGGCTTCACGGCCTCTTACTACAAACACTTTTCTGACCTCCTGACCCCCATGCTTTCTAAAGCCTATAACTCCTTGCTTACAGGCCACTCTCTCAGTCCCGACTCATTGAAAGCAGCTATCTCCATGATACCCAAACCACAAACTGACGACTCCTCTTGGACTAACTACCGCCCGATCTCCCTCCTTAACATAGACATAAAGATTATGGCCAAAATACTGTCAGCCCGTCTTAATCTTGTCATAGGCTCCTTGATCCATAGAGACCAGACTGGTTTCATCCCTTGTCGTCAAACGGGAGACAACGTACGCAGGGCTATTCATCTTGCCTACCAGGCCCGCCGTCGCCACATCCCTGCATGCTTTGTCTCCCTTGATATTCGGAAAGCCTTTGACACTTTATCATGGACCTACCTACAATCGGTACTACGAATCTGGGGTTTCGGCCCCCATTTCCTATCCTGGATCTCATCTTTATATTCTACCCCCTCTGCCTTTATTCGCTATGCAGGCTTCCAGTCCTCTACCTTCTCCGTAGGCTGTGGCACTAGACAGGGCTGCCCCTTATCCCCTCTCCTTTTTGCACTTGCAATTGAGCCGCTTGCCCATAAGATCCGTTCCAATCAGAATATAAAAGGAATTGAACTAGGTGGTCACCATCATAAATTATGCTTATTCGCAGACGACATCCTTCTATTCCTCACCTCCCCACTCACCTCTACTCCCAATCTCCTGGCTGTTTTGCAACAATTTGCCCATGTCTCTGGCTTGGTTGTCAACACCCACAAATCCAAAGCACTCAATATTTCCCTGCCTGCGCCCCTCCTCACACAACTAAAATCGGTGCTCCCCTTCTCCTGGGCCACTCACCACATTCCCTATCTAGGAGTAAAGCTCACGGCTGACCCTCTTGACCTCTATGCAGCTAACTATCCTCCAATGCTACAACACCTAACTAAGCTTATGCAAACTTGGTCCTCACTTCCCTTAGCTTGGATGGGTCGCATCACGGTTGTTAAAATGGCCTTGCTGCCCAAAATATTGTACCTGTTTCGGGTTCTGCCCTTACATGTCCCCTCCTACTACCTGCGTCAGCTCCAAAGCCGGACCTTCTCCTACGTCTGGGGTAAAATTAGACCCAGGGTATCCAGACAGATTCTTCACCTCCACAAACTGCAGGGTGGGCTGGGCCTCCCCCACTTCGCCAAATATTACCAGGCAGCCCAACTAGCCCAACTGACCAAATGGCATGCTACTCAGGAAATTCCCCTATGGGTGGCCCTTGAGGCGGTCGAATGTGATCCTTTCTCGGTGGCCAACCTACTGTGGTTAAAATCCTCTGAACGCAGATCGATTGCCAACCCCATTCTACGCCATTCCCTGCACCTTTGGGACACCCTAAAGTTCAAGTACAAGCTTCAGTCGCCCCATAACCCGCTTCTCTCCTACCTCCACAACCCGTCCTTCCCCCCAGCTTGGGAATCCCCATCCTCTTTTCAACGTTGGTCGGCAGCTGGCCTCCTCCGGGCCCACTCCTTGATCGTTTTCAATGCATTTAAGTCCTTCCCGACTCTCCAAGACTCACACCAGCTCCCCAATTCTGAGATCTTCCACTACCTACAAATTAAACACTTCTTATCCCACTGCATGCATACAGACACGTCTTTACCCACCTTGACCTCATTTGAACACGTTTGTCTCCACGACCCGCACACCCGAGGTCTAATTTCCCTCCTATACTCTAAACTTTCTGAACCCCTAACCCGAGCTCTCCCAGCATATGCGTCCAAATGGGAACGGGACTTGGGCATTACACTTGAGCCTGCAGACTGGTCCAAGATCTGGCAGACGACGAAGACAGCCTCCCAAAATATCGTGGCTTCCGAAACTAACTATAAGGTGCTTATGCGTTGGTACCTTGTGCCAGCTCGTATTGCTAAATTCCATCCCTCATACTCTCAGGACTGTTTCCGAGGCTGTCGGAATGCGGGCACTCATGTACATATCTGGTGGTCCTGCCCTGTGGTCCAACGATTTTGGAAGGCTATCTTTTGCATTCTCTCCACCCTCATGGACACACACATCAACCCTGACCCCTGTCTCGCCCTCTTGAACATGAAATCAGATGTCGTTTCCAAACGGCAGCACAAATTGTTCCTACAAGTCACGACTGCGGCTAAACAAACAATAGCTAAAGCTTGGAAAACCCCTCACCTACCTATTCCTGAAGTGAAAAACAGAATCACTAATGCCATGATTCATGCGAAAATTGAAGCGGTCCTGCTGGACAGGGTCGACAAGTTTGACAAGTTATGGCAACCATGGGTAGACCACTTTCTCCCTCCGAACTTTGATAGCACTCTCTTATTGCCCTGAACGGCATATTTGCGCTGCCTATATCTATCTGTGGTTACCCTGCTCCCCCCCGGCGACCCCCTTCCTCCCCCCCCACTTTCACCCCTCCACCCTCCTCCTTTCCCCCCATTCCTTTCTTCTTCCCCCCCCCTTGTTTTGTCCCCCCGTCCCCCCCCCTCCTCCCTGTTCTTACCCCTCTTATGACTATATCCCGCCATATGTACAATACTCTGTCTATTACTCTCCCCCACAGTGGTTACTTCTCTCCACATTCCTTACACAAATTGTTCCACCATTCTGCTACAGTCTACATCTTGTTTGACCTAATGCCAAAGACTCCTGACCTAACCAGGCTTCCTTCCTTCCTCTGAGCCGTGTGTTGCGACCCCTGAAAACGATACTTACATGCAAACTATATGACCCACTGAAGGCGCAGTCGCGCGCGGGCACAGCAAGCTCCCTTTTAGGGGTGCCCGGGTGTTGGCTGTGCTGGATGGATCTCCCTTCTGGGGTCGTCGCCCGCTTGGCTCCTGAACATGTCAGTTAACCTGGTTTGCTTTGTTACTATCTCCAGTTTACTGTTGTTACCTGTTGTGCAAATGTAACCTCTCCTGCTCTGATTGTACATGTTGCGCTGTATTTACTTCTGTTTTTTCAATAAACTACTTGAACAAGAAAAAGTGGCAATTCCCCCAGTTTTGGGTAACTTTTGCAAAAAAGAGGAGACAAGAGGAGGAGGATATACCAGTGTTTTCAATACAACCAAGAGAGGGTTTGAGAAATGAGTACAAAAAAAGTTAATTTATATCTAAAGTTAAACTTTATTTTTTTTTTTTTTGTTTTGGATAGAAAAGGGAATTGTTAGGACCCCTGTCAATTTTTTGTAGTTTGCTGTTTTTTCTTTACCCTACTTTTTTGTCTTTGAGACTCAAAAGAAAGTGATCAGAGGTCATGATTCACATGAATCCCCTGGATTCCAGAGCTCTAACTACTAATGCACCTTTTTTCAAAGACCACGTCAAGCAGAAAAGTCTAACATGGGCCAATTCACACCACTGCATTTGTGTTAGAGAACGTGGGTCAAAATGAATAGGATATTAATGAAATCAAAAAAAATCATGCACCGATTTTTGATGCAGCACACCAGAATGTATGGTATGTCCGATGTGGTGTGGGTTTTTGGCTAGATATTGAATTTGTTTATTGTGGTGCCAATTAAAAATGAGTAGAACTGCAATGCACCACAAACAAAGTTTGTGTGTTACTGTGTTTTGCAGTAACAGAACGCATAAGTGTGAATGGGCAGTCTATGTAACTGCTCAAGGTTCACTTTAAACAGAAGCCTCAGGTGAATCAGTAGGCCTGGTAACCTTATACAAACACTCATACAAGTTACATCAATTTTTGGTGCCATTTTTAAAAACAGAAAATAAACATAAAAACATGACTATAATTACCTTCTATGTCTTGCATATTTACCACTAACATGGCCACTGCCATCGCAGCCAGGAGTAGGACAGCTGTAGGAAAGGAACAAGGGATAAAGATGTAGTTGGTGTATATCTTGCATAAAACACTAGACCAGGCTTCATCTCTCAGAAACTGGTAGGGCATGATAAGACTTCTAGAACTCGTATTCTTAAACAGTATCTATACACTAACAGCACACAGGTGATATTTAATTCAACACTAGATATTGAAAGGTAAGTTTGAGACAAACCTGTATCTGTGTGAGTAGAAGACAGGTTAATTACAAGCAATTCTTCACTATCTGTTAGCTCCATACAGGTGAATTACATGGATGTTTTAGATACTCGCCCTAGGCACATCATTTAAAGAGAAGCATCTTTCTGTGTTAGCTGCGGACAGGTGAGTTAGATGGATGTTCTAGATTCCTGCACTAGATGCAGACAATTGATTTTAAGGTATGTTTCTTTTCTAGTAGATACAAAGAGGTATTTTAAAGGGATGTATCCTCTGTTCTAGTTGAAGACAGGTGAATAAGGTGATACTCTAAATTCCTTCATAGTATTCCACAATTATTCTATTTAAGCAGAATCTTTTACCTATCAAGGAAAACAGAACAATCTTCCTTAACTTATCTGCAGGACAATGCTCATGTACAGTGAAAAGGCCTTTAATGGTGCCATGTTTGTATCCTGAGAATGACTGCTCCTATTTAAAAGATGGCAGAATTACAGTCATTCCAATTAATGCTACAGACATGAAATTAAATAAAATCAAAGGGAGTTTTTCAGTAAAACCCCAGCTTTCCACAGCTTCCTAGTTTTCAAATATATCAGAGGAAACTCAGATTTCACCTGCAGCATCACCTGCTTGTGAATCTTATATAACGGATCACTTTCCAAGTACAACCTTAAAACACAGGCTTTAGTCCACCAAAGATGCAAACAACAGCCGGGTGGACAATCTGGCCAGCAGGATCATCAAAATGAATAAAATGAATTTCTATATCTGACTTAAAGGGCAAACAGTAAATCAAGTGCATTTCTGCACCTGAATTCAAGTGCAGACAGGACCCCTAGATAGGTGCCTAAATCTAGATTAATGTGTAGACAGTGAAATAGATGGGTGCCTAAATTTGGATAAAAATGCAAACAGGTGACTTAGATGTGTGTGTGTGTATGTGAGTTAGGTGGGTGTCTAAACCTGAATTCATGTGTACTGTACCTCAGTGAGGTAGGTGTGTGCCTAAACCCAACATGCAGACAGATGAGTACGTTGGAAACCTGAACCTGAATCAAAAGACAGACAGGTGAATTAGATGGGTGCCTAAATTCATATTAAAGTGAAAACAGGTAATTTAGAAGGTGCCTGTACCTGAAAGAAAGCACAGACAGATGAATTAGATGGGTCCTAAATCCATAGTAAGGTGTGGGCAGGTGAGTTAGATGGGTGTCTGTACCTGAATTAAAGGGCAGGCAGGTGAGTTAGATAGGTGTCTGTACCTGAATAAAAGGGCAGGCAGGTGAGTTAGATGGGTGTCTGTACCTGAATAAAAGGACATGGCAGGTGAGAAAGATGGGTGTCTGTACCTGAATTAAAGGGCAAGCAGGTGAGTTAGATGGGTATCTGTACCTGAATTAAAGGGCAGGCAGGTGAGTTAGATTGGGTGTCTGTGCCTGAATTAAGGGGCAAGCAGGTGAGTTAGATGGGTGTCTGTACCTGAATTAAAGGGCAGACAGGTGAGTTAGATACGTGTCTGTACCTGAAATAAAGGGCAGACAGGGGAGTTAGATGGGTGTCTGTACCTGAATTAAAGTGCAAACAGGTCATTTAGATAGATGTCTGTGCCTGAATTAAAGTGCAGACAGGTGAGTTAGATGGGTTACTGTACCTGACATAAAGTGCAGACGGGTGAGTTAGATGGGTGTCTGTACCTGAATTAAAGTGCAGACAGGTGAGTTAGATGGGTGTCTGTACCTGAAATAAAGTGCAGACGGGTGAGTTAGATGGGTGTCTGAACCTGAATTAAAGCGCAGACAGGTGAGTTAGATGGGTGTCTGTACCGGAAATAAAGTGCAGACGGGTGAGTTAGATGGGTGTCTGTACCTGAATTAAAGTGCAGACAGGTGAGTTATATGGGTGTCTGTACCTAAATTAAAGTGCAGACAGGTGAGTTAGATGGGTGCCTGTACCTGAATTAAAGTGCAGACAGGTGAGTAAGATGGGTGTCTGTACATGAAATAAAGAGCAGACGGGTGAGATAGATGGGTGCCTGTACCTGAATTAAAGTGCAGACAGGTGAAATAGATGGGTGTCTTTACCTGAAAATAAAGTGCAGACAGGTGAGTTAGATGGGTGTCTGTACCTTAATTAAAGGGCAGAGAGGTGAGTTAGATGGGTGTCTGTACCTGAATTAAAGGGCAAACAGGTAATTTAGATGGGTATGTGTGCCTGAATTAAAGTGCAGACAGGTGAGTTAAATGCGTGTCTGTGCCTGAATTAAAGTGCAGACAGGTGAGTTAGATGGGTGTCTGTACCTGAAATAAAGCACAGACGGGTGAGATAGATGGGTGTCTGTATCTGAATTAAAGTGCTGACAGGTGAGTTAGATGGGTGCCTGTACCTGAAATAAAGTGCCGATGGGTGAGTTAGATGGGTGTCTGTACCGGAAATAATGTGCAGACAGGTTAGGGGTGTCTGTACCTTAGTTAAACATCAGGTAGGTGAATTAGATGGGTATCTGCAGGTCTGGATTTAGAACATCATGGGCCTGGTACTGAGGATTTTGGTGGTTCAGGGCTATGAATGAACACAGTCAGTGATCGGTAAGGATCAGTACCCAGAGAGCAGGGGGAATCTGATGGACAGTCTGGGGTGAATGGGTGAATGGTGCCGGGGGGGGGGTCAAGTATAAAAACTGATCTCCCTCTATGGCTCACAAAGGAAGCAGCTTAAAGCCGCGGGAAGAAGAGGAGGAAAAGCAGCTTTCAGATGCTTCATGGAGAGTCAAAGAGGGTGATTGGTGCTTGTAATTGCCCCCACCAAGCAACGATAAACCCCCCCCACTGTCACATTTCCCCTGCTGCAGGAGGTTCCAGGAGCCTCTCATGTGGCCATAAGCCGAATAGTCAGTCTGCCCCTACTGGGCCTATATTAGGGTGGGGGCCTGGAGCTGGAGCTGGAGCTGGAACTGGAACTGCAGCTCGAACTGCAGCTCGAACTGCAGCTCCAATAGCCCCTACATTAATCTGGCCCTGGGTGTCTGTACCTGAATTAAGATAGAGACGGGTATGTTAGATAGGTTACTGTAACTGAATTAAAGGTCAGACAAGTGCAGACAGGTGAGTTAGACGAGTGTTTGCACCTGAATTAATTTGCAGACAGATGAGTTAGGTGAGTGCCTGTACCTGAATTAAAGTGCAGATAGGTTATTTAAATGGGTGTCTGTACCTGGATTAAATAAACTTTCGGACAGGTCAATTAAAATTGCCTGCACTTGAATTTAAAGAGTTATTAAACCCAAAAAACATTATTAATATTGCAGCTTACCAGACATTAGATGTGGTGTTTTCTTTTTTTTTCCACCTGCTTATATAGGACAAGCTGTCCAACAAAAGTGGTAATTACGGTGTTGATGCAAATCATTTAAAATTGATAGGGGTGTTTAAAATGGTCAGATTTTATTCATTAATTTGAGACATTTATTACCCCTGCCCCCCAAAAAAAATCTTTTTGCTATAACCAGTGTTAATTTTGGCAGCAAATTTCAATGTAGTTTTAGTCTTAGTCTTTTGACTAAAATGGCATTTTAGTTTTAGCCCCATTTTAGTCTTCTGCAAATGTTTTCGTTTGAGTCGTGTTTAGTCGACTAAATCTCCAGTAAATATTAGTCGACAACAATGTTCTACATTTTAGTTGACTAAAATCTCCAGTACATTTTAGTTGATTAAATTCATTTTATTTGACTAAAATCAAATGGGTTTAGTTAAATTGTAATGCATTATTTAAGCATTTCTCTACAATTTCCAAACTCATTATATGCTCCTGGAGTGTAATGAGTGTGAAAATCTAATATGTTATTATTTATGGTATTAGGGTTTAAACATGCACTACAGACACAGATTTAGTCATTATATAACGTCTTTAAGAATATTGCTTTTTTGATGTAAGTGTAATGTTAAAAAAAAATGAATAAAAATAAAAACTCTTTGCGTGATGATTGATGCCACCATGCAGTGTACATTTACATGAACTTGTCTGCTTTCAGAAAATATATAATGTTTTTTTTTTTTTTTTTGGGGGGGGGGGGGGTTATATAATCTTCAGGCCTAAATTGATTTCTTAAGCATTGGTGCAAAAGCAGCTCTGGCAGCAAAAGGGTTAATTCTGCACAGATCGGACAGTGTGCTGCTCTCCCGTAGTGGACATGCTGCTAAGCCCATTGACAAAGAGGTCTCCTTCAGGGGGCCTCTATTCATCAGTTTGAAGTATGAGTGTGTCCACAGACAGCAGAGAGCTCACAGTCCTTGCAGGATCAGTGTGACCAGAGCACTTCATCTTCCGGGACACATAGCCCTTACCTCACTGGACTAGTAGAGATCCAATCAGCCTTGCAGGTGTGTATCTACACAGGCAGTGTGTGAGAGGGTTAATTACACAGCCCAGCCCCCGCCAACTTAATAGAACATCCCCCTTCAGGCTGCAGATAACAGCCATTGATGGTCTACCCATCTGCTCGGTCAGCCTCCTATCTAAAAATGTCGGGCTCCATTCTAAGGAAGCAGGAGCTCCATTGAAACTGGAGGTTAAAAGGGTAAAAGTCAACCTACCTCACATTTTCGTGTTGTTTATGTTCGTTAACGGAATTGATTTTCGTCATAGTTTTTGTCAGCGGACGAAAATGTAGTGTCATCACTGCCAAAATGCCGCTGATGAAAATTTTGACGAAAACATTTTTGTTGACAAGATAAAGACTAGCTATAACTGCTATAAAGTGTTAGCTGGAATTCGGCTTTAATTTGCTAGTCAAGTCTATCTAAATCTGCTAGTGGATCTAACACTTCCCCCCTACACAGACTGACAATCAGGGGAGGACTAGGAAGGGGGCAGGGTGGCAATCGTCCCCCCCCCCCCGGGCAGCTCTGATGCCGGGTAAAAAGGCCACACTCAGGGTTGGACTAATGTAGGGGCCAGACACTGTAAACAGCTGCCGGTCGCCACTACATAATGTTATATTTGCAGAGCTGCAGCGGAGCGGTATTAGTGTGCAGAGTACGCTCCTGCACCCGGCCAGCACAATACTGACACAGTCACTTCTCTGTCAGGCAGAGTGGTCTCCGCCCAGCAGGAGCTTCCTTTCATGTATTTTTGTTGAACCTTCTTTGTTGCTATTAACATTAAATTATGTTACCACATTGTATCATGTTTATCTTGCTTCATAACATTAATATCCGTTATAAGACCAGGTGGGCATGGATGGTGAGCTAATTCCATGGTTCAATGGGCCACTTGACTGGACTTGCCCTCCAGGGCTAAAGCTGCCAGCCCTCCCCTGCTGACAATGCTGCTGTCCAGGGGTGGCACAGTTGCTCCTCCATCCAGAGTGGAGGCACCCAAAAACAGGAAGTGTGTGACCAGATCACCAGGTAAAATGAAAGCAAAAAAAAAGTTTAAAAAAGAAAATATATGTAGCCACCACATTTAAGGATAAACTGCAATAAATTAAATATTTGTTTTTGGGTTTAATAACGCAATAAGGTCAGACAGGTTAGTTAGATGGGTGCTGGTGCCTAAATTAAAGTGCAATTGATGAGTTAAATGGGTGCCTGTTAAGACTGGTGCAAATTGTAGCGGCAGTTCCTGATGCTAGGTGAGGGCGTTGATCCGGTTCACTATACTGGCTGCAGCTATTCACGGATCTCTGCACAGCCAGCAATTACCTGAGGTAATCAATGCGGGATGCATACAAAGTGCGTCCAGCAGTAAACACCGCAGCTAATCACTGGATGTGTGGACAGCAGCGAATAGCTGTGACCTCTGGTGACCTGTCATTATAGTGAATGGGGTCGGTGGCCACACCTAGCTGTTGAGAGCTACATCAGGAATTTCTGATTCCTGGCACTACTATTCGCACCGGCCCTAATCGCTGGTGTGAATGTAGCCTAACTTAATTAAAGTGTAGACATGTGAGTTAGATAGGTGCATGGACCTGTATTAAAGTGCAGACAGGTGATTCACAAATATCTGTATATCTGCCTTAAAATTTAGAAGATCATTAGTAGGATATCCAAAGGTTTATATAGATAGAGGGCAAAAAAGACAGAAAGACACAAATCAAATAACTGGCATTAAAAAAGAAAAGGGAGGTGATGCCAAATCTATTTTATTAGCAAGCCTCGGGAGAATTAATTTAATCAATGCATCAGGGCATGAGTAAGGCACCGGTGAACTTGAAAGTGCATTATGCCCATTAAAAGGCCTGAATTTTCTAAATTGCTAATGGGATGTATTTTACACTGTGAGCACTAACCTGAACAGCTCTTGTATGGCTGGTTCCACAGGAACTGTAGAGAGAATGGAAAATATAAAAATTTATCATCTATCATAAGTATCCCTCTGATATAGAAAATTACCCAAAAGGTTATGCAAAAAGGAAGGGTCAGAATGAATTGCGGAAAGAGATTCTACAGGATGAAGGTCATTGCTGAGTGGAGGCCCTGAGTGATTTAGTGAAGCACGGAACGTACCTCGAACACCTTTGGAGCGCGTGCGATGCCGTTTCTCGTCTGTATCCACCTCCATCTGGGAATAGATTAGCAGGCAGTGAATGCTCTTATCCTTCATGCACAGACTATCAATGCTCTGTCTGCTGCAGACTGTCACACAATCTTTTCTATTTTAGAACAAGGATTTCTTTACGTGAGGCGATAAGCTCAGTAATTATATGGAATAACAATGAATTATATGGAATACCAATGAATTCTTTACATTTTCACACTTGTCAGTGCTGTGATTCAAACCGTGAAGATTTTTCTTTCTTGAATGCAATAGTCGGTCATACTGAGTCACAGATGTGCATGGTATTTATTGAATAGATTTTATTACATTAGGAAATGTATTGATTATATTTCATAGCATTTGTTTTTCCCATATGGACAATTAAACCAGAAGCATGATAGGAAATCAAGCTAACACAAAAGAGTACACTGCTGCATGGTTTGTAACTAATGTTCCATATTAATTTCCTCTTCTTTAAATATTATCTAAAGCACTGCAAACTGTTGTCGCTATATAAATCATGTATAATAATAATAATATTTTACATGATATTAATGTTCCTATATATAATTTGCATTGTAAATGTTAGCTGGTGGGAAGAAGAGTTCTGGCACCCAAAAAGTTAGGAGAGGTAAGAAGGTGTAGAGGGCAAAGACCATGGGGGTGAGAGGTACAGGTGATGGAGCAGGGATTAAAGGGTAGGCACCAATAAATAAGGAGGGGTACGGGTGGCAGAGGGTAAGCACTGATAAGGAAGGAGGGGTACAGGTAATAGAGGGTAGGTACAGAAAGAGATGTACAGATGGTAGAGAATAAGCATTGATGAAGAAGAAGGGGCACAGGTGAAAGAGGGTAGACACTAAAAAAGGAGGGTTACAACTGGTAGATAAAGATGCACCGATAAAGATGAAGGGCTACAGATGGTAAAGGGTGGGCACAGATAAAGATGAAGAGGTACTCATAAAGCAGGGTTAGAGATAGTGGAGGGTATACACTGATAAAGAAAGAGGAGTACAGGAAATACCAGTAGAGGGCATACATATATAAAAAAGGAGGGGTAAAAGGGGTAGAGTATAGGCACTGATAAAGAAGGAGGGTAACAGACAGTAGAGGGTAGGCACCCTTAAAGAATGAGGGGTACAGGTGGTAGAGGGTAAGCATGGATAAAGAGGGAGGGGTACAGGTAGCAGAGGGTAGGCACTGATAAAGAAGAAGGGGCACTCATAAAGAAGGGTACAGATAGTAGAGGGTATACACTGAAAAAGAAGGAGGAGTACCGGAAATACAGTAGAGGGTATACACAAATAAAAAAGGAGGGATACAAGTGGTAGAGTATAGACACTGTCTTTTATACCCTGAGCTACAAGCCATATCCAGAGGATCCCTTCACACTCACAGGAACCTGGAGTATAAGAGACCAAGCGCAGATTGATTCTTGCTGGTGTACGCCAACAGGAATCCACGGCATCTGGTAAGTGAGCCATCTTACCATTCAGCACTCGAGGTGAAGTGGAGGGTCACACCACTACTACATCAGTAAGACACTGCACTGAAAGGACTACTTTGCACTATTGCACTTTCTTCTTTCCAGCACATTATTATTATGAATTATATTTAAACCATTGGGTCAACCTCTTGTCCTTTTAACCAATCCAGTTTGCATGAATTATAATTTACTGTTATAAGGTTTTGTATACAACATGAAATTTATGGTCATTATTTATATAACAGTTTGATGGGTATACTTTTTTAAAGGTTCTTTTCACATTAACAAATTATGATATTAGATGATTATCACGCACAATAATCTACATTATATTCAGAGTTTATTTATTTCAGCACTATATGCACTTTATGGGTTATATTTCTGCACCATCTAAATAAGTGTATCACTATATTGTGGTTATTTGTATTGTACCTAGCTATTTGCACATAAAAGCCCATATTAATTTATACAGCACATCTAGTAGTGGGGTTGTCCAAACCCCCACACATCAGAGGTTAGCGCAGTTATCTTCCCTATTCATATGCATATAACTAGACCCAAAGTTATTTGAACTTGTGGCTTACCAATTGAGATATTTATCCCAGAGGCGCGAGTGAATATCTATACACTGATAAAGAAGGAGGGCAACAGACAGTAGAGGGTAGGCACCCTTAAACAATGAGGGGTACAGGTGGTAGAAGGTAAGCATGAAATAAGAGGGAGTTTTAGAGGTAGCAGAGGGTAGGCACTGATAAAGAAGGAGGGTTAAAGATAGCACAGGGTATACATCTATAAAGAAGAAAATGTTCAGTTGGTAGATAGTAGGGACTGATAAAGAAGGTGGGTTACATATGTTATAGGGTAGGCACTGATAAAGAAGGAGGGTTACAGATGTTAGAGGGTAGGCACTAATAAAGAAGGAGGGTTACAGATAGCAGAGGGTATACACCGATAAAGAAGGGAGGGTACAGGTGGTAGAGGGTAAACACTGATAAAGAAGGAGGGTTACAGATAGCAGAGGGTATACACTGATGAAGAAGAAGGGGTAAAGGTGGGGTACAAGTAGTAGAGAGTAAACACCTTTTAAAGAAGGAGGGGTACAGGTGGTAAAGGGTAGACACTGATAAAGAAGAAGGGTTACAAATAGTAGAGGGCATACACCGATAAAGAAGGAGGGGTTCAGGTGGTAGAGAGTAGTCTTGTGTGAAGGAGAATGGATGCGGATTGTAGAGCATAAACACAAGTAACAGAGGAAGGTGAAACTGTATAGGTGGTAGAAGGTGAGCACAGGTGATAGAAAAGGAGTACAGGTGGTGAAGGTTAGATAATGGTGATTTAGGAGAGATATAGGTGGTGGAGAGGGAGAACAGGCATTGTAGTGCAGGTGAGCATAAACTGGTGATAGATGATGAGTACAGAAGGTGGATAGTGAGAACAGGTGGTGGAGGAAGGGTATCAGCAATAGAGAATGGACACAGGTAATAGATGAGGAGTACAGATAGTAAAAGATGGGTTCAAGTCATAGAGGAGGGATGGATAGGCTTTTTAATATATAACACACAACTTTCAGCTAGCTCAGAAACCTATGGCCGGTGGAGAAGCACTCACCTGCAGTATGTTGCTAATTTATGTTGATGGAACACTTCCTCATTAACACATATAGCTGGCACATTGTCCAGATGGATATGTTATATACAGTACTGTATACCTACTGAATATTATTTTCCATATACATTATCCCATATACACAGACACAGTGTATACATGTTGGTACATATATATGCTGCATATACAATTGAGGACCTAAGACATACCTCATAAGACAACACGTCTCAGAGACCTTCCTCACTGGACATACGCTCATAGAAATAGCTGTGGGGACATGCGGTCCCAGTCATAGAGGCAGAGCTGATATAAGTAGTTCTATAGGTGGTGTTTCGGGGTCAGTGCAGGGGCGTAACTACAGGGGTTGCAGGGGTTGCAATCGCTACCGGGCCCCATGCTCCAGGGGGCCCGGTAG
Source organism: Pelophylax lessonae (assembly GCF_965119305.1). Taxonomy (NCBI): domain Eukaryota; kingdom Metazoa; phylum Chordata; class Amphibia; order Anura; family Ranidae; genus Pelophylax; species Pelophylax lessonae. The sequence continues at coordinate 159,785,117 of NC_138770.1, read as the reverse complement.
CAAACCAGTGGGTGAACTTCTAGGATCTCAAAGGTCACACTTGCGACCGGGCCCTGGCATTTCACCACTGTGGGGAGGCCCCAAGATTGCAGGAAGGGGGCCCACTGCAGAACTTGTGAAAGGATCCTGATGCGGGACCATAATAAAAGGCCATGCAATGAGAGTAAAGAGCCCCAGGATTAGTGGGAAGAGCCCCGGGCTTGAAGGGAAGGGCCCCGGCCAGGGGTCTGGGGGGCCCTTCATGGTTTCTTGCATCGGGGCCCTGAAGGTTCTAGTTACGCCTCTGGGTCAGTGCTTTTCAGGATGTAAACTAAAATGAATGCATTGAGTTTGAATTAATAAATGGAAATAGACTGTTTACTTTGTAAGGGAATTTGTTTCCCTTAGTGAATGAGGAGAAGTTCTGCTGACTTCAATCATTCAATCATGTGCAAGCAAAAATGCTGTTTTCTTATTCTCCTTCCACATCACTAAGCTCTGGGGAAAAATGCAAAATGCAACTTTCCTTGCAAAGTGAAAAGCTTATTTGGCTTTAGTAAAACAAACCCCGGTGTATTTATTGGGAGCAGCTAATTGCAATATATCTATATTACAGGTGTTGCAAGAAGTGTAATTCCAGTTTTGTAGCCAGTTTGGCATAGCAACTATTTTTATATTTGTTACCTGTTCCCATTCACACAGCATAACTTAATTATTATTTAACAATTAAAATAATTAATAATTAAAAAAACAAAACAAAACATTGCTTATCTATTTACTTGCTTAAAGATCCTACCTAGATTTCCCATCTATGTATTGTTAAGGAGGAGGGTTTGGGAGTTATGCTTACTATAATAAATAAAGTCTGTACAGTGCTGGCTGATCTCATTATCATTTGTAAACTAGAATTGAGCACTGTCTGACCTACCAATTAGGGTCTCAAGGCTTAGTCGGCACATTGTATGTTAACCACTTAACCCCCAGAAGATTTACCCCCTTCCTGACCAGGGCCTATTTTGCGATTCGGCACTGCGTAACTTTAACGGACAATTGCGCGGTCGTGCAACGCTGTACCTAAACGAATTTGACGTCCTTTTTTTCCCACAAACAGAGCTTTCTTTTGGTGGTATTTGATCACCTGTGCAATTTTTTTGATCATGGGGTATAAACAAAAAAAAGCGACAATTTTGCAAAAATAACAATATTTTTCACATTTTTTTTATATATGAAATTCCCCCCCCCAAAAAAAAATGTAAAAATCAAAATTGTTTAACATTTTCGGCCAATTTGTTTTCTGCTACATATGTTTGGTAAAAAAAATTGCAAAAAGCATATTTTGATTGGTTTGCGCAAAAGTTATCGCGTTTACTAACAAAGGGAAAGATTTTTGTCATTTTTGTTGTTTTTTTTTAACGAGTAATGACGGCGATCTGCGATTTTTTTTGCGGTACTGCGACATTGCGGCGGACAGATCGGACCCTTGACTGACATTTTTGACAATTTTGGGGTTACCAGTGACATTACTGCAGTAATCAGTGCTATACATATGCACTTTTACTGTAAAAATGACACTGGCAGTGATGGAGTTAACTGTATTGGAGAGGGAGGGGTTAAGTGTGTCCTAGGGGCGTGTTTATAACTGTGATTGGCTGTGGCTACTAGTGTAAGAACAGAGATCAATGGTCCTACATAATAGAACCGTCTGATCTCCATTCTTACACAGGGAAGAATGACAGGCGGCTTTGTTTGCATCAGCCGCCTGCCTTTCTTCCGGTGTAACGGATGATCGGGAGTGCCCGGCGGACATCGGGTCCGCCGGGCACACGCGCGGGGGCGTGTGACCGCGCGGGAGCGCGCCTACGGCGGCGCGCTCGCTCCCTAGAGCCTCACAGGCTAGCGACATAGTACTACGTCGCTTTGCCTGTGAGAGGCTGACCGCCGCAGTAAATAGTCGTGTGGCAGTCGGCAAGCGGTTAATGCACTTTTCCTCAGTTTGTTCCTTAGTATTTCCCTCTAATAGTACTTTGAAATTGTCCAGAATATTTTGCAGTTCTATGTAAATCAAAGAACCAACTAAAAATGTGAGAACATTTCTAAGGTATGTTATGTGAATGGGAACTTATAACAAGCACATACAGGTAGTAGGGAGTGTTCTCAAATTTGACTGCAAAAGAAGAAATGACATTGAAGCAGCTCTGAAGGTGAATAACACATTCACTTCATTGTAAAATGCCTGTCACCGCAGGGACACATAGAAAACAATGCTTCTGTGAGTCCCATTCACAGTGCATGCAGGAAAGAGCTGTGGTGTAGCATGCTGCGCTAAAATGCAGACATACTGGATTATATCACAGCGCATTATACAGAATTATATGGCAATGTACAGCAGTGCAGCGCTTCACACTGCTTAACAGTGACATGAATAAATAAAGTTTGTACAAAAAAAAAGAGGGAGCTGCTTGTTTCTGTATGAACCGGACCTGGAAGTCTTTCCTGTTTTACACTACCTAACCAAATATTATCCTTAGCTAGTCATAGTTAACTCCTTCTTCTATTCTTCCTGCTCTCCTTAGCTAGTTTATCTCCTGAATTCTTTTATACTGTTTGCACAATTATTTTTCCATCCATGTTTTGGAGAATAAACTTTTAAAATTAAGATGAGAAAAATAACAAAAAAAAATAACAAAAAATCTTAAAGAGTTAGGCTCCTTTCACATGGCCGCTCCGTGTGTCCGCAAATCATCCCATCCGTTTGCGGATGATTTGCGGACATAATGTAAGTGAATGGCACTGCGGGTGTCAGCGGAATACCACCCGCTGACACCCGATTTTCCTCCATTCAGTTCTGTTCCGTTTTTACAAATGGAACAGAACCCATTTTTTCTTCCGTGTAAAACACGGAAAGGAAGGAAAATCGGATGTCAGCGGTGTCATCCACTGACATCCGCAGTGCCATATACTTACATTATGTCCGCATATCATCTGCAAACGGATAGGATGATATGCGGGCACACGGAGCGGATGACAGAAATGTCATCCGCTCCGTGGTAAAAAAAAAAAAAAAGTCCCGCAGCGGACCTTTCACACGGAGCGGCCGTGTGAAAGGAGCCTAACTCAATTTTTGCTGAGAAAAAAACATTCTCCTCTGGGTGAATTATAACAAACTTTGTTGCAGATTTCAACTTTTTGTTATAATGAGGAAATCACGGTTTGTTCCTCTGTGCCTCTGTGCTGAGTGAGTCTAATAGGAGTGGTTTCATAATTATCAACCAGCTGTGCAGCTGCAGAGCATTAATGAGGAAATCTGCTGGGCCTGCATCCCGTTCGATGTGTTCCTATTGGGAGTATCTCACCAAAAATGACATTTTTGTTGCAGGGGATGCCAGAAATCTGATTTGTGTCTTAGTGCAGATTTCTGGGAAAATTGATGAGCCAATCACACAAGCAGGAAATGATGTTTCTGGGGTGTGGTCAGTACACATTCTGTATACAGAACAACTCCAGGTAGCCATATTGCATTGCATTTTCATAAAATTACAGGGCTGCAGAAAGGTATTTATTAACATCTAATTACAATATTACTTGAGTCACAATTGTGTACGCTATATTATTTTTTATTTGTTAGATGTTTTTTTCCCCACAAAAATGGAGTTACCCTTTAAATGAACCCTACTGACTAAGACTGGGATGCAATTAAAGTTCTTGTGCGTGTCAAGGCAGGTGTCCTAGTACTTTTGATAATATAGTGTATATTTCCATAAATAAATAAATATATATATATATATATATATATATATATATATATATATATATATATATATATATATATATATATTCCGTCTATGAAATCAATAGTTCAATAGCTGAAATATGAGTTTAACTACATAGTATACTGTATATAATAGGCAGATGTTACAGTATTGCTGCAATTTTGACTCTGTCCCAAAAATTTGTTGAAACAGCTTCCATGTGCATGAAATATTCCCAAACAATGAATGCCAATCATGGCTTTTCTTTTCTTACACAGTGAGAAAACACTCTAACCACTGCCACATAAGAAGGCACAAATATCACAGAATTATTGAACACAAGCAGTCACCGCGCACGGGGTATAAAAAAGGACTGTGAGATGCCAAACCGAAAAAAAAATTCTTTAGCAAGGTGAGAATCTCATTCTGCAGATAATAGGAGTTAAAATGCGGCTTTCATTTAGTCAGAGTTCACATTCACAAACCTTTCAGCATTTTTCAAAAAAGCTTCTGATAATGTAGGATAAACTACTCAGAGCTTGCATTTGGTGATTTCCTCTATAATAAACCTTCTCATTTACACCCTATATAGTCAGCTTCAATGCACCTCCAGCCACAAAAAAATGAAATACTCTTATGATCTTCAAGGCACGGCGCTTGACGCTGAATGGTGATAGTAGCACCTGCTCAGGGTAACTAAATCCAGTTCTAGGCTCTGATGCTTTCTAATTTAGCCCTATCTGAGAGGAAAGGTGCACTGATCAGGATAATATGGTAACTGTCAGCTCGGTTGGACTCTCAGGACACTGAACTTTTATCTAAGTGAGTACCAGTTTGTAATACCCCTTTTGTTACCAGACCATTTAATTTGATTGATAATTACTCTGTCATGCAATACTGTACCTGAATAAATTTTATATAATTTTTGAGATAGATAGAGCTTTCTATTTGTGGTATTTGACAACCAATGGATTTTTACTGTTTACTATATTTACCATTTTTTGAAAAATAAACACCCCAATGTGATCTCATTTTTTGCCACAATTTTTTTGGGGAAATGAAGAAACATGCCAATAAACAAGGAGCTTGATATTGGTATAATAGATACAGTGCATATAGGTCATACAGAGAGGGAGGAGGATGGGAGAAGGTTAATGTATACACATATAGTATAGTAGGAGGATGAAGATGAAAGGGTTGTGCAGATGTATAGGATAGGGGAGGTGATGGGTTAATATACAGGTCACATACAGAGACACTATAAGTGCCAGTTCACACTAATACGACTTGTCAGGCGACTTGGTCAGCCTGGCAAGTCGTGCACGGTCACGGTCATTGAGTAGTACAGGACCGGTTCTAATAGGAGCAACACAAGTCGCTCCGACTTAGAAAAAGGGTCCTGTACTGCTTCGGGGCGACCTGGAGGCGACTTGCATTGACTTCCTTTATGTGAAGTCCGTGCAAGTCGCGTCGAAGTCATGCTGCACGCGACTTCACAGGTCGCCCCCTAAGTCGGAGTGACCTAATGTGAACAGAGGCTTAAGATCAGTAGTTTGGTAGTTTAAGAGAGGAGAGGGGATCAAATGGTTTAAAAAACGTTGCAGCTGCTGCTAGCCTGATCTGTACAAAATAGCTGCCAACTGTCCCTGATTTTGGGGGACTGTGCCTAATTTCAAGGGACTGTCCCGAATTTGAAACAAAGTCCCTCTGTCCCTCTTTCCTCCTCATTTGTCCCTCAATTTGGTCTGATCTCTATAGTTGCATATAAAATGCACTTTTTATCTATCTAATTTATAAATATCAAAAGCCAGTATAAAGCAATAATAGTGGTAAAAAAAAGCACTTGTGGGTTTAACAAATCCTCTTTTTAACCACTTGCCGACCGCCGCACGACTATCTACGGCGGCGGTCAGCCCCTCACAGGCAAAGTGACGTAGGGCTACGTCACTAGCTTGTGAGGGTCTAAGGAGCGAGCGCGCGCCACCGGAGGCGCGCTCCCGCTCCCGCGTGGTCACGGACCCCCCCGTGCGTGTGACCGGCGGACCTGATGTCCGCCGGCCACTCTGCGATCGGCGGGGGAGAGGGAGAAAGTCAGGCAGCTTGTGTAAACAAGCTGCCTGTCATTCTCCCCTCTGTATGAGAGATGATCATACGGATCTACTATGTAGATCCGTTGATCACTCTGCATACAGCTGAAGCCACAGCCAATCACAGTAAGAATCACGCCCCTAGGGACACACACAGCCCCTCCCTCTCAAATAAAGTTAACCCCTTCACTACCAGTGTATTTTTACAGTAACAGTGCATATATATAGCACTGATTACTGTAGAAATGTCACTGGTAACCCCAAAAGTGTCAAAAATGTCAGTCAAGGGTCCGATCTGTCCGCCGCAATGTCGCAGTACCGCAAAAAAAATCGCAGATCGCCGCCATTACGCGTTAAAAAAAAAACAACAAAAATGACAAAAATCTTTCCCTTAGTTAGTAAACGCAATAACTTTTGCGCAAACCAATCAAAATACGCTTTTTGCGATTTTTTTACCAAACATAGGTAGCATAAAACAAATTGGCCGAAAATGTTAAAAAATTTTGATTTTTACATTTTTTTTGGGGGGGAATTTCATATAAAAAAAGTGAAAAATATTGCTATTTTTGCAAAATTTACGCTCTTTTTTTGTTTATAGCGCGTGATCAAAAAATCGCACAGGTGATCAAATACCACCAAAAGAAAGCTCTGTTTATGGGGAAAAAAGGACGCCAAATTCGTTTAGGTACAGCGTCGCATGACCGCGCAATTGTCCGTTAAAGTCACGCAGTGCCGAATCGCAAAATACCCCCTGGTCGTTTAGCAGCCAAATCCTCCGGGGCTTAAGTGGTTAAAGGGGCGTGGCAGGGGGTGTGTCCTATGCTTACATACTTTTGCTAAAAGGTGTCCCTTGTTCTCATCTCAAAAGGTTTGGAAGTATAGTACAGTGATTCCGGAACTAGTGAAGGACTCAGTACTAATAAATTACTCTTACAATGGAGGAAGGGGAGGGTTCACACATGTAAACATACACTGCTTACATCATGTAATTGCTGTAATTGGTCCCACTATGACCAATCACAGCAGTCCTAAGGTACAGCAAACTACATAAAGAAAAGAGGCCTTTTACTTCTGGGCCCTGAATCACAGGATGTATACTTTGTATTGTATGCATTGCAAGTTTCACCCGGAAAATGGTAGTCACCTGAAAACTAGGGTTGCACAGACACCGTGAGTACAAATATTAAAACTTGTGCTCACTTGTGCTTACGTTGTGATTCCTGTCCAAATCGCATGCAGTTTCCTGCACCACTCCTGTGTGAACTCAGGCTGAAGTCGCTATGACAAGTTTGGGTTCAATTTGAGCCCATTCATTTTGTATGTGCTCAAATCGCACCACAAAGGTATCGGTTGCAGATATCGGAGCATTTGCACGAGTACGAGTACAAATGCTTAGTATCCGCATAGGTCTTGAGATATTGAGAAGACCAAACTGGTCTGATTGATGTCATGCTAAAGTGTCCTCTCATCTTATGAATATTTCTATTTTTTCCATATTGTGGATTCCTTATATTTTAACAAGGTGCTTTCAATGATAATGTAAATAAATATTTTGTAATCACAAGTATATTGAATTAACTGTTTTATTAGGTAACTATAAATTACTGATCTTTAGAGGGCCAGTTTGTGGTTTTCTTATTTTCTTTTTTGTGGTTTCCACGATATATTTGACATTTCCACAGGCAATAACTAGTTATTGTCAGGCGTATTATTCAGGGGCGTAACTACAGGGGTTGCTATTGCAACTGGGCCCCATGCTCCAGGGGGCCTGTGTGGCTCCCCTGTACACCTGGATAGGAGGGGCGGCGGGAGCAGCATGTAAAGAAATCACTGACCTCCTTTTTCCTCCTGGAGATTGGAAAATGGAGGAGATTGATTCCTCTGTATGCTGCCCCCCCCCCAAATCCTCCTATCCAGTTCACTTGTCTTCTGCTGTCTCTGGGCCCCTGTGTGCTCCCCTGCCCCCCTACTGTGCTGCCCCCCCCCCCCACACTGTGCTCCCTTACATCTCCTGTCGGTTGCTGCAGGGGATGTGTCACAATAGAGAACCAGGAAGGGGGGTAGATAAATATGTAATTTACCAGCTCCTTCCTTTTATGAATGGACAGAGTCATAGTCAGTGACATCATAAAAAAATAAAATAAAATGATAAAAAATAATACAATTAAAATACCAAAAAATAAAAACTACTGACACCAGTGAGTGAACTTCCAGGATCCCAAAGGTCACACTTACAACCGGGCCCTGGCATTCCACCACCGTGGAGAGACCCCAAGCTGGCAGGAAGCGGGCCCACTGCAGAAATTGTGAAAGGGTACCGCTGCGGGACTGTAATAAAGGGCCCTGCAATGAGATTAAAGGGCTCCAGGATCAGTGGGAAGAGCTCCAGGCCTGAAGGGAAGGGCCCTGGCCAGAGGTCTGGGGGGCCCTTCATGGTTTCTTGCACCGGGGCCCTGAAGGTTCTAGTTATGCCTCTGGTATTATTAGTAAATAACGTTGGACTATGACCTAAAGTGGTCATACCTGTGTCATGTATGGACACTTCTTGCTTTCTGTATTGTCAATTGGAAAACTTTTGACAACCATATCTTCCCCATATGCAGCTATTGTGAGATTTTTTGTATCTTCTAAAATTGTAACAGTGGTCTCTAATGTCGGGCTCATCTTATCACACAATTTGGGATGGGTAGCCATGTCTTTTTTTTTTTTTGTTTGTTTGTTTGTTACCAGCTAGGCTTTTGCAGATCCAACACCACAGCAGAAAAACCGGACTGACACTTCCAGACCGACATTGTATTATGTGCTAGCTAGTACTAGTACAGAGCATTAGAGTAGGATATGTATGTTTATATATATATATATATACAGTATCTCAAAAAAGTGGGTACACCCCTCACATTTTTGTAAGTATTTTATTCTATTTTTTCATGTGACAACACTGAATAAATTACACTTTGCTACAATGTAAAGTAGTGAGTGTACAGCTTGTAAAACATTGTAAATTTGCTGTCCCCTCAAAATAACTCAACACACAGCATTAATGTCCAAACCGCTGACAACAAAAGTGAGTACACACCTAAGTCAAAATGTCCAAATTGGGCCCAAAGTGTCAATATTTTGTGTGGCCTTAACCCTCTTGGGCATGGAGTTCACCAGAGCTTTACAAGTTGCCACTGGAGTCCTCTTCCACTCCTCCATGACGGGATCATGAAAGCTGGTGGATGTTAGAGACCTTGCACTTCTCCACCTTCCATTTGAGGATGCCCCACAGATGCTCAATAGGGTTTAGGTCTGCAGACATGCTTGGCCAGTCCATCACCTTTACCCTCAGCTTCTTTAGCAAGGCAGTGGTCATCTTGGAGGTGTGTTTGGGGTCGTTATCATGTTGGAATACTGCCCTGCGGCCCAGTCTCTGAAGAGAGGGGATCATGCTCTGCTTCAGTATGTAGGCCATCTTTATGTAGAGCAACAATTCTTTTTTTTCTGTTATTTTGAGGGGACAGCAAATTTACACTGTTATACAAGCTGTACACTCACTACTTTACATTGTAGCAAAGTGTCATTTCTTCAGTGTTGTCACATGAAAAGATAGAATAAAATATTTACAAAAATGTGAGGGGTGTACTCACTTTTGTAAGATACTATATCTATATATCTATATCTATATCTATATATATATATATATATATATATATATATATATATATATATATATATATATATAATATTATATATAGAATGTTAGCGCAGTACAGGTCATGTAAGTACAGATGCTGCTTAAATGTGAATGCCAACATACTGCCACATCTCATCCAATGCAGTAATATGTATTATGTGTGTGATTATATTGTATGAAAAACCTCCAGCATATATCATCTTGAACAGATTTATTGCATCTTCTTGTATTGTTTTATACAGAGTAATATTTCCTGTGACAGTTCAATTATTGATAATCAAATCAAATAGAAAAGGAAGACACCCACACAACGGTGCTTAGTACAGAAAATATATTGTTATTAGCATTAAGTAATTAGTTTGTATATATATACATATACTACTCTAATGCTATATATATATAAAAATACTGCAAATATCAAAAGTCAATAAGCACAAAATAATATAATAAACATGTTCCTAAAATACAAATGACCACTAGAGGCATGATATACAAACCTGTAAATTAATACAATATTTAAAATGTATACAACTAAAATTGTGAGAAACCTTGGCAAAAAATTATACTAATCCACATTTTTAAATTGCAGTTTCTGTTCCCATTAGGGAGATTGCCTTAACTTCTTGTGTAGCCATTTGGACAGAACATAGAGGTATTCTCTTATACGGACACAGTAAAAAAAAACTTGACAGATAGGTTAACTCCTCCCTACCCTCACCAGAAAGAAAAAGTTTTGGCTGTAATTCCACTTTACAACTTCATTTGGAGTTTTAAATCCCCCAGCCGCTCATGGAAACAAGAAATACAGCTCTACTTACCCAATATTTGGCATTTTGGGGCTGTGATCCAGACTAAACTAAACTACTAGTGTCATTAAACTATTTTCCTGTAATCTCAGGATGTCAAAGCTCCACCCACCCATCATAGACACACAGGGTGCCATTATGTGCTTCCCGGACCCCACCCAGGGAAAAAAGAAATGTTATTTAATTAGACCAAAACTTTAATGGCATCCCAGTCTCAGGCCACAGGGTTCAATATTGAGTTGGCACACCTTTTGTAGCTATAACAGCTTCAACTCTTCTGGGAAGGCTGTCCACAAGGTTTAGGAGTGTGTCTATGGGAATGTGTGACCATTCTTCCAGAAGCGCATCTGCGAGGTCAGGCACTGTGCTCTAATTCATCCCAAAGGTGTTCTTTTGGGTTGAGGTCAGGACTCTGTGCAGGCCAGTCAAGTTCCTCCTCCCCAAACTCGCTAATTCTTGTCTTTATGGACCTTGCTTTGTGCACTGGTCCAAATCATTTGGTGGAGGGGGGGTTATTGTGTGGGGTTGTTTTTCACGGGTTGGGCTTGACCTCGTAGTTCCTGTGAACGGAACTCTTAAGGCGTCAGCATACCAAGACATTTTGGACAATTTCATGCTCCCAACTTTGTGGGAACAGTTTGGCCCCTTCCTGCTCCAACATGACTGCGCACCAGTGCACAAAGCAAGGTCCATAAAGACATGGATGAGCGAGTTTGGGGTGCAGAAACTTGCTGGCCTGCAGTCCTGAGCTAAACCCGATAGAACACCTTTGGAATGAATTAAAGCAGAGACTGCAAGCCAGGCCTTCTCATCCATATCATCGCCTGATCTCACAAATGTGCTTCTGGAAGAATGGTCAAAAATTCCCATAGACACACCTTTAAACCTTGTAGACAGCCTTCACATAAGAGAGAATAGTTGAAGCTGTTAGAGCTGCAAAAGGTGGGCCAACTCAATACTGAACCCTACGGACTAAAACTGGGACGCCATTAAAGTTCATATGTGTGTAAAAGCAGGGGTCTTAATACTTTTAGTAATATAGTGTATGTATACAGTGCAGGGGTGGGCCATGAGAAAGGGAGGGTGTAAATGGAGGAAGATCCATGTTGGGGTGGTCCATGAGGCAGGGGGTATACAAATGGGAGGAAGATCCAAGCTGGATTTTTACTCTCAATAGAAGTGGTTGGTGGTATGCTGTACCCCTAAAGGAAGCGAGGATGGGGTGCAATATATATACAGTGAGTGATGACCTCTCCAAATGGGTATAGGAGACATTCAAACCTATTGTACCGTATATTGCATGAATATTCCATTAAAAAGCAAATCACTGTACTTTGACTTGGAAATTAAAGGGAGGATCGTTCATTTAAGAGTAATGTTAAAAATAAAAAATAAAAACGTAAGTAATTCTGAATAGTGTGCCTGCTGGAGTTTAAGGTCATGTACTGACTCATCTAGGAAACCAAGGATAATTGCACTTGGAAAGTGGCACAAAAATGTCATTCTGTTTTAGGTAGAACACAGTTATCCTAGTGGAAACAAGGACTCTTTCACTCTGCCTCTCAAGCAAAAGTTTGGTCTGGGGGAATTAAAAATAGCATCACTTGTTTACTAGCAAACTAAGCAATATATTAGTCTTCTACAGGTGCCATCGTACAAACAGCGATCAAGGCTTCCACGGATTCCTAAATGTGGATCAACAAAAGTGTCTGCAAACTTTGCCATGCGGGGGCTATATTGTATACTTTATAAATACTTGAAGATTAAATAAAAAAAAAAATCAGTTTTAAGAATGAAAGAATACAATTTAAACAAATAAATATACAGTGCCTTGCAAAACTATTCACCCCCTTGACTTTTTACCTATTGTGTTTCATTACAGCCTTAAGTTCAATGTTTTGTTAATCTGAATTTTTTTATGATGGATCAGAACACAATAGTCTAAGTCGGTGAAGTGAAATGAGAAAAATATATACATAAAACTATTTTTTAGAAATAGAAAACAGAAAATTGACATGTTTGTATGTATTCACCCCCTTTGTTATGAAGCCCATAAAAAGCTTGGGTGCAAACAATTCCCTTCAGAAGTCACATAAGTTGAGAAATGATGTCCACCTGTGTACAATCTAAGTGTCACATGATCTGTCATTACATATACACACCTTTTTTGAAAGGCCCCAGAGGCTGCAACACCTAAGCAAGAGGCACCACTAACCAAACACTGCCATGAAGACTAAGGAACTCTCCAAACAAGTAAGGGACAATGTTGTTGAGAAGTACAAGTCAGGGTTAGGTTATAAAAAAATATCAAAATCTTTGATGATCCCCAGGAGCACCATCAAATCTATCATAACCAAATGGAAAGAGCATGGCACAACAGCAAACCTGCCAAGAGACAGCCGCCCACCAAAACTCACGGACTGGACAAGGAGGGCATTAATCAGAGAGGCAGCACAGAGTCCTAAGGTAACCCTGGAGGAGCTGCAGAGTTCCACAGCGGAGACTGGAGTATATGTACATAGGACGACAATAAGCCGTACACTCCATAGAGTTGGGCTTTATGGCAGATTGGCCAGAAGAAAGCCATTACTTTCAGCAAAAAACAAAATGGCACGTTTTGAGTTTGTGAAAAGGCATGTGGGAGACTCCCAAAATGTATAGAGGAAGGTGCTCTGGTCTGATGAGACTAAAATTGAAATTTTCGGCCATCAAAGAAAACGCTATGTCTGGCGCAAACCCAACACATCACATCACCCAAAGAACATCACCCCCACAGTGAAACATGGTAGTGGCAGTATCATGCTGTGGGGATGTTTTTCAGCAGCCAGGACTGGGAAACTGGTAAGAGTAGAGGGAAAGATGGATGGTGCTAAATATAGGGATATTCTTGTACCACTCTGTGTGTGATTTGAGGCTACGATGGAGGTTCACCTTCCAGCAGGACAATGACCCCAAACACACTGCTAAAGCAACACTTGAGTGATATAAGGGGAAACATGTAAATGTGTTGGAATGGCCTAGTCAAAGCCCAGACCTCAATCCAATGGAAAATCCGTGGTCAGACTTAAAGATTGCTGTTCACAAGCCCAAACCATCCAACTTGAAGGAGCTGGAGCAGTTTTGCAAGGAGGAATGGACAAAAATCCCAGTGGTAAGATGTGGCAAGCTCATAGAGACTTATCCAAAGCAACTTAGAGCTGTGATTACCGCAAAAGGTGGCTCTACAAAGTATTGACTTTAGGGGGGTGAATAGTTATGCACATTGACTTTTTCTGTTATTTTGTCCTATTTGTTGTTTGCTCCAAAATAAAAATAAAAATAAAAAGTTGTGGGCATGTTCTGTAAATTAAATGATACAAATTCTCAAACAATCCATGTTAATTCCAGGTTGTGAGGCAACAAAACACGAAAAATGCCAAGGCGGGTGAATACTTTTGCAAGGCACTGTACATACCCTAAGAAATAACGTCACATCAGAAGCGCCATATCACTTTAGAAATCATTCCTTCACAAAAGAAGCCCCTTGATCACATCAGAAGTCCTCCCTTCACATCAGAAACCCCCTTCATATCAGAAGATCCCTTATCACACCAGAAGTCCTCCCTTCACATCAGAAGCCCCCCTCCCATCACACCAGAAGTTCTCACTTAACCACATCAGGAAGCCCCCCATCACACCAGGAAACCCCCCTTCACATCAGAAGCTCATTATCACACCAGAAGTCCCCCTTCACATCAGAAGCTCATTATCACACCAGAAACCCCCTTTCACATCAGAAGCTCATTATCACACCAGAAGTTCCCCTTCACATCAGAAGCCCCCCAGCACATCAGAAGTCCCACTTTCACATCAGAAGTTCCCCAGCACACCAGAAGTCCCCCTTTCACATCAGAAGCTCCTATCACACCAGAAGTCCCCCCTTCACATCAGAAGCTCCCTATTACATCAGAAGTCCTCCATTCACATCAGAAGCCCCCATCGCATCAGAAGCCCCCCAGCACATCAGAAGTCCCCCTTTCACATCAGAAGCCCCCCAGCACATCAGAAGTCCCCCTTTCACATCAGAAGCCCCCCAGCACACCAGAAACCCCCCTTTCACATCAGAAGCTCCTATCACACCAGAAATCCCCCTTCACATGAGAAGCTCCCTATTACATCATAAGTCCTCCATTCAGATCAGAAGCCCCCATCACATCAGAAGTCCTCCCCCTCCTTCAGGATCCCCTTGTCACATCAGAAGTCCTCCCTTCACTTTAGAAGCCCATCATAACATCAGAGGACTTACCTTCACAACATAAATCCTCCCCTCACCTCAGAAGCCCCCCATTACTTTAGAAGTCCTCTCTTGACATCAGAATACCCCCCTCCCAATCACATCAAGTGTATAATCTTCACAACAGAAGGCTTCTTATCACATCAGAACCCCTCTTCACACCAGAGACTCATTTTAAACAAACGTCTATTCTGGGGACCATGATTTAAGAAAGGAATTCCCCTCACTTTGTGGAAATTTTCATCTCAAGGACAGGAAGTGAGGAGAAATCTTTATGACGGAATATGGCAAAAAAAAAAAAAAAAAAAAAACTGGCAGGGTTTTCAATGCTTCCCTATTCTGTCCAAGTTTTTGCTGTACTTATTATACTTCAAATAAAAAGCTGATGATGGAGATTTACTAAAACCGGTGCACACAAAATCTGGTACAGCTCTGCATAGTAACCAATCAGCTTCTAGGTTTTATTGTCAAAGCACAATTGAAGAAGCTGAAGTTAGAAGCTGATTGGTTTCTATGCACAGCTTCACCAGATTCTGTGTGCACCAGTTTACTATTTTTAGTAAATCTCCCCCAGTGTAATGCAAGAGCCAGTCCAAGATAACCACCTTTTAAAAAGCCAAGGAACATGTGCGCCTGCTTGTAAAAATGGGCACAATTTCAGGCTTGTATGGACATTGCTGTTCGCCATGAATTCTAGGACACTTGGGTCGACATTCATCAAGCTGTTACATCACTATCTAAAAGTAGCATAACAAGTGATATCATTACATTTGATAATATTGCCTAACTAAACCAGGGAAAGATTCATGCATTCTTAACACCTTGATTTTTCCACTGCAGATGTAACACCTGATTCACACAGCTCTTTAACCAGCTGAACAAGCTAAAATCGTGTGGTAAGATCTTTTTCTTAGTTATTGTATGATCAGGCATTGTTTTTGTTGTGTTATTTGTTTTACAGTAAGAAAAAAGAGCTTCTTATTATTATTTTACCTTTATAAATCTCTTCCAGATTTTTATTTTTATGTTAAAAACTGGCCTAAAATAAATTAATATCTTCAATATGTTATGTGCTTTCCATGGTCCTGATTTTGCATTGGACAGGTTCATTGATATATATTTATTGTTTTTTTTTTTTTTTTTTTTTTTTAGTTAAATAAAATGTTATTAATCTAGTTTTAACTTTAAAACACATTTTTTTTCTAAGTTTGGCGTCAGGTCAATATCTCACATCCTTTTTTATTTATTTATTTTTTGGTTACTGGGCTTCTTGTAAAGACTTTTAGTAATTAACATCAGAACTTTTATTAGGGGTGCCATTGTACCAAGAACACTGGAATTCTGATTAGGAGCACATAAGGTGCTATCCAGAAAATCCTTAAAGCTAAACCACCTGGATAATTCTAATGTCATAGCATTCCAATTTTTCTTATGGTCATGGACACATCGTTGTATCATCTTCCTGGCTCCGGGTGGAGGGGGGGAGGCTGCCCTTTTTCTTGGCTCTTCCACACCCAACAGTCTAGTGACCATTCCTCACCAGCTGCAAAGGTTCAACAACACAGATACCAATGCCAGATGCCCAGTGACACAGCTTTCTTCAGAGACCAGAGGTGCAGAGGCACTCATACCCATTGCTATCAGTTGTTTCTTGCCAACTCCAATGCAACATGCCTGCCCTTTCCTTGGCTCTTCCACACCCAACAGTCTAGTGACCATTCCTCACCAGCTGCAGAGGTTCAACGACACAGATACCAGTGCCAGATGCCCAGTGACACAGCTTTCTCCAGAAACCAGAGGTGCAGAGACACTCATACCCATTGCTATCAGTGGTTTCTTGCCAACCCCAATGCAACCTGCTGTGCATCATTCACCTATCCCTCCTTCTTGTACCAGAGTTATTTCTTCATTCTCAAATGGACTGTTTGCCCAATCTGTTTGTGGCAGCACCTACTGCAAGTTTCAAGCACCCCAGTTCCTATATTTTCATACATAGTTGAGCCGCTTAGCCTTGTTTCCATGTCCCATGCACAAAAACATAGGAACTGGGATGCAGAAGATTGGCAGAAGGTGCTCTGGACTGATGAGTCAAAAGGTGAAATTGTTGGCTGTAGAAGTTTGTTCGCAGAAGGGCTGGAGAGCTGTACAATAATGAATGTCTACAGTGAATCATGGTGGAGGTTCCTTGCAAGTTTGAGGCTGCATTTCTACAAATGTAGTTAGAGATTAGGTCTGGTTAGGTGTCCTCAATCCTGAGAAATACAGGCAGGTAACTATCCATCATGTCATTCCATCAGGGAGACGTGTGATTGGCCCCAAATTCTTTCTGCAGCAGGACAACAACCCCAAACATGCAGCAAATGTCATTAGGAACTATCTTCAGTGTAAAGAAGAACAAGGAGTCCTGGAATTGATGGTTTGATCCCCACAGAGCCCTGATCTCAACATCATCATGTCTGTCTGGGATTACATGAAGAAACAGAAGGATTTGAGGCTGCCTATATGCACAGAAGATCTGTGGTTAGTTCTTCAAGATGTTTAGAACAACCTACCTGCCAAGGTCCTTCCCAAACTGTGTGCAATTATACCTTGAAGAATTTATGCTGTTTTGAGGACAAAGGATGGCCAAATATTGATTTAATTTGGATTTCTCTTCTGTTCATTAACTTTCCATTTTGTTAACCGATAAAAATAAAGTATTAAAAGTTGAGTCACAGCGGGAGTCGGCCCAGGGGAGGAGCAGCAGCGATCGCCGCTGCTCTTCCCCGATCATCGGGGAATTGAAAGTGACAGGCAAGGTCAGATTGCAGGGCTCAGCATAGCTGAACCCTCAATCTGTCCTTGTGTCACATAGTCACCTCCCCTCACACACGTCAGTAAGCACCAGGCATACATTAACCCCTCCCTCTCCAATAAAATTAACCCCTTCCCTGCCAGTGTCATTTTTACAGTAACAGTGCATATATATAGCACTGATTACTGCAGTAATGTCACTGGTACCCCCAAAAGTGTCAAAAATGTCAGTCAAGGGTCCGATCTGTCCGCCACAATGTCACAGTCCCGCAAAAAAAATCGCAGATCGCCGCCATTACTCGTTAAAAAAAAAACACCAAAAATGACAGAAATCTTTCCCTTAGTTTGTAAACGCAATAACTTTTGCGCAAACCAATCAAAATATGTTTATTGTGATTTTTTTTTACCAAACATAGGTAGCAAAAAACAAATTGGCCAAAAATTTAAAAAAAAATTGATTTTTACTATTTTTTTGGGGGGAATTTCATATAAAAAAATGCAAAAAATATTATTTTTTCAAAATTTACGCTCTTTTTTTGTTTATAGCGCAAAAAGTAAAAATCACATAGGTGATCAAATACCACCAAATGAAAGCTCTGTTTGTGGGAAAAAAAGGACGTAAATTTAGTTTGGGTACGGTGTCGCACAACCGCGCAATTGTCAGTTAAAGTCGCACAGTGCCGAATCGCAAAAAGTGGCTCAGACGTAAGACAGCAAAATCCTCCGGTGGTAAAGTGGTTAAGTGTGTTCTGGCTTCATAATAGAGCCAGAGTAATGCTGGCCATACACTATGCGAAAAATTGGCCGAAATTCAGTCATTTAGTCAGGTTTTTTTGTTTTTGGGCCAGTAATGGGCACAAATCGGTATTTGATTGTGATGTTTTTGAGCCGAAAAAACAAAGGACAAGTTTGGAAATTTTCTGCCGAATGAATGATAAAATGAAATGTTCATGTTTCTTGTCCAAACTGTTTGGACTAGGTATATGTGAAAAAACAGATTAATTTATGTCCATTAAATAATTTATCGATCATTACATGATGGCGTTTGTTCTCACGACCGAGTGTTCCTTTTTCGAAAATGAGTTTGAACGATTTTTTGTATAGTGTATGGGCAGTATTAGAGCTCAGTGCCCCACCCTCCTGAGTGAGGTCAGCGTGTTTGAGAGGAGTCATGTGAGATGCTGCATGCATCAAAGTCAGGTTGGGACAGAGGAAGGTCCAAGCCTAAGAGGAAGTCTATTTGGGACAGGAGCAGCCAGGGGGCTAAAGAGATAGTCCAGAAGGGATAAGTGCAGCTAGGGAGCTGCAAGGAAAGAAGATTACCTAAAGTTCAGTGTCTGCGCATACCACTGTGTTTTATGGTCATGAAGACCAAAAGGTGTTTGATGGACAGGAAGACCCTGCAGAGGTGCTTAGAGCAGTAAAGCTGCCAAAAGAAATCAAGGAGGCTGAATGTTATGTCTTTGCAGTGATGGTGACAGCCCCTGCATGGGAAGAGATATCTGTATGAACTTTAATTTGCTTTTAAATGAAAGTGGGCTTTCATGCCCATAAAATACAATTTTGGACTGGCGCAACTCATTGTAAACACACCTATCGCTTGAGTTTAATCACCCTAATCTTTCAATAGATAGATAGATAGATAGATAGATAGATCAATAGATCGATAGATAGATAGATAGATAGATAGATAGATAGATAGATAGATAGATAGATAGATAGATAGATAGATAGATAGATAGATAGATAGATAGATAGATAGATAGATAGATAGATAGATAGATAGATAGATAGATAGATAGATAGATAGATAGATAGATAGATAGATAGATAGATAGATAGATAGATAGATAGATAGATAGATAGATAGATAGATAGATAGATAGATAGATAGATAGATAGATAGATAGATAGACGTGTACATAGTTTTTTTTTTATTATTTCATTAAAACTAAACAATTTTCTTATTTTTCTCTTTTTTAATTATTAAGGCTTATGCAGTAAATGTCAACTTCTGGCAACCACGTAGATAGTAATTCTAAAAATACAGAAGACACATCCTATGTGTGGATCTTCAGTTATTGCATTGGCATGTTCATACTTCCAATGACTTTACCCAGCTAACATATCACTGTTCATTTTCTTTTTCATTTTCCTTCAACTTTTCAGAAACCAATGCTGATCCTTTGTCTGTAGAATTTTGTTCAAATGTTTGGACAAGAAGCAAATAAAACATTCATCCGATCGTTCGATGGTGCCTTTATGAACTCAACTAATTTTGAACGACTTTTTGTTCAAGTACAATGTCAATAGGGTAGATTTAGTAAAGCTGGATAGTGTAAAATCAGTCTCACTTCTCCCTAGAAACCAATCATTCTAACCTCAGCTTGTTCAATAAAGCTTTGGCAATAAAACCTGGCAACCTCGTACAACTTCAAACCCGCATTTCATTGTGAGTTCGGGGAGTGATTTGAAAGACGTCTGTGCGGATTCATGAACAGCTGTCTATTGAAATCGCCCCCGAAGTCGCCAAAAGTAGTGCAGGAACTTTGCGGCGCTGTACCGATTCGGACGGTGCCGTTGCCGGCAATAGACTACGATTTGGCATGGGATTTGACGTGTCAAATCGCATGTCAAATCATCCCGATGTGAACGGAGGTGGAAGCTGTTTGGTTTTTAGGCAGAAGTGAGCCTGATTTTAAACTCTCCAGTTTTAGTAAATAAACTCCAATATCTCGATTTTGGTAGAGAATTCTGGATTAACTGACAAGTTCATGCACATAAGACTAGCTTTGGATTTTCACATTGAGGAGCCAAATTAATGATTAGAAAATTGTTTGTTTCTATTAGATTTAAAAAATAATTCCATCCCATGTCCTTTATTTTTTTTTAACTTGCTTTGGTTAACACTGATTGTCAAATTGTTCCCTTTAACTCTTAGATAATTGAACGAGCGTTCTCTCTGTTTTGTGAAATTCTACATATGTAAGGCTAGTGTAACTATCTTTTTGAGTGGCTTGGTTCTTCTCATACAATGTCCAAAATAAGATGGTGTCTTATAAAAAAGGAATAAAATAATCAGTCTGGTCATCTGAACTTTTTGTGAAAGGTTGGGTTTGATTTGTTGAATAATCTGTTTGTTTGTTTTCCCAGCTGTCCACAATATTTTTTATCCCTGTGGGCATGTAGTTAGGGCTAGAGGAAAGGAAAAGCAGTTCTATTTATCCAATCTTGAGCACCTGCAATCCCCTATGCTCCAGCAGTGGACTGTTTCTCAGCATCCTCATGTCTAATGTGGGGCTATGGACTCTGTTATGACTAAAGCCGCTTAGGCTGAAACACGTCAACTTGCTGTAATAAAGATTTGTACGCTGTGGAGTCATGAATAAAAACAAGATTTTTAAGAGAAACAAACAATGGTGTTGATCATTTACCAGAAAAATATGGACTCTGCATTGGTTATACGAGGTCCTGCAGTGGGGAAGAAACCTGGCGGAAGTGGTGGATAGGATGAGTAAAAGTGCTTTTCTTGTTCCCCTAGACTTAAAGTGGAGCTCCACCCAAAAGGGGAAGCTCCGTTTGTTTGCTCCTCCTTCCTCTGCTGCCACATTTGGCACCTTTCGGGGGGGGGGGGGTGGGAGCAGGTACCTGGTTTTGGCAGGTACCTACTACTATGTCCAATGGACTTTGCCACGTTAAATTCATCTGGAAGTTCAGCCCTCCTCCCCCTTCCTCTGCTGCCAGGCCTTTCACAAAGTGCAGTGTGATTCGCACATGCACAACAGAGAACCGGCTGTGAAGCCGCAAGGCTTCACTGCCGATTTCCCTCACTATAAATGGCAGTGGTAGCACCCAAGAGCCGTTTAAAAAATCAGCTGGGATGAAGACACCGCTGTATTTGTGGACAGGTAAGTGTCCTAATATGAAAAGTCCGCAGCCACTGTATTTGTAGCTGCTGACGTTTATTTTTTTCTGAAGGAGCCTGGAGCTCCTCTTTAAATAAGCATTTACCAATGTGGCAGGGAAAGGCAGCCTCAATGCAAGGGAGTAGTTTTACTTTCTCAGGAATTCAGCTTTAAAGCCTAAGTCCAGGAAACTCAAAAATGACCCCTTGCAGTGGGGCTGCACCCAAGCTGTGAGGCTTACAAGCTCATTTTGGTTCAGGATTTGGATAAGTAGATTTACCGATTCTCTTCTCCTTCGCTCTACTAGACTGCCCCCTACTGCACCTTCTCCCCCATGCTCTGGAAGTCTAAATTATTTAGACCAATGCAGGGTTCATAGCACAGCTCTGTGATGATGTCAAGAAACAGTGCATCACCAAAGTGTGGAAGAATGCTACCTGCCAGAGAAGCGTAGGATCATGTAAGTTAACGTACTTATCATCTCCCATTGACAAAACAAGCATAACCCTTGCAGTACAGGCACAGCCACACTTCAAGGATAATTTTTACATTTCCCAGAGCTGTGCTTTAATAAAAATGTTTTAATAGAAGCCAGGTCGTAAGAGAAAACCTGCGCTTTTATGCTTTATTGATGGATACCTGAAAGTAATGCGGTGAATGCCTTTGCACTTATTCGGATATCTTTCCGTTTTCTCTTTTTTTGTCGCATTTTTCATCAGCTTGTGCTTCACCTTTCTTTACTGAATTCAGAAAAAGAAATGACAGAGCGAGCAGCTCAGCTGGCAGATAATTGCAGATTAGAAGCACAAGGGGGAGCCCTTGCGAGGCTGTCGGGCCTCCTCAAATGACCCTGAGTCTGACACAGACTGAGAAATAGGACAGCGGGGAAGATTTCACAGGGGCAGATCAATTAGTTGCAGCTGTTGCACACATCCATTGTTAGAGTGAAAATCCTATCACATCCAGATGTTCCAGGCTGGGGATAACGGACTATGTGCTTCACAGACACTTGCTTTGCAGTAAATGCCTTTGTCTGGAAAAAACAGGTGACTGATAAAGTCGATGAAGATTCATTCAAAATGTGTACTGCAGATCTGAGAACTGTCATAGAGCTATGGGAGAAAGAATGGTCCTGTCATATGTTATGATAGTTAATAATGTTTCACTTATATAATGTATATTGTAGTTCATTTTAACCCTTTTACACATGCAGTATACGCCGATCAGCCACAACTTTGTGACCATTGACAGGATAAGTGACTAACATTGATTATCTTGTAGCCATGGCATCTGAAAGTCTGTGGGATATATAAGACAGCATGTAAACATATTGTCCCTGAAGTTGTTATGTTAAAAGTAGAGAAAATGGGCATTGAAATGTGTTGTGTATGGGGCTACGACCAGTCAGCATGCCCATTCTGACCTGTGTCCACAGCCAAAAGTGCCCACAATGGGCATGTGAGCATCTGGACCATGGAGTAATAGAGGAAGTTGGCCTGATCTGATGAATCACATTTTTGTTTACATCATGTGGATGGCAAGGTGTATATTACTTACCTGGGGAAGAGATGGCACCAGGATGCAGTATGGGAGGAAGGCAAGCTGGTGGAGGCAGTGTAATGCTTTGGGCAATGTTCTGCTATGAATCCCTGGGTCCTGCCATTCATGTGGATGTTACTTAACATGTACAACCTACCTAAACATTGCTGCTGACCAAGTACACCCCATTAAGGAAATGGTTTTCCCCGATTACAGTGGCCTCTTTCAGCAGGATGAAAAGAAGAGGGGAGAAGCGCTTTAAGTGCAGACAGTTTATTATTGATAACAAGGCAAAGTTATGTACACTCACTAGACGTAAAAGGTAATAGGCTGTGTCTTTCCAACAGTCCTGCAGCCATCCTCTGGGGGGTGTCCTCCGTTCACATAAAGCCGTTTGCAGTTCAAACACTGGTAGTGGGAGGAAAGGAAGCCGGCTGCCTCCCACAAACAATAATCGGTGAGCGATTTAAGGCTCTGGTCTGCGGCTACGTTGTGCGGATGGTGGCTGGAGGCACTCTCATAGGCGGGGATGGTGGGATCTGTCCGATGGGTACGGCATGCACGACGCGTTTCTGAGCATGCGCGGGGTCATCTACACCCTGCGCGCTCTTTCCTCAGGTGCTAGTGTCTTTCAGCAGGATAATGCTCTCTGCCACATTGCAAAAATTGTTCAAGAAGGGTTTAGGGAACAAAATGAGTTCAAGGTGCTGACTTGGCCTCCAAATTCTCCATCAATCCAATCAAGCATCTGTGTGATGTGCTACAAAAACAAGTCGGATCCATGGAGGTCCCATCCCGCAGCTTACAGGACAAAAAGGATCTGCTACTGATGGCTTGGTACCAGATACCACAGCATACCTTCTGAGGTCTAGCGGTGGTCATGCCTTGACGGGTCAGGGCTGTTTTGGCAGCAAAAGGAGGACATACTCAATATTAGGTGGATGGTCAAGTTATGGATGACCGGTGTATATGCAGTGGTAAGGCGGGTGGGCCTTAACACTCAACCACCGCATAGATGCGTCAATGACTTGTTCTAGGGTGGGCTACTTTGGTGCCCCCAGAATTCTGACCAGCTTGTCATTGACAGTTTACAGTCAGCTACTAACGTTCAGGAGCTGGTAGGATGGGCTCCTGATGACGTCAGCACTGTTCATGCAATTGCAGTGCCAATGCTGTTCAATTTGTTAATTGATGATATAGACGTTGGAACTAAAGCTTCAGTTTCAGTGTTTGCTTATGATATCATATCATACAGGGAAATAAATTAATCACAGAATTCAGGATTATGAAAAAGGGTCTACTTAGGCACATAAGGTTCAGTATTGAAAAATGTAAAGTTATGCACTTGGGTGCCAAAAATACACATGCAAATTACACATTTATGGGGGCTCCCTCAGGAGAATTGGAGATAGAAAAGGATTTGGGGGTGCTTGTAGATCACTGACTTAGCAAAAGCATGCAATACCAAGCCGCAGCTAATAAAGCTACCAAAATACTGTCGTGTCATTAGAATCACTAATTCTACCCCTTCATAAAACACTGGTTCAGCCTCATCTTGAATATGAAGTTCAGTTTGGTCTCTAATCCTCTGGAAAGATGTTGAATAAGGAAAGATTTCAGAGAAGAGCAACAAAATTAATAAGGGGGATGGAGGACCTCAGCTATGAGGATCGATTACATAGATTACAGTTATTCACTCCGGAGAAAAGGCAGGTTAGGAGGGGATATAATTACACTTTAAAAATATATCAAAGGTGACTTCAGTAATTGTGATAAACTGTTTACTCTAAGGTCCCTGAAGAGGACATATGGCCATGATTTGAGGTTAGATGATATGAGGTGTAACCTTAGATTGAGAAAAGGGTTCTTTACTGGAAATGTGGAACTCCCATCCCCAGGAAGTGGTAATAGCTAAGAGTGTTGACAACCTAAAACACTTTTTGATGTCTTCCCCAGGATGCATAATATACAGGGCTATGGACATTGTGAGAGAAAACAAATCACACACATACAGTACTGGACGAACATGTCTTTTTTCAACCTTATAAACCATGTACCTATGATTGGGAACCTCTCCTGCTGGCCTCAAGCCTTACAACCCATTTAAAGAGCCAACCCTCTCTAGCTTAAATGGGTTAAGGAACATGTACACCCTAAATGTTTTTTTTATTCATTTTGTCATGTCTAAAATTAAAAAAAAAAAAAAATCTTCCTTTTTTCCATCTCAGTGCCAGTGACCCCTCTAGTTACTTCCTGTCTACTTGCAGCTCCATCATTGCAATCTATTGCTTTGGATTGGCACCCTGATAGTAATAACAGTGGAACATGTTTTTACAATGTGTGTCTGCTCAGCCACTTTCAGCCTCCATCAGGGGAGTATGGTGACAGCCTGGTGACATAGGAGCCCAATTGGGGGAAGGTTGTCACCGTATATTAGGCTGTAGCTAAACAAGGACTTACACTGCAGGATCCCCAGGTATTAGTTTAAGGAAAGGTGAAGATTTTAAAAGATTGAAAACAACTTTTTAATTGATTATAATATGCTAAAGAATGGATATACTTTTAGACTTGCCCTGATATAAATGATCACATTCTCTCCACTCCGCAGATGTATACCAACATTTGATAACTATGGTCTCTGTTGTTTGTTTACATCCACTGGTGATAGACCCCCTCTCCTGGCCACATCTGCACAATACAGCTGCATAGACTTCATTGGGGTTATCTCCCTAATGGGAGACAGAGGTAGATGAGCCCAATAAAATTTATGGGGCTGTACCGCGCAGGTGCGGCCAGGAGAGGGAGCCTATCACCACTGGATTTCAACATACATCAGAGGCCGCAGGCTTGAGATAGCAGTAAGCATACATTTGTGGGATAGTTTAGGTTTGGAACAGAGGGGAAAAAAGCTTAAGTTAACAGTGGGGTTGATTTACTAAAACTGGAGAGTGCAAAGTCTGGTGCAGCTGTGCATATTAGCCAATCAGCTTCTAAATTTCAGCTTGTTTAATTAAACTTTAACAAAAAACCTGGAAGCTAAATGGTTTCTATTTAGAGCTGCACCCGATTTTGCACCCTCCAGTTTTAGTTAGGCCCCTTTCACACATGCGGACCGTTCAGATGCGCCTGTCAGTTTTTCTGGCAGATCTGAACGGATGCCCCGTGCATCTCTATGGGGCATCGGATGTCAGCGGAGACAATGTCCGCTGACATTCGATCCTGTCCGTCAAATCCGGACGGATGGAAACCCTATTTTCCATCCGTCTGGTCGATCGGATCAGATAAGAACGGACAGGCGGTCTGTTCTCATCCGATTCCCCATAGAGGACAGCGGGGATCTGACACCTCTGTCTCCTCACACAGAGCGGAGACAGAGCTGTCATCGGCCTGCTCAGCGGGGATCAGCGGATCGATCCCCCACTGAGCAGAACGAAGTCCACCGACGGAGCGGACATGGGGGGAAAGGGGCCTAAATCAAGCTTTTTGTCTCACCCATACTCATTCATGTGTGTGTGTGGGGGGCATTTTGGAGCCTCTTATTGTTAAAGGGGCAGCCAAAAAACTGACACGCGATGTGCTATTGGGAGACGCTTTATATGTCCGGCTTGCAGCTGAGACCATTTGGAACCAATTACTTGGGCCTACTGTCCTCTAGGAGACACCTGCTAGTGAAAACTTGAACTGAAGCCCAGAGCACCACAGTGCCACCGGCAGGCGAACCTGGTCATAACAGGCTTTCTTTTAATCTTTTTTTTCAGAAATGATCCTCGGTTGTTCAACCTTTTTTTTAGTCAAGGCACTCTTTAGAATTGCCCACAATCCTGGGGGCTTGTTCACACCAGGAGGTGCTTCCGAGTGTGCTTGCTTTTTTTCAAGTTACATTTTTTTTAGTGGGCTGTTCTATGCTTGTGAAACACACAAAAAAGGTGCTGGCATTAATTTTTAAATCACATCGCACTGAAACACATGGCACTGCTGTACCATGCATTTTAGAGGGCACCAATGTACGAATATTTGCTAGATGCGTGAGGGTGCCATAAGGAATTATTGGCACCCACCTGCATCTGTAAAAAGCGGCACATTTATGTGTGGTGTCGGAAAAATGTAGTTTGAAAGGCAGAGATAAGTGGTCTGCCAGTGATAAATACCCCCCCCTCCCAAATCCTCCATCTTAGCACAACATATTTTCCTTCTCCCCCTCCAAATCCCCCTGCTATCACAAAACCTCTCATCCCATCACATTCCTCTCATTACTATGGGAGTAGTGACAGCGACAAAGAGGAGAAAAGAGCTGGAGGAGGTGTGGGCTGTGCTCCCCCCCCCCTTCAAGCTTTTCTCACACCTGTCTGTATACCAGACATAGGCTGTCTCTGCTTCACAAACTTGGCATACTACAGAGCTGCTGATCAAATATATTTAACCCTCTAAGTCCAGCCATTCTCCAAGAAATACAGCCCTGAAGAAAGGGAATGCAATCCCCCTGAAACCTATTGGTTCTACCTGTATACTTTTATCTTCAATAAACTATAAAAATTATCAAAGGAGACTTGTTTTGGACATGGGGCGCTCCTCTCCAATCACCCAAGCATTCCCTGAGGTAACACTCCCAGCTCTCTGCTTCTCTCTACTGCTATCTGTACTCATGGCGGCATCCCAGAAACCTGTGTGGGCCTCCTGACCGATCCTTAGTACCCAATGATGTCATCAGTTAGTAGTAAGCGGACGACAGGATTTTCCATAATTCTGGGGACTCTGGGCTCGCCTAGACCTCTCATCATTAATGCAAAAAGATGCCGTAGGAAATCCTTTTATAGTAATAAGGTCTACTCTGAGTTTCACTTGTCTATGTTATCAGGGTGAAACAATGGGGCCTAGGGAGGAGCTTACATCCTTCTCAGTAAAGAAACTGGGGGGGGGGGGCAAGAGGGTCAGCTGCCTGGGCACACTGGTATCATGTGAGGTGGCGGGATGCCACATGGAGAGCTCCTGCCACTACAAGCTGACAGGAGTAGTGACAGTAGCATCACTGCTCCTGCCAGGTTATGGCAGGAAGTGACGAGCCAAATCTGAAGAGCAGAAGAGAGCCAGGAGGAGGCACAGGCTGTGCTCTCTCTTATCCTCCAGCCCCTTCTCCTGCCACTCAGTGCTCCTACATTGTCAGATCAGGCTTTTGCAGGTTTTTTTTACCCTCCCCCATCTCCTTTTAACAAAGAATGAGGGTAGAGGGTTGGTAAGCAAACTCTGTGTAGTCCTTATCCCTCAAACAATATGTCCCTGAACTGTGATACCATACCCCTGCAGCAACCAACATCTCTCCCCACTGGCTGCCTGGCAAAGGTGTTGCCCAAGGCTTTCAACTCGGATGTGTCAAGATGAGGAGGAGCCTAGGAGGAAGGACATCACGCAGCCATCTGCCATGCTGCGTGTGTATGAGGGAGGGGAGAATTGCATTGGGGACATGGGTGGAGGAGGCGGGCAGAGTAAGAAACATTTGTTCTAGGGATGAGAGTGTGCTAGGAGGAGGGAGGGAAACAAGATTAATACTAGGTGGGGGATGGGGAAATGTGCTAGGAGTGGGGATCTAGGTGGGAGAGGATTTGTGCAGAGGGGGGATTTGAGGGGAGGGGGATTTGTGCTAATAGGGATGATTGGGGGGGTCATTTGTGTTAAGAGGGGCAATATTAAGAGAATATTGTGCTGGGGGGTTGTGCTGGGTGCAAGATTTGTGTTTGTTGGGAAATTTGGGGGGATTGTGGTAGGAGGGGGGATTTTAAGGGGGGATTTGAGCTTGAAGGGGATATTTGATGGGTAGAAGATTTGTGCTATGATAGGTGATTTGGGGGGAGGATTTGTGCTAGGAGGGGAGATTTGGGGAGGGAGAGAATTTGAGCAGTAAGGGGGGAAAGGGAGCTAAAGATTTCTGCTGAGTGTGGGAACTTCAGCAGGGGGAAATGTGCAGAGAGAAAGGGGAATTTTTGTTTGGGGAGAATTTTGGTATGCTTAGGGGCTTATAATGCAGATTAGAGCTTGCTTTTTTTTTTTTTTTTGAGTGGGGGAGGAGGGTGAATTTTGCTGACACATAATGCTCATACATCTTGAGAGGGGCACAGTTTGGCATCTTTGTCCTGGGCGCAAGGTGACTGCACTGAACAAATAAAGAACCCCACATTGATAAATGCCCATGAGAATGTGGCAAAAATAGATGGGGAACTATCTAACCTAGGCAAGAGGGTTGTTATCCCATTCTTTATTATTGAAAGGTGCAAAACAATAAATACATAATGTTAGCCCCCGTTCACACTAAGGCGACCTGTGAGGCGACCTGGTCGCCTCACAGGTCGCCGTAGGTCGCCTCCCATAGGGAAGCTGCGGACCCGTTCTAATAGGAGCGACACAAGTCGCTCCGACTTAGAAAAAGGGTCCGGAGCTTCTTTGGGGCGACCAGGAGGCGACCGCCATAGACTTCAATGTTATGAAGTCCGTGGCGGCCGCTCCGAGGTCACGGCGCGCTGCTCGCACCGCGACCTCGGAGGTCGCGGTGCGAAGTAGCGTCGCCCCTATGTGAACGGGGGCTAAAAATAAAACACATATAAATAAGTGCAAATTAATAACACAAAGAGGTAGATTTAATAAAGGCAAATAGACTGTGCACTTTGAAAGTGCAGTTGCTTCAGAGCTTAGTAAATGAGGTAAAACCCAACTCATTGACTGAAGATGACCCATTAATTTAATAGATAAATCAAACAGCACTTAATAAAAGGTGACCATGGCATCCAGTCTTTACAGACTAACTCCCCTCCTCAGATTCCCGTAGTACAATTCAACAATGGTTCTGAAAATCAGAAGAGGTGGACTTTATTGTGTAGATATAATGTTTATTGGTAAAAGAGAATACAATAAAACCACTCCCACATCACTAATGCATCACCCAGCACTGAGGGAAAAAACAAATGCTCAGTCTCTGTGGGAGAAATTGCACTATAACAATGTTTCTCAACCTTTTTTCAATCAAGGCACCCTTTAAAAAATATGGACAGTCTCAGGGCACCCCATTCTAAAATGTAAAAAACTATTCTAATATTTTTTCTTCATAATGCAGAAACATCCACAAATCCAAGTAGGACACCCAACGTTAGAGGTGATTTATTCTTCCAAAGCAAATACACTTTAGCAAACTGGTACTGACTAGTCTTCCAATGTTTCTCTTCTTCCTCAGTTTTTCTCCATCCTTCAGCTAATGGGACCCCATTGCTGATGGAGAAGAGCAGGGGAGTCAAATAAGGATGCTATGCAAGCGACTGATATCCTCCTCATCAACTGATGATGTCATTGGTCGTTAGGACGCCGGCAATTAGAAGGTTGTAATGGTACACAATTAAAACCTGTGACTTAGTGTAACTGAAAAGCAGTCTTTATTCATACATTAAAGGCTGTTATTTGTATACAAGCCAGTTTTTGGGCAATTTTTATGCATTTTGACAAGGCACCACTGAATATTTTTATATAGGTAAATCCTACTGGTATCCCTCAGCTCGACTGGATTTAGGTCCCACATATCTCTAGATTAATGACCACCATATATATACTCATTATAAGATCAGTAGCACTATACATATGTGAGGTAAGATGATGGGATTAAATCCAAGCACATGATGTCTCCATAGTGGCCAGGATTGTACATATTCAACTTGCTCTCCAACATAATGGTTCCCCAATTAAGACAACTAAGTTACGGCCAGAGTAATATATAGTAAACGTATTCCCTAAGAAAATGGCCACCACGATGGTTACTATTAGTACTCTATACAAATAGTCAGGGTCAGGGTCTTCTTGAAAATGGCTGCCATATTAGAGACAAATAACAGCCTATTTAAATGTAGTACAGATGCCCTCTGCTATCCCTGATGAAGTCTCGTGTCTGTGACGATAAGCGTAGGGCAGAGGTATACCAGAAGTGATGCCTAGACGAGCCCGGCGCTTGTGGATGTTTGGATGACACATTGTTTTTATATGTGAGTACTCTGTTGCTATTAATAAACCTTTTAAATGATAATTCGCTATGGAGTCTCCATCTTTTTCCACATATGCGATGGAGTATATTTAAGAACCAAGTAGGAGGACCATGGAAGAGATACATAGCCCATAGCTTTGTTGAGGGTGAAAGACCCGCACCAAAGAGAAAATATTTATGCTGTTACCTTACAGTAGGAAGGTGAGCGCCCCGAGAGCACTGTAGTTGAAGATTTCCTGGTATCACTTTACATCTATCACACATCAATTACATGGTGAAGGGAAAACAAATGATATGATGTCATACAATTGTCATTTTTTCTTATCCTTCTTTCAGCGCTATTATTTATAAACTTACCATCTTTATTTATTTCATTATTGTGTTTGCACACCATTGCACTTACTCTCACGTATTAATGGAGTATTCATTTGATATTTTAGCACTATGATTATAGTATAATATTTTTTTGATTATTGATTTTGCACCATATTTATATATGCACATTGGGTGTGCATTATATGTTTGAAATTCACTTTAGTATCTGCACATCCCTAACTAGCGCAGCACCCGTTTCTCTTTTTGATTTGGTCTCAGTTAGCTCAGGGCTTAGACCCCATTCAGACTAGTGCGACTTGTCAGCCTGACAAGTCACGGTCGCTCGCTCGCCATTGAGTAGTACAGGACCCGTTCTAATAGGAGCGACACAAGTCGCTCCGACTTAGAAAAAGGGTCCTGTACTACTTTGGGGCGACCTGGGAGCAACTTGCATAGACTTCCATTATGTGAAGTCCCTGCAAGTCGGGCCGAAGTCGCGGTGCACACTATGCACCACAACTTCCCAGGTCGCCCCTCGAAGTCGGATCGCCTCAGTGTGAACCGGCTCTTAGCTTATTGGTGTTTACTATAATAGATACAAGTCGCGCTAAAGAATGATCAAACATTAAATAAAATGTGTCAAACAGTGAAAAAAATATATATTAATAGTCCATAAAGTCCGTGAGAAACCAAATAATATAGACATGACTTAGGGATATCCGTGTAGATGGAAGGCTTACCAGAATTTGGTAAAAATCGTGCCAAATGATAACAGCGACTCCAGGAATTCGGCAAGGGATATACACGATAGATCTCACAATCACAAACGATCCCCTCAATGGTGTGGTTGTATGTGAAATAAAAATATAAACGCCATAGCGTAAAACCAAAATAACAAATAGAAAAAATAGCATATATATTTCATATAGAGTGCTATTTTTTCTATTTTTTTCTATTTGTTATTTTGGTTTTACGCTATGGCGTTTATATTTTTATTTCACATACAACCACACCATTGAGGAGATCGTTTGTGATTGTGAGATCTATCGTGTATATCCCTTGCTGAATTCCTGGAGTCGCTGTTATCATTTGGCACGATTTTTACCGAATTCTGGTAAGCCTTCCATCTACACGGATATCCCTAAGTCATGTCTATATTATTTGGTTTCTCACGGACTTTATGGACTATTAATATATATTTTTTTCACTGTTTGACACATTTTATTTAATGTTTGATCATTCTTTAGCGCGACTTGTATCTATTATTGTTCTTTGGGGTGTTGGTCACACTTGAAGTCGCTGCTTCACACTTATATTGGTTGGATTAGCGCAGTTGTTTCTCTATTTTTTATTGGTGTTTACTGCTTGTTAGCCCAGTTTATTTATTGTCATATTTGCTTACATATTGATAGCGCAAGAGCCTCTACCATTTTTTACTGGTGTGCATTGCTGATGGGGCTGCACTGATAATCACTGCACTGATTATTAGTGCAGATCCTCCCTGCAAGGAGAGTCGCTTATCGGCTCTCCAGTCCTCAACTCACGCGTTGTCAGTGTGAATAGAGGAATGCCGATAACCGACACTTCCTATTGGACACAGCTAATCACGTGGGTATGTGAGATGATTACAGCCACACACACCTACACAGGTTGAACTAGATGGACTATTGTCTTTATTCAACCTCACCTACTATGTAACTATGTAACGTGGTAAAGGGCCTATGTCATAGGCTTTTTACTGTGATCAGAGATGCGGTGTGTCAGAACGACACACCACACTACCAATCTCCGCACTGTGTGCCCTGGGGGGCGCACAAAAGCGGCTTGTTCTGAAGGACATCATGTGATGTCCAGTCAAACTGGGAGATCCACCCTCTGGCCAGCATTTTGCTAAGGGCAAGGCAGGATGTGATTAAAAACCTTTTGCTCCAAAACAGAGATTCATAGATTTGCCCTGATTAGCTTCTGTAACTGAACATGGCTTTACACCCAACCAAGGGAAAGGATGAATCTGAAACCTTGTTGGATTCCAGAAGCCAGACGAGAGGCACTTAAAAAAAATGTATGAACTGGAGGTGGTAGAGGTGTCCAACAGCAAATGGTTCAACTCCATTGTATTAATTCTCAAACCTAGGTTGAGTTGGTCATCATGAACTGATTTTGGTAAACTAAGTTTAACACTCCTATGACTCACATAAAAAAATATTTAATTGATTAACTTGATATATGACAACTTTGCATCTGACCAAAGGGCATTGGCAGAGTCAGCCAAAGAAAAAACATTTGTAACTCCTGATGTTTCAGTATTGGAGGATGCCCTTTGGGTTACAGAATGACTGCTACATTTCAGTAGATGATGGAGAGGACCATGCAGTGCAGATTGGACCTTTGGGTTCAAGCCATATTAAAAACGATATGAAAAGCCAAGCTTATGGCCAATCCTAAAAAGTATTCCATTGGGCTAGCGGAGGCAAACTATCTGGGGTATACCATATTAAAACAAGTACAGGCACAAGTGTTGTGAACTCATTAAGGGAGTTACACCCCCAATTCCATTGGCAAGTGAATTTTCTTTTATATATACACACTGGGGCTGATTACTAAAACTAGAGAGTGCAAAATCTGGTGCAGCACTGCATAGAAACCAATGGACTTTCAGTTTTTTTGTCAAAGCTTAACTGAACAAGCTGAAGTTAGAAGCTGATTGGCTACCATGCACAGCTGCACCAGATTGTGCACTCCGCAGTTTTAGTAAATCAACCCCACTGTGTGTGTGTATATATATATAAATATAAATATAAATTTTTTTTTCTATGCCAGTGCTCTAAGCATGAACAACTGCTGAGCTAAAGTTAATTACAGGATCAGCAATGTTGACAGCATATATTTTTAATATTTTTTCTGGTCAGTCCAATCTACAAACTTGCACTGATACAAAATGAGCAAGCATGTCTTAAAGGCTAATGACTAAGATTTTAGAGTATAGTGTGGCAATTATTTCCTTTCTAAGCCAGAAAAGCCTCCTCAATGTACTCTTCTCATCATGGTTTGACTTTTTACCAAAGGCTCAACATCTTTTATTTGGAGTCAGCCAACGACCTGGAACTAAGCTTCTCGACCCCCTGAAACCAAGCTTCTTGACCCCCTGAAACCCTTTCATCTAGTGAAACAGGTCTTATTGGCTTCAGAGGTACTCTTAAAATGGGGCAATGGAAAATCAGGGCTTGATAAAGGGCCACTATCATAAAAAATGTTGTGTTCTGACATTTATATGGGGTTAATACTTTAAGGATAGAACTCCATTTATGAATTACTTTTTCTATTTTACAAGCCTTTATTTTTATTTTTCTCGGCATTTTACATGCAGATCTAGCTGTCCAGAAAAATGTGATAGTGACAGTGGCTGGATCAAACTAAAACAGGTGCTTACGTTAATATGCTTAATTTTTTATTACCTGTTTCATTTTTGTTATTGTCCCAATCCCTGCCACCTATGATCTTGCATATAGATGGGAAGAAAATTAGAATGAAGGCATGTGAATTAAAAATAGGAGTTCATACACTGAGTAGAGAATACAATGTTTTTGCAACTATGGTCCCTAAACATGAAAAACCATATCCTTATGAATATGCAATGGCTGCCTCTATCGTCAGAACTGGAAATCAGACTTCTATACAGTGATCTATTAATACATATTGTGAGGTTTATATTGATACTACATTGTTCCCTTTCATATGAGCAGCAGTCAGTGTTGGCCTACTTTTCCTGTGACCTTTCCTTTCACTGTCAGGTTTACAGCACTGCAGGATATATGTGTCTGTACCTATAATTCACTCAGCTCTGTTTTATATAGGTTTAATAGAGAGTGAACAATGGCTAGAAGTCTAGACAGGAGATGTTGCTATTCTGAGACTCCAGATTGCAGGCAAGCAGCTAGAAATACAGATGAAACACATATAGGGGAGCTGTTATACCTGGATTTGTATTCTTTCAAGTTCTGAGATTTACACAGCTCTGCACACACAACAACCCTGTCTAGCAGGGCAGCATTCATCCATGTGGGTGGCCTCCCAATCACATATATTAAGGGTCTGATGTTTGTTTGGTCCAGAGGGCATGTATTGCCTCGTTTCCACTGAACGGTACGGTTCAGTTTGGTTCGGTACGGTACGCAATTTTTGCAGTATTCATTGTCAAAAGTTGTGAATGGTACCCTAATTCCGAACCGTATCATACCACTTTTTTGGGACCCTTTTGTTGGGGTACCAAGCACATTAGTACCGTACCAACAGGGTGGAGCTACACTGTTGAGGTACTATTGAGCTGAGGTACTGCTGGTGGTGGAAACGCAAGCCCAAACAAGGTGCACCGTTCCGAACCGTACTGAATGGCACCGAACCGTACCGCTCAGTGGAAACGAGGCATTAAATATAAAATCACATTCCTTATGTCTTAGTTCTGAAGGCTTCCCCCCACCTGGTATGGATGACACAAAGCTGTTCTCCAGTTCTCCTACAGCATAGTCACCCCCTCACTACCATCATCGCAAATAATGCAAGACTAGTGGTCACTGCTGGTTCTGCCCAGTATGTGAGAACGTCAAGGGCGCTCAAAAATTCTGAGGTTGGATTGGGAAAAATGAATGCAAATCAGCTGCCACAGGACTAAGGGATAAGGTAAGGATTCCTCTACACTCCCCTGGACTATATGAGTATTAAATCATTGATATATGGGAGACTATTCATGTTTTTTTTTAGCTGGAGTTCTGCTTTAAATAATACAGTTAGATCTTATCCTTCTTCCGGCCTGTGACTGAACAATGAAAAGAGAAGCAGCAGACCGATGAGCTGTATTCTCAGTCACTTAGCCATCTCCTCCCATCAGCGTTTTAGTTTTTGTTAGCACATGAACACTGGCACCCTGCACTATTTTGTCCTCTCCCATTCGAAACACTGATGTACAAAGGACTGCAAGAGTATTTTCTATCTACCCTGCGTGCTGTGAAAAAATGTATTTAATTATGTATTAACCACTTGCCCGGAAGGTTTACCCCCTTCATGACCAGGCCATTTTTTGCAATACGGCACTGCGTTACTTTAACTGACAGTTGCGCGGCCATGTGACGCTGCACCCCAAAACAATTGATCTTCTTTTTCCCCACAAATAGAGCTTTCTTTTGGTGGTATTTGATCACCTCTGCGGGTTTTATTTTTTGCGCTATAAACAAAAAAACACTGACAATTTTGAAAAAACCCAATATTTTTTTACTTTCTGCTTAAAAACATATCCAAGAAAAAAAAAGTAAAAAAATCTAATTTCTTCATCAATTTAGACCAATATGTATTCTGCTATATTTTTTTGGGTAAAAAAAATCCCAATAAGCGTATATTGATTGGTTTGCTTCTACAAACTATTTTTATGGAATTTGTTTTTATTTTTTACTGGTAATGGTGGCAATCAGCGACTTATAGCAGGACTGCGACATTGCAGTGGACAATTCGGATACTAAGTGACACTTTGGGGACCAGTGACACCAATACAGTGATCAGTTCTAAAATATTTGTACTGTCACTGTACTAATGACACTGGCAGTGAATGGGGTTAACACCAGGGGCGATCAAAGAGTTACATTTTTACCTAGGGAGTGCTTTCTAACTGTGTGTGGGGGTGTGGGACAGAGATCCGTGTTCCTGTTTAGGAGAAACAGAGGATCTCTGTCTTCCCTACTAACAGAACAGCAATCTGCCTTGTTTATATTGGCAGATCGGATCGCCATTCTGCCTGTGTCAGAAACGATCGTTGGGTCAAGGCGGATATCGGGTCCGCTGGACTCGCTTATTGCCTCCCGCTGTGGTCGGACGGGTTGCGCGCGCTCATCGCAGACACAGAAGTGCAAAATCAATGTACGTGATTTTGCGCAGAGGAGCCTCCGCCCCGCAGTAAATGCAACACAGTCTGCAAGAAGTTATTTAATATAGAATTGCATTACTGTGTGTCTCTTGTTCAGCCTAAAATGTGAACTTCAAACAACGATAGAATACACAATATATTGCAGTTATATATTTGATAAAGATAAAATACTGTACCCCTGGGAGGCAGCATGTTTGTGATGCAGAGGAGTTACTGCTGTTACTCCTCTGAAGGTGCTATGGCTAAAGGCCTGAAGTAAGCTAGACCTAATAAAACTTGCTGGAGGACATTACCTGTAGAAGTTAGGCTGGTGAGGGAAACCTAAGAGTGTTGCAGGGGAGCTGGGTAGAAGCTATTCCTGGACAATGTGTGTAGGACCTTTCGCCTATAGCTCCCAGGATGGAGGGATTTTAAAGGTTAGATGACAGAGGTTGCTACAATTAAAAACTGCTCACGAAGGGTCTCAGGTTCACTGGCTGTCCTGTCAACCATCAGCATTATTGTGAGGCTGCTACTTTAAGTCCCAATACTGCTGAAATAGGATTTTTCAAGAAATCTGTCCTCTAATACCTACATGTGCTTTTGAGTATCCTGCACCCTAATCTCTCCTTCCTGTCTATGTTCAAGATCTGCAATCAATCTTTAAAAGATACCCCTAGATTGAGCCTGAATTTGTTGATGTGCTTCTGGCACTGGTATCAGGGCTGGCAGCCTCTGAACAGGTAAGGGAGACCTGGTGTATTTCCAATGACCCCTCCGGGAGGATAGGGCTACATATAATTTAAATATACTGAAGATAGTATATAGTAAATTCCTGAATTTTCTTTACACCAGCTTCCAGTAATCCCCTGTACAGCAGCACTAAGACTAAGAGAGATGGCCACACAATACAATGCATAATCTGACTTTAATGAATTGCATAAGGCTGTAGGTCTAAACACAGGAAAGATGCTTTTGGGCAAAAAAATAACAGCCAGCTTAAAACAGAAGTTGGTGTTTCTTTCCTGGCTGTGCAGTTTGGCAGGGTTGTTGTAAATCAGAATAGTGTCTAAACAGAACCCTAAATCGTCTGATAGTAATTACTGTGGCTATTTGGATGGAGTTCCGTAATAATTGGAATGTTTTTCCTATTCATTTTTATAACTTTTCAGAGTGCAGATACCTTGTAAAGCTTTAGGCTGCATTCACACTTGAGCGTAGCGTTTTACCACGTTTTTATCACGATTTTTGCCGCGATTTTTACCGCGATTTTCAGGCGTTTTTTTCAGGAGGCTTTTGGAGGCAGGCATTGACATCTATCAAAAACGCTGGTAATCAGCCCAAAAAGAAGCTCATGTACTTTTTTCAGCTACAGGCGTTTTGCAAAATGCTCAGATGTGAACAGGGGCCATTTAAATGAATGTGGTTTTACTTGTTGGAACGTTTTTTTTTAGCGTTTTTGGAGCTGAAAAACACTCAAAAACGCCCAGGTGTGAATGGAGCCTTACAGGTAATTCGGAACCAGAAACTACAATTTACATCTATCACAGTCATGAAGATACACAACTAAACAGGCTGAAAGTGAATGACCTAATCAGTATGCTTTGGACTTTCAGTGTATATGAAGACCCCCCATTGATAGTGTCTTTGATAGTGATAGTGTGGATTAAACTGTGGACCTCAATACTGCAGTCTGGAGTGCTAATGTCTTTCTTACCTTTTACCTTTCTTACCTTTTAAAATTAATATATGGGCCCAAAAACTTGCTAAACTGACATATTGCAGACACGTCTAGGAGACTGCATGTTAGTATGAATTTCCTGCAATGCACTTACCAAAACCTGGGGACATTCCATCATGCAAATAGAACTCAACGTCATGGATTTGGTCCTCACCTTCCTACCTAATTAGCTTTATTCTTGTCCGAGCAATATTCTTAAGCCAGAGAGAGCAATCAGGTAGCTGGCTGCATGATGGAGAGCCCTTGGGTTTTTGGAAGTCCCAAGTTGCTTTACAGGACTTTACAGGACACATCAATGCGAGGGAAACTTGGATTTGCCTGCAATTGGTGTCACTTTAACATGTTTTTGGCCCTCAGGTTTAAATCCTTAAAAAACGAATAATTTGCTAAAGAATTTAGTTTTAGATTGAATCCTAATGGAGATTGAAAGTTGAGAAATGTTAGTACTTAGTATCTTTTACAGTGAAATATCCTGCACCTATTTCTATCGTATTGTATATAAAATACAGCTCATTGTGACTTATCTATTTGCATGTGCCAGATGATCATGTTACTGGGCCTTCTTGTAATTCAAATACAATGTGTCTTCTTGCTGTACATTAGTCAATATAAATTACATTGGCCTTATCACATTTAGCGTGTAGAGCTCTCCAAAGATACATGAGAAAAATTGCATATTTAATGCTTTCAAACATGTTCAATGGCATCTAAAGTAAATATGTCTTAATAAAGGGCAAATCTTAGTGTACGATAAACAAAACACATAAGCAAAGGTTACTTTCAGTGAAAAATATATGCCACATTGATCAATTTATCCAGATATAGAGGCAGCTGATGTAAAATGCAAATTTGAGTTTTTCTGGAAATGTTAAATTTAATCCCACCCCTTCTGGAGCCTCCCTGTTGGTCCTTTAATGTACTTGTTTGCCTCACTTGCCAAATGGGTACAGTTGGGGGCAGGGATGAAAGGAATGGGGACATGATTGACTTTACAGTAAGAGTTGATATTTGCATTTGATATCATCCACCTACAATATATCTCTGCATCTATTAATCCATATGCTGTTTACACTAAGGCTCCATGTACACGGGACGTTGTAAATGGCCGTTTAGGAGCAGTTGGGCGTTTTTTTTCAGAAGCCCCTGAACCCACCTCCATATTATCTTATATGTCCATGCACACAGGAACATTTACAATCATTTACAGGCAGTTGAGTTCAGGGACGTTTTTTGGAAAGCAATTATTTGCGTTCAAACGTGTGTTTCCTGGCGTTGCAAACGCAAAAACGCAACCGAACGCGGCCGAACGCGATGATACACGTTTAGCCCTCGTGTTTTTCCATTTCAAAGGGGAATGTTTTTTTTTTTACCTCTAGGAATGGTTTTAGACGCAAACGCCCGCTAAACGCGGGTGCAAACGCGGGTGCAAACGCGACACAACGGACGTTTTAAAAATTCCAGCATTTCAAGGGGCTTTTTTTTAGCGTCCCGTGTACATGGAGCCTAGGGGTAACTGCTGCTTATGGGTATTTTCTTTATATGCTCAGTTTTGGTGGTCTAAGTTTGTGACATGGGGAACTTTAAATCATCAGATGTGACTCTGATAGTTCCAATTTCTAGGTACAGGATATCACACCAAACACTCCCTCCCTGTACATGTCTATTCAGCTTGAAGGCAACACTGATTACTAAAAGTATATGAAGTCTGTTGGAGACAGAAGGTTACAAGGCATACCTAAACTGTCCTCTGTGCTGCGAAACTTCTTTTACTAAGTAAATAGTTCTATCCTTAAACAACAACCGGACAGTGGTAAACCGTGTTCACAAGAATATGTAAAGTCTATGCTATAGCTGATCTAAATATAACGGAAAGAAAAAAGAAGCAGTGCCGGTTTGGAGAGGCGCTTATCACATGAGCTTTGCTATAGTTTCTTTAAAGCATTTTAGTATATCTTTCTAAATATCAAATATGTCAACCAATCTATTCTCCCTAACAGAAACAATATTCCCTTGCAATTACCTATATTTTGTTACACTTATCCACACAGATACTAACGCAATTACTCATAGAAGTGATTTAAAAATTACTTTATAGCAGATTTGAGTGTGCAGAACAAAGCTGGTTTCTGTAACTAAGTGGAACTACTTCACTACTGTACTTAAGTACCGAAAGGCGGTATCTGTACTTTTCTAGAGTAGAATTTTTTTCTCCTACTTCCACTTTTACTTCACTACATTTTTTCGATGATTTCAATACTTCTACTCCGATATTTTTTTTTGTGCTGCATAGTTACTCGTTACAATTATAAAAATTACCACTGCCAGAACAGTAGATGGCAGGTTTCATGAAGCTCAAAACATGTGTATTATCAGCGCATACGAAAATAAAAGCTACTGAATGTATAAATAAAACCTGCATTTGAAATAATAAAAAACAATATGATGTTCAAACTTTTGACTTCTTTCTTTAATAACTACATAACACAGTACTTGTACTTTTACTTTCAGTACTTGAGTAGCAATTTTCTTTTCAAAACTACTGGTACTTTTACTTTCAGTACTTGAGTAGCAAAATTAAAAAAAAAAACTACTTGCAATACTTAAGTACAAAAAATGTTGAATACTTTAGTACTTCTAATCAAGTCACTTTTTGATCGAGCACTTGTACCTTTACCCAAGTATGGGTTTCGAGTACTTTATACAACTCTGGGGCTACCATGGTGTGCTGTTTGCAGGAAGTTCATAAAATAGTCTCGTTTACATAATATCCTTGTATATAATCGTAAGAAGACAATTTAGGAAAGATGCAATTTCAGTGATGTGAGGTCTACTCTTGACATATTATAGAGTTTTCAATTTATATGTAACAGTTGTCATGTCTTACTGAGCTTTTGGATTTGTTTTATTCTGTTTGCCATTCATATTACAGTGCAAGTTACTTGTACCATGTTCAGACTAAAAGTCTAAAGTTTACGATATGACTTTGACAGTTTAAATTATTTAAAGGATATGAGTCTATCTGATCTGAAGCTTCAGCTTTTTGTACACTACAGGTGTGCTTTGATAGATATAAAGCTGTTCATTTTTTTCCTTTTCATATGAAAGTATACATTTGGGTTTTCTTTGTCTTTAAGTAAAAAAAAAAAAACGCATTGCTGGTCATTTAACTAGGTCCCTCACTAAGCCCCAAGTATGAACTTAATCACATGATGTGGCTATAATGTACATTCAATAAGGCCAAGAGCAAAGTTCAGCATCTGATATCAAACAACGGAGTTCCTCTAAATTAACTTATGATAGAAACACGGGACCGCCATTGTTAACCTCATTCTACAAATGCTAGTTTCTTGGTTGTTATGCTCAATGGCTTCAGAATAATGGACATGGAGCAAGTTAATAAAGTCAGAGTAAAGTCAGAAGTTTTTATCTGTATACCTGTTTCAGGATAATGACTTACAGTAGCAAGACCAGCCAGAATCATAGCAGAAAACTACCATTTACAGAGGCAGAGCTCACTAATGGCAATCAAAGAAACTTGAGGAGGCATTAAGTGCAGTAACCCAAAGCAGAAGTAATTAATCTATTTAACTTGCGTGACTATAGTGAAGGGTAATTGGCTGCTATGAGTTATTTTGACACCTGCACTGCCTTATTGTATAAGCCTATCATGACTTTGCATCATAGAACTGGTATGCCCTGCAATGTCTGAGAGCAGATGACATCAAAATCTCACTCCCTATAAATAAAAATATGTCTGAATAGAGGACCTCCTACAGTATGTCCAATATAATAGTCAGTCAGTTCGGCTTTATTCTCTAGTTGGCCAAAAAAAAGTTTGTTTTATTTTGGGTAACAAGGAAAGGCATATTTTTCAACATGAGATCTGCTGTTCCATATTCCCTCTTGATGGTATGACCGAGAAGTCTATCTGGCACTCGCAAGTAGGGCAAAGCCCAAGCAATTCTGGAACTACACAAGCAGGATACAGGTTCTCAACATGTGTCATAAAAACCAAGAACTTTTAGTGAAAATTTTGTGCCAAAAGCCACACATCAGAGTCACCCTTTCTGGGTTCCACTAGCAGAATCGAATGGGCTGGTTGGGGGGGGGGGGGGGGGCATATTTTTCTGGCACCTAGTTAGAAGTAAGGCTGAAAGTGACTACCACAAGGTAAATTAAATAAAGTACCAGTTTACTTTTACTATCTATGACTACTTAATAACATTAGGTGCATCTATGAAATTGGTAAAGCAGACTGTAAGTGAAATTGGAGATCCTTTTACATTTGTGAACATGAGACGGTTCATTCAATGCAGAGGATTTACTCAGAGCTGTAAATAACAAAATTCACCTAAAGCATCTTCTGGTGCTATCTGGTATGGTGACCAACAGTGAACCACAAGCATTATCCGTGGTAATAGAAATTACTGGTTGGACATTAGTTGGTCAAGTAGGTAGATGTTGCTTTAAACCA
Organism: Pelophylax lessonae; assembly: GCF_965119305.1. Classification (NCBI taxonomy): domain Eukaryota; kingdom Metazoa; phylum Chordata; class Amphibia; order Anura; family Ranidae; genus Pelophylax; species Pelophylax lessonae. The sequence goes on along the minus strand of NC_138770.1, from coordinate 159,741,879 downwards.
CAGAGGCAAATCAGATTCATATTTTTCTAGTGATACCATAAGAAAAAAAACCTAGATTAAACATTTTTTTTCTGAGTTATACATTCAACCACCCTTTACCATCCCACTCTGTAGTCGATTGGCTTTTGTACTTGCAAACAAAAAATAGACAGTTTCCTGTACTGCAAGCATTAATAAGCATAAATAAGCATAGACATTGCAATCCTACTGTGCCTAGAACACTTTTTTTTTTTTAAATACCTGAGCATTGGAAGCGTTGTCAGCTTGTCTGGAGGATGGAGAGGAAAGAAGAAAGGGAGCCCACAGGGAACGTCTGAAAAGAATAGACAAGAGAAGCATATGGTTACCCCTAGTTTTTAAAAGTACAATCCAGTCAAACATTTTCCGACTGACCCAAGAGATACAATCTGCCTGCTAAGCATCTCTAATTTTCTTCTTGGAATTCATCTTCTGAACCTGACTGGCCTTGTCTGTTAGTTTTTTATAGTAGCCATTATGCTCCTTCTCGGAGTGGCCTTGAGTATGAGCTGCTGAACACATATGTCTGTATGTTACAGATCTACTCCAGATCTAAAAAATACAAGAATCTATGTGGTTATGTATTCATTAAAAATCATTAAAGGAGAAGTACAGACAAAGCTTGTTTGGCTGTACTTCTCCTATGGATCACAGGAGTGCAGTTCGTTTTGCACTCCTGTGACCAATTTTCAGCACAGCGGCTGAAGTCTGCTGTCTGATGATGTCATAGAGCCTGTCCAGGCTCAGGCAAGATTGCGACTATGGAGTAAGGAACAGCCCACATGCCTGGACCAACACCTGGCTTAACCTCTCAGCGAGCCGCTGAGAGCCTGAGCCGGCCATTCCTAAACACTCCTAAACCTTATGGACAGCTTTCCCAGAAGAGTTAAAGCTGTTATAGCTGCAAAGGTGGGCCAACTCAATGTTGAACCCTACGTACTAAGACTGGGATGCCATTGAAGTTCATGTGCGTGAAAAAGGCAGGTGCCCCAAAACTTTTGACGATATATATATATATTTTTTTTTTTTTACTGCACTTTAAATGTATGGTATTTAAAGTCGAATTCCAGTATAAAGTAAAACTTCAGGATAAGCAAACATCATTGAAATACCAGAGGCATTTGTATTTTTACTTTAATCTTAATGTCCTTTGTGTATTTCTTCCAGATCTGTGCAGTGATCAAGGGTGCAATATGCCTCTGTATAGGAGCTTCCTGTATTAAGAATAGATTAGGGATAAATCTCAGTTCAGGGCGATTCATGGTTCACCCTGAATTCTAGCTATTCACAATTTGGCAAACAGGTGAACTAAATAACTCTTTGTCTCTCCCTGCCACCTACCCGCTGTGTAGGAGGTCATCCGGGCTTCCCTTAAAATCCATACCAGACGTTTATCCTAAATAAGAGGCTGCCTTAGACAAGGAAGGTAATCCCAAGCCACTAGTTTACATGCAGAATGAAGCGGCTGGGAACTGTCATTTACCAGCAATTTAAACAGAATTTTATTTTCCTTGTAAATGTCACTTTTTCTTTAAAACATCATACAAGTATGCCACTTCACAGACGGTTTAGGGCTCCTCCCAAGCATGTTCCCCTTGGCAAGGCCCAGACCTCTGTTTGACAACCCATTTGCCATTAGCCTTAAGAATTTGCAAAAAAAATTTGCAGGATTTGTCCCCTATAGATTTTAATAGGGTTTGGGGAACGTTTCACAGTCATATGTGAAATACAATCATCACTATATATTAAAAGTAGGCTCCCCTTCCATAAAAGCAAGTCATAGGAAATAATGTGTGCCACCCTTATGACCCACCAACAAGGTATGCATGGAATGCACTACAACCAGCATGCTATAGCTTTGTATAACAAATACTAGAAACCATATGTTAGCCCCAAGGCATACATAGGTTTCATTGATATAGTGCAAGGTGCAATATTGGTAAAGTTAAAAAGTCTCAAACTTTAAAATCAACCATTCCAAATCGGAGGCCATGGACATCTCACTCCCCGATAAAGTAAAACAATTAATTAAATCTAATTGCCCCTACAAATGGGATTCAACCTCACTTAAATACTTAGGAATCAAACTTACCCCAACTCTAGATGCCCTCTATGAGGCCAATTTTATCCCAATCCTGAAAAACATCACTAATGACCTGAGTAAATGGGATGTTAAACATTTCTCGTGGTTCGGCAGAGCAGCCATCTTAAAGATGGTCATCTTGCCTAGACTATGTTATTTATTTCACGCTTTACCCATCACAATACCTCCCTCCTTTTTCAGGAAACTAACGACTATTCAAAGGAAATTCATATGGGCCAACAAAAGACCTAGGATACAACTAAAATATATGCAATTACCCAAGATCAATGGAGGCATAGGGGTCCCGGATTATTATAAATATTACCAAGCCACTCACCTCACCAGAGCGATCGACTGGCACTGCCATTCAACTCAAAAGGACTGGGTGGCCATGGAGAGGCACTGCTCCTGGTATCTGACCCAGTTCCTGCTTTGGACAGACCCTCACAACTTCCCTTCTGAAGTTAAACACCACCCCTTAATCAACACCACCCTTACCATCTATCACAAGCTAGCGAAATCATATAACTTATCCACCAACCCGAGCCCTCTGACTCCGGTTTCCCACAACCCAGACTTTGTTCCGGGTCTTAATATAAAGTGCTCTGCTGACCATACTTTACTCATTAAACATTGCATTCGTGATCAAAAAATTCTATCTCTTCACGAACTAAACAACCTAAAACCCCAAAACATCTCATTGAACCAGTGGAATTATATCCAGCTGCACAGCTTTGTTCAAAATAACAAAAAGAAAACTTTGTGGGCTAGACAACTAACTGCTTTTGAGAGGATATGTGAGAGACAGTCCCCAATATCGAAAACGACATTGATGACCTATCAGTGGCTTATAGCCCCGTCGCCGAATTTTGACGACAAATATAAGAAATTATGGGAACTCGAGTTATCACGCAAAATTTCTGATAGGGAATGGGAGAAGGCCTGTGTATTTACTCACAAATGCTCCCTGAGCACAAAAACTCAAGAAACGTCATTTAAAATCCGCACGCAATGGTACATAACACCAGCGAAAATGAAGACGTGGTCCCCACAGTACTCCGGAAGGTGTTGGAGATGTCTAGCTCACACAGGCATATTTCTACATATTTGGTGGAATTGTGACATAATCAAAACCTTTTGGAACAAAGTTGTGCTCCTGATCAAACATATCACTGGTTCTACCTTAGAATTTATTGCGGCAAGCTGTTTATTACACATCAATAAACTCTCATATAGGTCATATAAAAAGTCTCTAACGAGACATCTACTCAACGCGGCCAAATCTCTTATACCTTTATACTGGAATTCCAAATCCGTCCCCTCGACTAAGAATTGGGTAGACAAGGTAACTTCCACATATGAAATGGAGGAAACTGTAGCCATCAAAAAAGAAATTAGCGGACCCTTCCATGACATGTGGAGACCATGGTTGATATTTACTCTTTCTTCGGATTTTAAAAAAATGACTGAAGATTAGCAATCTCACAATTAACCCTCACATTCCACCTGGACCTTTAGTATACGCTTCTACAATGAGCTACTTGATCAAGTACCACTTATCAATAGTACTCCATTACCTCCCCCTCCCTTCCCTTTACTTTTCCTTCTCCTTCTCTTTCCTTTTTACTCGTCTTCTTTAATTCCTATCTTCGCTTCCTTCCCCGCCCTCTAGTGGCCTTCTTTGAGACAGGCATATGTCTTTGGTCCTGTCTCATCTGAGAGAGGGTATCCAGTTAGATACCCCCATTATACCTCAGGAGCTGACTTACATGTTTTATGTTGTTGCACTAACTTTTGATCCAACATTACATGATGTTGTAATTTATGTACATGTTGTACAGTTATACCAATATGTCATACTGCCATTGTTAATACTGTACATGTTTATTATTGCGATTCAATTAAGCTTTTATTGAAAAAAAAAAAAAAAAAAAAGTCACTCAATGTTCCAGTCGTAAAGGGCATGGTGATAAATGTTTCCCACACTAGGTGTGTAAATGCCATGGAGATCTCTGAGTGGCAAAGTATATGTGCTATTTAGTTAGACAAAAGGAAAAAGCTTTTGTAGTCCATCAGTATAATAGTAAATTTAGTATAATACTGTCTTAATTGTCCTATCAGGGCATCATGAAACAGACATGTTTGCTCTTTAAATAACTGATACTGTATATGCCCTTTTATAGACTATTGTTGGTAATCTACTGGTTGCTTGACAGACAGTCTTTGTAATCTACCAGGTAATCTACTGGTTGCTTGACAGACAAGGGCTTCATGGTAATTTTGGGTATTTGTGTATATTTTTATTTGAGGTACTGGTCTAATAAAAGATGTTGTTTTATATATTTTTTCTAACATCAACAGTTCCAGTGATCCAACTTAAACTTGCAGTGCCCCTCTAAGATAAGACAGAGATCTGCCCGTCGGTTGCAGTGAAGGGAGCTGGTGTCAGTGCACCATTCAGAGGTTTCAGAGAATTATCAGTGAAGAAAAGGTGTTGCTCACCAACCCTGTGCATTAGTGTGTAGATGAATGTGGCCTCAGCCATTGCTGCTTCAGCTACGCTCCCTGACATGTTTCGCCTTGCACCCCGAGGCTTGGTCATAGAGGTCAGAACAGTCCCAGATCTCAATTTTTGTTTGACTTGGGCTTCATTCCCATTTGAGCATAGTGTCTTTGCTCATCTTACAGGCTTTTTTAAATTGAGTATTTGTATGAACCTTTTTGCGGGTATCTGAAGCTTGAGCATTTTTTTAATTATTTTTAGCCATTTCAGTGCTAATTACTAGGAGAAAAAATGTATGTTCGACTTCACATGTTTTTTGCATGTTTGCACGTTTTTAAGCTCCCCCATTGAAGTCTATTGCTAAGGTATGAACAGGCACAATTGAAAACCATAGGATGTTGGATGTGTTTTAAACTGATGGCTATATATATATTTTAAAGAAGGTAACTGTTTTTTAGGTTATCCAGTATGCCATTATCAACACATTTCATACAAGATCATTTATACATAAATCTAGCAGTTTGTTAGTGAATATGAAAATGCCTAAAGCTCTTTATTGTGTGTTTGCAGTAATTACAGGCCTCTTTTGCAATAAAGTTTTTCCTGATAAATAATTACCGGTATGTTTAATAGTGTGGGTTAAAAAGTCCAAGTATAGATGATGGCATATACAGTATGTGCATAGCATACATACTTTCTATCCTCCCTGTTTATGAGTAATGCGCCATTCTAAATGTGTCGCACTATGTAAATTAAGAAGGGTATATATAATTAATATAGCTCTTTCTATTAATTTCACAAAGCAGATGGGGAGGTAGAGTCTTGTTCTATTACTTTCTAAACAATAAGGATCGTCATGGTAATTATAGACAGAATACCTCCAATACCTTTGATAGCTTTCTTTAAACATACACTATTCCCTGCAGGGGAGCAGATATAAGTATGCAGAACCTGGCTCCATGTGAAAGCTCTTGAGACTGAACCAAATGTTGCTTGCGCTGGATTGTGTCTGCTAATGAGAAGCTAGAAATTGTATGTATGGAGTGCTACGAACATATACAAGGGAAATGAAAAAAGCTGAATCCATGGTTGTATGGTGCAGATAAATGTTTGTCTAATTTATATTTTTACCACAAATAACATAAAACCCATTATTAACATGCAAAAACATAACGTTTTAGTTTTATATATATATATATATATATATGTATATATATATATATATATATATATATATATATATATATATATATATATATATATATATATTGCTAATGCAAAAGATGATTCTGTGCCTGAATAAATACAGCTAGTCATAAATTTTGTGCACTTTTGCAATTTAAGGAAAAGTAAAGGCAGGCACAAAAGTGTAAACAGAATATGTACACTAAATTTGAATCCAACCTTTGCTACTTTATATATCAGTAAACTAAAATGATTCTCCTAAATGTATTCTAAAATCTTGAAGGGCTCGTGTAGATGGGCTTTTGTTTCCTGCATCTGACTTCCGTTTGAAGCTTACTCTAATCGCAAGTCTGCAGAGCAGATTTCAATGTCCTTTGATTGGGTAGTGTAAGTGACTGTTCCCAGGGTTGAGTTTGACCTGCTGTGCTTTGCGTTCTTTTTGGACGCAGATGGCTCTATTAAGATCTGTTCCTGCCGCTTGGAAACTTCTTAAATTTAAAGCAAAAAGCTGTAACTGAGCTGGGGTTTGCAGGTGAAACAGAGATGCATGTAAAATAGCATTATGTTTAAACACAAAATAGCATTTAACAACAAATCCCATCCATGTTGAAACCTAATATATTCAGGCAACCTGAAGCTACAAATGATCATGTATATGGTGATTTCAGAGAAGCATAGGCTCATTTGTAACCATCTACTAAACCAATATCTTGCTTACCCAAAAAGACATGGCAGCTATAGAAAAATTAGATAAGTTCCATCTTCTGGACACTGTTGTTGTTGGTGAAGGGCATACAGCTAGACTACAGCAGGGGACCTGTACTCTGAAACATTGCTGGCAGTTGTTAATGTGCTCTTTGTCACCTGTTGATTATGTTTTGGCAATACGGGTAATACAGGTAAGCAACTCTCTAGTGTTACTAATAGATCTATAAGTCCTCCCTCTCTTCCTGGACAATCCCCTTTGAGCGATACCAGGAGGGAGGGAAATCTGGATCCATATCTAGTGAAAAAGATCTAAACAATGTTAGGATCTGGATTGTCAACCTGTTTCGAACTGACTATTATATTGTTTGCCAGGAAACTCACTCTTCACGTAATTCATGATAAATCAGAAAGGCCACAGACATCCAAGGCACAGGATATGGAGCTATGAAAAGACTTTTCAATAAACGATTTCTGTGCTCTCAGGGACCTCATGCTTCTCCGGGCAGAAAGTAACCCAGAGGAACCGGAGGTCTCTTTATCAATTATTTCCAATGTCCCTACATCAAACCAGACAAAGCTAAAATATAAAAATAAATCTCAAGTGTATTCCCCATTTCTTGGGAGTGGTGACAAATGCTGAATTTTTGAAGGAGATGGACCAGTTTGCCTGGCGATACAATGAATTTGTGCTGGAACTGTTGCACTATATCTTGTTCAGGAACGTGTTTATTTTAAACTGCTCCCACTACCTCCAGGTGCAGGCAGTGGTGATGGGGACACAGTGTGCCTCGCCGTACGTAAACCTGTACCTGGGGGGTAGGAGCAGTCCCTATTCTTCAGACAGGACTCATTGTTGTTTTTAAGGTGCATGTTATGCACAGTTACATGTGAGTGAGATCTTCTACATTTTATTAAATAAAAGTTTTTAAAGGATTTCATGCACTATTGTGAGCTCTCTATTTTACACATGATGCTGCATTGAGGGATACGGTATACCAGCCTTGGTTGTCCTGGATGAGAGGAGCTACAGGGATCTGGATGGATGGTTACTGAGATCTCCTATATATACGCCTAGTTGTATCTATTATAAGGTGAGCACCCACTCACAAGGGGGTGCACGGTTGCTGTTACACTGTGACACTCTGGTCACTCACTATTGGGAAGCACTAGCCATTTGTGGTTGGCTGATTCACTATTATAGGACTATTTTTTCAGCACTTTATTCACGTGGACTATTTATTATTGGACTTCTTTTGCATATCTTGTATATTTATATAGTTTGCACATTTTATACATATATTGGATTGTATTATATTTCTTCATCAATATTATATTTGCATTTGCACTTTCCCATTTTACACTTTTGTATATTTATTGCATATATTTATCACATTTTGTTTATTTTTATTTTTTTGGCACTATTGTCATTTCACTGAGTGACAGTTTTTTAATTCTTCTTATTATTAATTTTTGCGCAACACTATTTATTTTTATTCATTAGTACACTGATATGAGAAGTGGAGTGTCTGCAGCAAATTTATTAATTTATTATTGATAGGTTGCTCGCAGGATCCTTTTATTAGGACTCATTGTTGTAGCTGTGCCACGTTTTATCGTGGCACAGGTACATCAATGATATATTCTTAATTTGGACTGGGGCACGCAATGATCTTGATGAATTCATGGAATTGATTGATTGAAACACATTTAACCTGAATTTCACCATAATGTATGACCAATCTAGGGTCACTTTCCTAGACATCCAAATCCTGAAAAAATCAGATGGTCATTTGATATCTGATTTGTATTGAAAGCCACCTGTAGCTTATTCCATTCTTCACGTCACTAGTGCCAACCCAAAATCATTGAAGGATAGCATACCATATGGCAAATATCTCAGATTGAAACGCAATTGTAGCAGGGAGGAAGATTTTGTGATCCAGGTGAAACAACTGCAAAAGTGCCTAATACAAAGGGGGTATAGTAAGAAGTGCCTCAAGAGAGTATTTAACCAGATGAAACTTAAATCTCGTGATTCACTTATATACATGCAGAAAAAACCTGAGGCTGATAACACTACTCATTTCTTTACCCATTTTTCTTAATACCAAATACAGATAACAGAGATCTTACGAGAACACTCGTGGGTCAAAATCCTCAAAATACCTATCCCTGAGCCAAATTGTTAAGAGATCACCTCACACAGTCATCTTAACAACAGAATCTCTTCTACTCTCTATATTCATCAATGCAGAGGCACATTTGCACCTGGCTGTTGTAATTGTTGTAATTCGATCCTCGTAGGAAAAAATATCCCTTTGCCCAATGGACAATCTTGGACCCCACGTTCTGCCATTCTGGCGCTGGGAAATACAATGTTGAAATTGTTTTAAATGGATCCTTGTGAGAAAAAAATATCCCTCTGTCCAATGAACAATCTTGGACCCCACATTCTGTCATTAACTGTCAGACTCTGGGGGTAGTATACTACATGGAATGCATATTTAAGGATTTCTTTGTAGGAAAAACAAAAAGGCCATTCTGGAAATGTATTAGAGGTCATATGCACTTAATACAGAATGGAAAGATGACATCCTTGCTGAGTCAAAATGCTGGCCTGAATCATAGCTTCAATGCTAATTCTTTTAGGCTTTTTTCTCTTATAGTGATAAGCGTCTCCTCCAGCTGGAGACCAAATTGATCTTCCAGCTAGGGGCAATTACGTTTCCTGGAATCAATGAAAACATAAGCTTTAAAACTTTTCTGTAAATACAATCTCCTATTTTCTATAGGTCCACTTTTTGTATATTGTTTCTTGATTTGTATGTATCTTGTGTTTTTGTACATCATATTTTACAATACAGATCTGTTCCTATCACGTGGATAAATTCTCTTGAGCATATTTTGACTTGGCAATTATATGTGTATTGGGGACCATATTCTGGTTATATACTAAGTATATAAAAGCATACAAATTTTTATAACAATTTGATTAAAAAGACACAGCAATAGTAGCTGGTGTATATAAAAGTCAACATAATACAGATATGTGTATTTAGATCTGTATAAATCCCTGGATTACTGTGATGAAAACACCATGGCAGAATAGGCAAGAAAAAACCTGACGCATTTCAGAAGTTCATTCTTTCTTCAGGGGTGTATATTTTATAATAATAACAAATCACCTATGTTGACAAAAGTTGCATACAGTAGCCACAGAATTATTAAAAACAAACAGTGATTTTCATCACATTGGCCCAGGAAAGGATCAATATTTAGTAGCCACACCAGTAAGGTCCAGCAGGGCCTGGCGGATAGCAACTCAGGAGGAGAAAGAGCTGTATAGCCAGATGCAGTCTGGTCAGTAGAGAAGAAAAGGTGCAGTGTGTGGGATGAAAGGATGCAGACATCCACTCTCCTGGATCCGGGGGCTACTAAATATTGAAAATCCCATGGGGATAGCTGATTGGAAGGAAGGTGATGCAGTAATGTTGGATAGCTCTCTTACCCTTGTTTTCATTGGCACTAGTGTTTTAGATAAGTGAAGCACTTGAAAAATCAACTGTGGTCTGTGGTCTGTAAAATGTGTGTCTCCCGGATGCTTCTATTCATGCAGGTATTGAATACATACAAGGCTTCATACTTACTATGTTATACAGCACAATTATATGTACATCGAGGGATTCTTTTGTAGTATCACTACCTTATTTGTTATTCCATGCAGGCCATTGCACCACTTGGGCTTGATTGATGTATGTGACTCCCCCTGGCTGGTTCTTGTGGGCCTTATTCCTACCTAACCTCCACCCCTTGCCTCCTATGCTTATAGCCACGTTTCGGGAGGTTGTTATCAGATCTATCTACACCCCTTTAGGATTACATCCCTTTGGGGTTGTATACACAAAACGATTTTTGTAAGTTTGATGTGTACACTTTTCTGTATCACTTGTTTTGTATATTTTTGTTATGTGCCATATATTATTATATCATTTTCTTTTTAGCATCCATATTGAAGCCCAGCCTACGAACCCCTGGAGAAGCCTTAAGTGCAAAACGCATTGGGATGTTGCACCTCCCTTTGGATATATATGTATATTTTACAATCTACTGTGATGTTGCACATGTACATTTTGAAACAAAATCAAATTATGTTTTGGGGAGGTGCTTCTAGGAGGCTGATATACTGACTATGGTTTGCTTAACCATCATGTGTGGTTTTAAGGGACTTGGTGCCTCATAATACTTTTAAAAGGAATTTTACTGTTTTTAAATCAAAAGATAGGTGTTTGTAAATACATTTTGACAGAAGGTATCAGCACCTGAAAAAATCCTACTTTTTCGGTTTTGTTTTATTTCTCTATATACTCCTGGGATGGGGTGTTGAATAATTTAACTGATCCTAAAGCACATTTTTTTCATATATGACAACAATTTAAGAAAAAAAAAAAGGAAAAGAATGAAGAATTGACAGGTGGAAATTAAAATCAGAAATGATCTGGCACACAAGAATCAGACCAATTCACCAGGAATTCCAAACCCAACAAATTGTTTTTTTCTCAAGTATAATTTATCTAGGAACCATTGTGGAAACCAAGTAATACCCTTTTACTGGCTTTTTTTACAAAGACCTAGACTGCCCTCTGCTGAAAAAAATACTCACCAGCCCACCAAATCAAGCATTGTCCCATGTCTCACTATGCCATCTCCTCTTCTAAAGTCATCAGAAGGTAAATTTTCTCTTTCTGGCTCTTGCAGCTGACCCCCTGATAATGTGCTGTGGTGCATTCATACATAGTGCAATGGAATTAGCCGCACACATGTGCACTGCAGTGAAGATTGCCCCAAAGCCTCCTGGGATGCAAAATGTCAGTATTCTAGTAGGCTTCAGGTGGGTGACAGACATCATTCTCTCTTTGGTGAGAAAGCCAGTAGTATGGGGCCAGGACCACTAAAAAAGTACTTATGCGCCCCCCCTTTCACACACACATACACACACAAAATAGATTAATATCTAATTGTGTAGCAGGGGAGAAGCAATATCATAGAAGGTCATGAATAAGGGTGAAGGTCTTCTTTAAGGAGAGATTGACATAAAATGGAAAGGCTGCATGTAGTATAATTCAACCTTAATGGGTGACTTCCTGGTCTCCATAGACTGAAACTTTTGACTCCTCTACTTATCATTTATTAAAAAAAGTAATAATGCCAGTAGAAAGACTAAAAAGAGTGAACCCACTGGCGGTCAAGCATGGATAACTTTGGTAACGGTGAAATAAAACTGCTGCCCTCTACTACTTGAATTTGTAAATGCCTGTTTATGCCTGTAAATATATTATGTATGCACTTCCTGCCGCTGGTTGTTGGCTTTGAGACCCCAGAAGGAGAGAGAAAGTAGGTCTCAGGTACATGTTCTGTTAATGCTGCTAAATCCTGGACCAGAATAGACTATTATGCAAGTTTTCCTATTCTCTAAATGTTTAACTGCAGCTGCTGAGTGTATTTCTAAATTCTTGTGACAGAGTATCTCTGCCCTGTCTTTGTTATTATTTTGCATGCACAGTGCTACTATATGTATGTAGTGGTCACCTTGCTGTATTTTGGTAAGTGAACCTGTTTATTGCAATATAGTTTATATACCACTTTTGTTATTTTAGAAACTACTAGGGAGGAACTAAAGCGTAGAGTAGATAGGCTAAATGAGATCAAGTGCCACAGTTCCAATGCCATGCCATAGTTCCTATTGGTGAGAAGTTCCATTCCAGGCTGGTCAGACAACAGTTGCAGGATGCCCCCCATGACCTCTGATCTGTCCTCAGGTCTACGACACAAAGACAGACACTGCATTATCCTCTGGGGCCCTGCAACTGGACTTTGCTGCAACATTCATCTGGAGGTATCTCTATGAATAACTATATTGTATAGGTGAACAATTCCCTCCAGGACTCTTGTTGGGCCCTTTGCTGATAAAACCTGTTTATAAATTGGATAAATATACTATTTTTAATCTATTCATATATAAAACTTGTGTTATTTCTATGCTGGTGTGCATCCACAATATATCCTTATTGTTAATGTTATATGCGGATTGTAGTAGTTCTTCTCCTCTCAATTACTTTGTTTAGATTACTGATTATTTCCCAGGAAGGGAATCCCCATTGTGCACAGAGACCCTGTTCTTGGTGGAGGCACTGCCAACTTTATTATCAAACCCACTCTTCCACTCAGCGAAGGTTCTGGTTCTTCTATTTACGTACAGGTTTAGCACAGTATTCTGTTTATGAAGAGCCATTTCTCATAACCCCCCAAAAGAGGACTACACAGACATTAACTGCTTGCCGACCGCCGCAAGTACATATACTGCGGCGGTCAGCCCCGGCCAGGCAAAGTGAGGTATCTGTACATCACTAGCCTGTGAGCCAATAGCAGGCGAGCGCGCGCCCCTGAAGGCACACTCCCCCCCCGGCTCGTTCCCTAGCAAGTCCACGCGTGTGACCCGATCGTCCGCCGTGAAGGGAGAAAGGCAGGCGGCTAATGTAAACAAAGCCGCCTGTCATTCTCCCCTGTGTAAAAATGGAGATCATACGGTTCTGCTATGTAGGACCATTGATCTCTGTTCTTACACTAGTAGCCACATCCAATCACAGTAAGAAACACACCCCTAGGGACATACTTAACCCCTCCTTCCCCAATAAAGTTAACCCCTTCCCTGCCACTGTCATTTTTACAGTAACAGTGCATATGTATAGCACTGATTACTGTAGTAATGTCACTGGTACCCCCAAAAGTGTCAAAAATGTCAGTCAAAGGTCCAATCTGTAGGTCGCAATGTCGCAGTCCCGCAAAAAAAAAATCGTAGATCGCCGCCATTACTTGTTAAAAAAAAAAAACAACAAAAATGACAAAAATCTTTCCCTTAGTTAGTAAACGCAATAACTTTTGCGAAAACCAATCAAAATACGCTTATTGTGATTTTTTTACCAAGCATATGTAGCAGAAAACAAATTGGCCAAAAATCTTAAAAAAATGTGATTTTTTTGGGGGGGGAATTTCATATAAAAAAATGTGAAAAATATTGTTATTTTTGCAAAATTGTCACTCTTTTTTTGTTTATAGCGCATGATCAAAAAATCGCACAGGTGATCAAATACCACCAAAAGAAAGCTCTGTTTGTGGGAAAAAAAGGACTTCAAATTAGTTTAGGTACAGCGTCGCATGACTGCGCAATTGTCCGTTAAAGTCACGCAGTACCGAATCGCAAAATAGGTCCTGGTCAGGAAGGGGGTAAAATCTTCCGGGGCTTAAGTGGTTAATGAACGAAACACCTATTTGACAATCAGTGTTAGTAAAATGCCAGGGGTAAACAGGGAGTCTAGAGAAACTAACAGAAACAGAATTTTAAGGGTTTTTTATATGCAGTGTTATATTCAATCTTTCTGAGCAACAGCAACTCAGGCTACCAGTATTTTATTTCTAGAGCAGCACAACGCTGCACTCTCCTTAGCCTGTAATGGATTTCTGCCTTCTCCCATATTTGTGGTATGATGAGGCTAACATGATATGAGCCCGGTGATTGACAAGTGGGACAAGCTTTGAGTTAATAGCACAAATCTTTATATTAGCTCTTTAGCAGTTATTTGAAAATAAATGTATATTTTACCAAAAGACCCACTTAATACATTTGTTAAAATCAGAGTAATTTTCTAAATAAAAATAAAATAAAGTAAAATAAAATAAATGAAACCGTTTGTCAGCAGACTATCTCCAAAAGGAATCTTTTCTAGTAAGTAGAAGTCAGCGCTGCTTTGCATATGTATCGCACTAACAATAGCATCCGGGATGGTGGAATCCTGCCAGTGAAATTAATATCTGACAGCCTATGCTAGCATAGCACACATGCTTCTATGTGATAGTGTGAAAAATGCTGGAAGATGAAGTGATGTATGGAGCATATGATAAAATATACCCATGTAATCTCTGCACTAGTAAATCAAATCGGGCCCTTTTTTTTTTCGCATATTTTTTTCAGCATTATAACCATACAATCGCTATGCACCACAAGGTAGTCTGAGAAAGCAAAGGTATTTAAATGACAAAGTGTTTTGCGCCGAAGGAATTGTTTATTAGGCATTACGTATCCATGAATCAAATAGGCGTGACATGTCATGATTAATAATTGCTGCATGCTGGATCTTCCATTATACAATAAAAACACTTCTGTCTGCCTAAAAGTGATAATTTGTTAATGTGACTAAATGAGGTGTTTCAATCTAAGTTTTTCCTAAAACGGGTTTATTTTAGGACGGTATTGCTTTTTTTTTCACAATTTATTCTTTCATTTTCTCACACTTTACAGTTGACCAGGCGGTTAACATATTTCAGGTATTGCACAGGTGATTTTACTTTTACAGAGTGAAAAATATTCCAAATAGAAAGCTCATAATGGGAAATTAGTTGGGCTTTCATAACTTTTGCATAGTCACAGTTTTTTCTAAACTATATTGAAAATCAACAGATAGATTTGGCTTGATGATTTTAATTGATTGTTAAACTGGAACTAAACTGTATCTGATCACCACAAACTGAAAGCACAAATTATTAATTTTTTATTATTCAAAGCAAAGTCACCCATCCATCCATGTCTCCAATTGTTATTATGTTGAGAAATCACTTTGAAAAACATTCCCCTAGCATTTCTAGCCATGACCATGTTGAATGAAGGGTAGATGATTCATGTAGCATTTACTTCCTGGAAATTATCTGCCCTTAGCTCAGGCATGCAGGCAGGAGGGTGTGCTCAGCTGAAAAGTCTCTCCTCTTCCCCTCCAGATGAAATAAAAAAAAAAAAAATACCCATGAAGCCAACTGGGATGTATGATATCATCTTGGCCCAGGCCACAAACCAGGAAGCAACTGAAGAAATATAAAAAAAAAAACTAAAAGAAGTAAATATGATATACTTCCATTCCTTGTACTAATGCTAGCACCATAAGGATTAAAACATAGTTAATATATATTGAGAGAAATTAGTCCGCTTTAAATCTGCTGGCATGGAGTTACAGAGAATTCCTTGTTATAAAGTTATAATTAAATATTTTATAATTACGTGTAGAACGTCAATTGTTTCACATGCAGTTGAATATCCAAAGACTATAAAAATTGTGCCCAATTAGTGACAGGAAATGTGGAGGTGCCCTGCCACTGGTAGAAGTTAAATTCCTTAAGAATTGTGCCATATGGAGTCACTCTCTGACCTCCAGTCAGATAGCAAATCAGCCAGCTGGAAGTTACTGTTCAGTGTTTTGAATGAGAGGTATGGGAATTCAGAAGGTATTCTCACACTCTCATTATAATAAGGTCAATTACCCAGGTTGATGTATTAAAATTTGCTGTCTTAAAAATTCCTATTGGGTAATGGATCTAATTATGAATGTGACTTTTTGAATGATCTTAGAACCTTTCATAAAAAAACAAATAACAGAAACAATTAAATCTTATTGGTTGATTTACCAAAAAATAGAAACACATAGTGTGATTTATAAAAAAAAAAAAAAAAAAAGAAGAATATTACTAAACTAGTAAGGAGTACCCTTTACCAGTTCATATAAATGGGGATCCCCATGAGCTCATTAGAATATAATAATGGAGAGAATATTATGTTAGAAATTCCCCACGTGTTTGTATCATAATAATGGTTACTCTGGATTTCTGCAGCCAGTTAAAGTGTTACTAAACCCAAGACACTGCATTTACTATATCTGGTCTCCCACAGTACGCAGAACATGGAAATGCAATTATTTTAGTCCATTTAAACTGCTAAATACCTTTTCTCATCAGCAGTATATAGCAGTCTTGTGGCTTCTATCAGTGTCTGGTTAAAGCTTGTAGGAGGAGTTTTCATTCTCCCAAGATTATCCCTTGAGAATGCAGGACCCCTGACCCTCAGTCTGGACAGTGCTGATTGGCCCTGTGCTGATCACATGCACTCTCCCAAGAAAAAAAAAAAACTATCTAGCAATACACACCAAACTGAGAAACTGAGCATGTGCAGCCTGTCCCCTGGCTCTGTAAATATCAGGAAAAACAGTATATTGGAGTCAGTGGAAGAGGAGGTGATCAAAGGAGACAGGAGCGAACAGCCATTTAACACATTGCAGAGGATTCCACAGTGTTTATAACAAGCATGCTTTACTGCATATACAGACTGTTTTTACTGTTGTGGGTTTAGTAATACTTTAACCCTTTGATGCCTACGCCTTTTTCTGTCACTTGTTGCCTAGCATAGTTAAAATCAGTATTTTTTGCTAAAAAATTACTTAGAACCCCCAAACATTTTATATATATATATATATATATATATATATATATATATATATATATATACAGTATCTCACAAAAAGTGAGTACACCGCTCACATTTTTGTAAATATTTTATTATATCTTTCATGTGACAAGACTGAAGAAATGACACTTTGCTACAATGTAAAGTAGTGAGTGTGCAGCTTGTATATCAGTATAAATTTGCTGTCCCCTCAAAATAACTCAACACACAGCCATTAATGTCTAAACCGCTGGCAACACCCAGCAGTTTAGGCAACACCCCTAAGTAAAAATGTCCAAATTGGGCCCAATTAGCCATTTTCCCTCCCCAGTGTCATGTGACTCATTGTGTTAGAAGGTCTCAGGTGTGAATGGGAGCAGGTATGTTAAATTTGGTATTATCGCTCTCACTCTCTCATACTGGTCAATGAAAGTTCAACATGGCACCCCATGGCAAAGAACTCTCTGAGGATCTAAAAAAAAAAAATGTTACTCTACATAAAGATGGCCTAGGCTATTGATGGCGAACCTTGGCACCACAGATGTTTTAGAAATATGTTTCCCACAATGCTCATGCGCTCTGCAGTGTAGCTGAGCATCATGGGAAATCTAGTTCCAAAACATCTGGAGTGCCAAGGTTCGCCATCACTGGCCTAGGCTATCAGAAGATTGCCAAGACCCTGAAACTGAGCTGCAGCACGGTGGCCAAGAAAATACAGCGGTTTACCAGGACAGGTTCCACTCAGAACAGGCCTCACCTTGGTTGACCAAAGAAGTTGAGTGCACGTGCTTAGCATCATATCCAGAGGTTGTATTTGGGAAATAGACGCATGAGTGCTGCCAGCATTGCTGCAGAGGTTGAAGGGGTGGGGAGTCAGCCTGTCAGTTCTCAGACCATATGCTGCACACTGCATCAAATTGGTTTGCAAGGCTGTCATCGCAGAAGGAAGCGTCTTCTAAAGATGATGCATAATAAAGCCTGCGAACAGTTTGCAGAAGACAAGCAGACTAAGAACATGGATTACTGGAACCACGTCCTGTGGTCTTATGAAACCAAGATAAACGTATTTGGTTCAGATGGTGTCAAGCGTGTGTGGCGGTAACCAGGTGAGGAGTACAAAGACAAGTGTGTCTTGCCTACAGTCAAGCATGGTGGTGGGAGTGTCGTGGTCTGGTCTGGGGCTGCATGAGTGCTGCCATCACTGGGGAGCTACAGTTCATTGAGGGAACCATGAATGCCAATATGTACTGTGACATACTGAAGCAAAGCATGATCCCCTTCCCTTCAGAGACTGGGCCAAAGGGCAGTATTCCAACATGATGATGACCCTGAACACACCTCCAAGATGACCAATGCCTTGCTAAAGAAGCTGAGGGTAAAAGTGATGGACTGGCCAAGCATGTGTCCAGACCTAAACCCTATTGAGCATCTATAGGGCATCCTCAAATGGAGGGTGGAGGAGTGCAAGGTCTTTCCGTGATGTCGTCATGGAGGAGGACACCAGTGGCAACCGGTAAAGGTCTGGTGAACTCCATGCCCAAGAGGGTTAAGGCAGTGCTGGAAAATAATGGTGGCCACACAAAATATTGACACTTTGGGCCCAATTTGAACAATTTCACTTAGGGGTGTACTCACTTTTGTTGCCAGCAGTTTAGACATTAATGAGTTATTTTCAGGGGACAGCAAATTTACACTGTTATACAATCTGTACACTCACTACTTTTCATTGTAGAAAAGTGTAATTTCTTCAGTGTTGTTACAGCAAAAGAGATAATAAAATATTTAGAAAAATGTGAGGGGTGTTACTCATTTTTGTGAGATACTGTATATATGTGTGTGTGTATATATATATATATATATATATATATATATATATATATATATTAGCAGGGACCCTAGAGAATGAAATGGCAGTCATTGTAATATTTTATGTCACACTATATTTGCGTAGTGGTCTTTTAAACGCAATGTTTTTGGAAAAAATACACTTTCATAATTTAACATAAACAAAACAGTGACGTTAGCCCAATTTATTTGGTTAATGTGAAAGATAATGTTACACAGATTAAATAGATACCCAACATGTCATGCTTTAAAATTGCGCACATTCGTGGAATGGCGAAAAACTACCTAAAAAGCTCCATAGGTAATGCTTTAACATTTTTTAACGGTTACCAGTTTAGAGTTTAAGAGGAGGTCTAGTGCTAGAATTATTGCTCTTGCTTTAACAATCACAGTGATATCTCACATGTGTGGTTTGAACACATTTGCGGGCACGACTTACGTATGCGTTTGGTTCTGCGCCCAAGCACAAAGAGATGGGGAGCTTTACATTTTTTTTTTTCCTTATTTTTCTTTTTTTACACTGTCCTTTAAATTTTATTTGTTATCACTTTTATTGCTGTCACAAGGAATGTAAACATCCCTTGTGACAGCAATAGTCACTTGTCAGGTATTTTTTATAGCGGAATCACCCGGTGATTATGGGAGAGACGAGGAAGGTGGTGGTAGGAGGGGATATATCTCCTCCCACTGCTTGTAATAACAGCTGAATGGCTGATTAGCCACATAGGTGGTTAAACTTATTACCAGAAAGCGGACTGTGGGCTCCAAAAAATGGTACCTGGGTGATGCCTGGAGCTGCTGGTGTCACCCCGGTACAACCCCTTGAAGCAGAAGGCTGCATATTTGCATTACGTTGGCATCAAGGGGTTAAGATATTGTAAAAAAAAGTCAGAAAATTCATTATAAACAAGCTTTTCAGATAACTGTTACAGCACTGTTATTTTCTACAAGATACTAGTACATATGATAGAATAAAGCAGAATCATTTCATTGTACAGAGGGAATTCTGCTAAATAATGTCAATCATGTGACATTGGCAGTTTGGCCTAGATACATACAAAGTGTCTTCTCAGAATGCTGCTGAATTTCCTGCGCTTTTCATTAGGAAATGTTTAGAAATAAATGTACACCCATTGTGGATCCCATGTGTGTGTATGTGTATAAATATACAGTATATATATATATATATATATATATATATATATATATATATATACATATATTTATATATACAGTATCTCACAAAAGTGAGTACATCCCTCACGTTTTTGTAAATATTTTATTATACCTTTTAATGTGACAACACTGAAAAAATTACACTCTGTTACAATGTAAAGTAGTGAGTGTACAGCTTGTATAACAGTGTAAATGTGCTGTCCCCTCAAAATAACTCAACACACATCACTTGCAGACAGATACCCTTCTGCATCCTGCCTTTCTTTTCCTCTAGGTGTTTTGTTACCTTCTCCATGGGTATACTCCATACACTTTTATTTTTTCACTCATTGGTGACTCTACACTCTATATTTCCTTTTGGACCATTAACCCATCATTAGGGGTCTTATATTACACTCAGTGTTATGCTTTTCAATTGGGTCTCAGCTTATTCGCAATCTCACCCCTATATAATTTTTATCCATATCTACTATCTATCTATCTTAAACTATGCCTACTCCTGACAAAGTGAAATGTGTGCCGCCACACACGCTTGACACTATCTGAACCAAATAAGGTAATCTTGGTTTTATCAGACCACGGGACATGGTTCCAATAATCCATGCCCTTAGTCTGCTTGTCTTCAGCAAACTGATTGCGGGCTTTCTTGTGCATCATCTTTAGAAAAGGCTTCCTTCTGGGATGACAGCCATGCAGAACAATTTGATGCAAGGTGCGGCGTATTGTCTGAGCACTGACAGGCTGACCCCCCCACCCCTTCAACCTTTGCAGCAATGCTGGCAGCACTCTATTTTCCAAAGACAACCTCTGGATATGACGCTGAGCATGTGCTGAGCATGTGCACTCAACTTCTTTAGTCGACCATGGCGAGGCCTGTTCTGAGTAAAACTTGTCACGGTAAACCGCTATATGGTCTTGACCACCGTGCTGCAGCTCAGTTTCAGGGTCTTGGCAATCTTCTTGTAGCCTAGGCCATCTTTGTGTAGAGCACCAATTTTTTTCAGGTCCCCAGAGAGTTCTTTGCCATGAGGTGCCATATTGAACTTCCAGTGACCAGCATGAGAGAGTGAGAGCGATAACACCAAATTTACCACACCTGCTCCCCATTTACACCTGGGACCTTGTAGTACTAACGTGTCACATGACACCAGGGAGGGAAAATGGCTAATTGGGCCAAATTTGGACATTTTAATTTAGGGGTGTACTCACATTTGTTGCCAGCAAATTAGACATTAATAGCTGAGTGTTGAGTTATTCTAGGTGGCAGCAAATTTACACTGTTATACAAGCTGAACACTCACTACTTTACATTGTAGCAAAGTGTAATTTCTTCAGTGTTGTCTCATGAAAAGATATAATAAAATATTTACAAAAATGTGAAGGGTGTACTCACTTTGTGAGATGCTGTATATATGTATATATATATATATATATATAAATAATATCCAGTATGTGCTTGATTGATGGCTGTGGCTGCAGTACTCAGCTACTTCTAGTACCTTTTCTCCACCACAAGATGTGGCTTGAATGATGCCACACATGTTGTTTGTGCAGGGTATCATTTTCCTGCCCCCCCCCCCCGAGGAGGGGTCATGGCGGTACCCTGCTCTCAAAGTTAATTGGTGCAGAAAGTGCAGCACCAAGAAATGCCCACCACCCAGAGAGAAAATAATAATAATAATGCATGTTACACAGTTGGACTATTATTTTAGGTTTTTTATGTTAGGGTTGGGTTTTCTTTCAGCAAATAGGCAGCTTTTCCTTATGCAATTATAAAGCGCACATCAACAGTAGTAACAGCCATCTCAAATAACTTTATTTATATATTATCACAATATTCTAAGCCAGGTTAGCACCAGGAAAACTATAAGTGTTCTTTGTAAATGAGGCGGCCAAGAATGAGGCGGCCAAGGCAGAGGATTTTTACTTAAAAGATGTGTCCCTACAGGCTCCAGTGATGGAAATCCTGTCCTGGATAGAGTGAAGAAGGGTAGAACCCCCGTCAAGTTTTATTGCTGCATCCCTCTTAGGGGGACTCCTTCACCTTCTGTGCCAATGACACTCATCAGTGAGACAGGAAGTGAGGTGAAATCTCACATGTGCACTGGGGGACCATTAATTACTAGGGAAAGTTGTACCCACGGCAGCCTCCAGCCATCCTGCAGGGTACTGCTCTGAAAGGGCCAAAGCATGCAAGTTCAGTGTGAGGAGACAGGGCGAGAACGTTTTCAGAAACACAGTGAAACTCATTGGACTAAAGACAAAGGTAATGATGACAAAACGCGTAAGGCGCACACGACACGATGCAAGCGTGCTACGCCACGGCCATCTTTGTTTATCAATCTACACTTCTTTTATCATCTGCATACATGTGATCTGGCTGTTTTTTTATATAATACATTTTCCATAAGAACTACTACACTATTAAAGTTCTTCTTGCCTTCTGGGGTGGGTTTGATTGCCTGTTGGTGTGCAATCTGCCTAGTGTTGGAGAAGAGGAGAACCGATTGCTGGCTTTGTGAGGATACAGGGTCAACCCAGGCTTATTGCAGGTTGAGTTCATGGGCTTTCCACACACTCGTTTTAACCACTCTATAATTTGAAGGTCATTACTTTCTGGTAATCAGGATTTTCTCCTGACACAGTGGTGACATATGCTTTCAAGATTCACCGCATTTGGTGTGGGGATTGCCTCTTCTATCCATGGACATTCCTTTATTGGACTGAGCATTTTAATTTTATTTTTAATTTTATTGGCGCTGCACCCTTTTGTTTAATGTTTCTTTGTGAGTCACAATCTTACCTATTGGTGCTGGCTGCCTCCATTTAACCTGTTTACCAAGCGCAGATATTATTTTTGTTTTATTTTAAAGACAAAGGTAAGCACTGGGCCAGATGGACTGCACTCAGTGGAAGGGGCTGTATTTGTTATAAAAAAAAAAAAACTTGTGCCAAAGGTACAGTTGGACTTTAATTTTAGAAAATATATATTTGATACAGGGTGCAACAATAAAAATGTTTGTCCCAAGCATTTCTGGTTTTCCAAAGAGAGAGCGCAACAATAAATATTTCATTTGTAATTGTCTCTCTCTAATTGAAAGTCTATACAGAGCTGTAAAGAGCATTGAGGAGCAATGGCGAGTCTCTCCTTTGATTCATTTAGCAGTGTATATAGTTTGATCTTCAGTTGATCACCCATATAAACAATATTTTTCTTTTCACTAAATAGCTTAAGGTTAGGTGTCCCAAGAGATAAATAGAGCCTGTCATTGTTTTCAACACCTTTGGAATATGATGGTTGTTATAGTGATGACCATATTGCTTTAATAATTTCAGTCTCTGACCCTAAATAAGTTTGCAGATCAGGGCTTTCTCTAAATTTCATGACTTGCAAACTTGTTCTTAAGTTAGTTATTCAGTATGAATTGATGGTACTGGGCTAGAAAAATTGACCAAGAAACTATCATTTTCAGAAAGAGGAGAGTTTTAAAGGCAAAGTCCACCTTTAATACAATGTTTTTTGTTACATAAATTTTTTAGGGTGTAACATGAAGCATGGTCAAAAACAGCATACCCAAATTCTAAACCACTCCCCATTCCCGAATTGCAGTGTGCATCATACTGGATAATTGTCCTTTTTTAATTAAGCCTAAATTAAAAGAAGGAGGGATTCTCCAGTACGATATTTTCCAACTTTGACTAACACTACTACAAGCCCCATCTTCCATCGCTGAAAAAGGATACAGCCAGTAGCAGGATTCAACTGCACTTCTTCTCCTTCTCCACTGGAGGTAAACACTGCATAATAATGTGCATTGCACCTGCATTTTCTTTGGCACCAATGTTCAAATGCTCGATTATTCTGAACAAGTAAAGTTGGCCAATAGGCATATGTCAAAGAGAGATGGGACGGGAAGCTCTTTCACTAACAGGAGGTCTGCCTTTAGGCTGAACAGAGGCACTAAAAGCTGCTGCAACACTGTGCTGGCACCTTTAAGTGCCTACACCTTTTAACCACAGCAACTTTCTTTTTATTTTTAAGTAACAAAGTCACTTTAATGTTAGCTTGGTAAACATGTGAAAAGGAGCCTGGAGTTCCATCTTCTTACAGTAAATATAAAGAAAATATTGTAAAATATATATTTTTTCAGCCTTGAACATTATGAATAAAGACAACGCCTACAAAAACTCTATACATTCCTCTAATATATAAAGTTAAAACTATTTATTCAGTAATTAAGTTATTACTAATTAATTTGGAAAAACAATCTTTTAACTTTTCTTTGGCGTTTGGTTGTTTTTCTTTCCCCAGTTTTCATCATTGTTCGCAGCCATTCTTGGGTTGCACATCCTTAAGTAGTGATGTAGACACAGATTGCATATTAAATGAAAAGCTGCTTTTAATGCATTCATCTTTCATAGAACATAACAGCTAGCTAAATATTCTAATGAGAACAGAAGGATTAACTACAAAGAACTTAGCCATATAAAATAATAGGTTACGCTGGCTCAAAGCTGCTGAAACATTTTTACTTAACAATTTTCCAGTTTGTTACTTCATACACATATAATGAACAGTATAGAGTATCATTTATGTAATTAGACGATGTGTATAGATGGAAATATAATGCAACCCTACAAGATCAGATAAGTGCTATCACTGAAAATGAAAAACAGCAGATTGTTGCAGCCTTTAAGTGGTTGTAACTTAAACAAAAAAACTAAGATTCTGTTCCTTTAAGGCATGCTGTATAGCACAGTGCTTGTGCTGTGTAATTTTTCCCTTCTCATCTTGTAAAATACCTAGTTGATCCTGCCAGTTCCTATGTCCCCCTGTCTGTGCTGACCACTGTAATCATGGCTGTTGATTACCGTGGTCAGTTTACGTGCCTCTGTCAGCCCGCTGCTCTGCTGTCACAGTCTCTCCCCTCTCCCTCCCTGTCAGCATGAGAGCTCTCCTCCCCGCTCCTCCCGCCGTTATCTAGCTGCATAATGCAGCAAATATATATGTATCCCCTTCTGATTATCCTGCCATTAACAATAGTGTATTTGTTTTTTTTAATGAATATGCTAAATACCTTTTCTCGCACCAAATCTCGCTCCCCCCCCCCCTTCTCTCCATAGATCTGGGAAGACCAGCAGAAGGGGATTCTGTGACTTCACAGCTGTGGTGTGAAAAAGGTATTTAGCCTTTTCATTTTAGAAAATCACATACACTATTGTTGATGGTAGCCTAAACTGGAGGGGGTACAGGTAAAGTCACATAGTGACATTACAAACACTGTAAGTAAACCTGTCCTGACCTCCAATGTGTATACAGTAATATTGCTTATTCTTTAGCCTCCTATGGCTGCAGAAGACCTGGCATTTCAATCATATTAATGACAATAAGGCGGCTTAGAAACAGAAGGGCTTGAGATTCACCTTGACTTGGGGAGAACCTAAAGACAGTGCATACAGCCATGGCTTAGGATCCAGGCTACTCCCCAGGCATAAGGTATCTGATATAAAATAAGTGTAGATATTTGTAGTTATGACAACATGCCACCACTTTACCAAAAATATTCATTATACATTTTAGAGAGTATAGGATATGCACTAAAAAGACCTATCTGCTCATAACGAATACCTCCGTTTTGGGTTTGTACTACAAGTACTCCGTCATTCATTGCTTGTTAAAGGCCATCAGAATGCCAACAAAGAGGTGATCTCTTGCTTGATTAACACATTTCTGCCATCCTATCCAAACAGTGGTGTCAACTGTGTGCACCTCAGGCAACCTACTGGACTACCTGTTTGGATACATAAAACATCCAGCACAGGTCTATAAAGGTAACTATTGCTTTGACAATGCCATATGGAGGACAACCATAGTGTGACAGAGCTTGGAAGCCAATACAGACTGAGAATGCCATTTTATTTTTATTTATTTTTTTGGTACCCCCTTTTGTAAATTTTCTTTCTCACTTTCTATTCTCTCTGCCCCTGGTACACTGGTAACCAGAACAAATGGAAAGAAGGAATCCTCCTAGCAGGGATCTAGGCAATAAAAACTTTGCAGTTCCTAACTCTCCCCCACTCTCAAAAATTACAATATAATGTAAACTTATGTAACTTTATAAAAAAAAAATATTAATTGTGAATAAAGAATTACACAGATATGAGGATGGTTTAGTAAACAAATTCTGAAAAATGTGTGTGAATATTCACGTCAATTATCCAATTATGTGAAAAGCATCTGCACATGACTGGGTATTCAAAGTGATCAGAAATTTGCATTTAATTTTATTGGACAATTGAAGTGAATACTTAAAACATTTTTCCAGTGAAGATTCTAAACTTTTTTTTGTTTTAGTAAATCAATGTCAATGACTGTATCTGTACTAATAAATAAAACATGCTTTCCACTCAAATATACTGTACCCTTCCAATTGTACACAATGGGGTTGATGTACTCAAACTGAAGAGTGCACAATCTGGTACAGCTGTACATTTAAGCCAATCAGCTTCCAACTCTCCAGTTTTAGTAAATCCACCCCAATATCTAATAAATTGTTCAAATAATAAAATATACACATTACTCTCTGTGATAAATAAGCAAAACAAAGTGTAAAAAACAACACTTATTAAAACTGACGAACAAGTGCTTTAATAAAAGTGCTTCAATAAAAGTCCACATAAAAACAAACACTAATTGTGCTATGTGCAGAATTTATTTATCTTTTATTATATGCAAAGAAGAGCGTGTCAGTTCTGATACACAGTTGCTTACACAATACATCCCAAATGGACAGAACCCCATAATGGATCATATGTGCAAAAGATAATAGAGAGCTTAAAGTGTTTGTTACCCCAACATGTCATATTCCTGATATGTGTCTGGTGTACCATGTACTTGTATGAAAAGTATCCTGTTCTCTTTGTATTGCTTCCTTTGTGTGAAACTTCTGGTGGTCCTACCAGTTACTTTGCTTTCCTATTAAAAATGTACCACACTAAGCAGGAGAACACACCGTTGGCAGTTCTCTAGCTATGCTGGGAACTCAGCCTGCTCTCCTCCAATGATCAGACTCGTATTATGACCCCCCACCCTCTGCACAGCCATTTACTGGAAAGATCAGAGTGCTGTTGATTCTGCTCCCCCCCCCCCCCCCAGGCAGGTAGTATGGTAGGTATGTTTTATTGTAGAAGATACATTGCAGGTCTCTTCTGCAATAAAATGCCTGCCTGCTCATGGTGTATTATAGTGGAGCTTTAGTTCTGCTTTAAGATAAAATATTAAGAGCCTCCATAATGCTCTCCATTTTAAAATTAGTGGTTGTAAAGTCATATTAAGAAGTTAGGTAATCTTCTCTGTTGCAGGATTATATAATATGCAGTGTGTGTGTTTGTGTAAAATGATTTTGCTAAATACCTTATTTACAGCATCGCTGGGCGCTCATGTGACGTAGGAGGGGACGAGATTCCCCCGCTTCCCCCGCAGTGAGAGCTGTAAATAAGGTATTTTTCACAATAATTTTACATAAACACACACACTGCATATTAAATAATCCTGTAACAGAGTGGATGAGAAGATATTTTACTAGTTATGTTACAGACTCCCGAGCTGACAGGGAGGGAGGGGGAGATCGTGAGAGAGGGCTGATGGAGGCACGTAAACTGACCATGGTAATCATGGATCAGCAGCCATGATTACCATGGTCAGCACAAAGAGGGGGATACAGGAACTGGCAGGATCAACCACGATTTTTTAGGACATATAGAGGGGTAAATGACACAACTTAACCACTGTGCTGTGTATCATGCTTTAAAGGATCAGGATATATATTTTTTTTTGTTTTTGTTTAGGGTTAACCACTTTAAGAACACTGACATGGAATTATGTACAAATCAAAATGTGCATACATCGGAAGGTGTTACAATGAGAAGAACGTCACCATTAGACTCAGGTATGCCTCACCAACCAGCCCACTGATTGGATCACTTTGCTTCACCCAGTTACCGGTAAGCTTATGTCTGCGCTAAATCTAACTTTCAAGCCCTCAAATGGCCGGTGTCATAGTTGATCACATATGCAGCAGCATGGCAACTGCTGATCCAAATAGCGGCTAAAATGGAGCTGTCTTTAGCTGTAAAGGACAGAAGGGTTTATTTCCGCTGTAAAGGCATTTTCTTTTAATGCTTCTTATATGTTGTAAAAGGAATGCTAATGGTCTTGTAAGCATCTGCCGCCGCCATGGTAACAGTATGCTGCACTTGGCTTAGGCCTCACCTCCATTTTGTCTACCTGCACACTTATGCACGGAATGTGGTCTATACACGTCTTTTAATTACAGTACTGGATTAAAAAAGATTTCACTGAAATGGTCCACCGAATATTTATAAGGTTGCTGCCTAATTCTGAGTAGACCGCTCTATTAGGCCACATTAGACATGGGCCTGTGCTATATATATTTTAATTTCTATCACAGGTATGGCAGATATGGTTTGATTGAGTCATTCATCAGCTTTAATCCACTAATCCCTCATTCGTTTTTTCATTCAGATACAAGCACCATGTTATTATCATCTCATTGCTTTCTTTTCCTCTGCTTATTTCTTCTCATCTATTAGTATTCCATTGATGTCTCTGCCATGGCTTCCTGATATGGATGCACACATCTGCTGCTATCTGCCTGTCTTTTTGATTGTGGGATGCCAGTGGAGAGCAGCTAGTTGGCATTTCGGCAGCAGCAGCGCACACTGTCATATTGAAAGAATGTTATTAAGTGTCACTGGGAATCCCTTCATTTGTTTTTGAGGTCTAGCTCTCTATGGCAAAACAGCAAAATACAAAATGTAGGAATAAATTTGTAAAGTGAAAGACTGTATACCTGTGTCTGCATTCGGTGCTTTGTTAGAGGTACAAAAAAATATCTGATAATATTTGGGACTTGTAACAATAAAACTATATGATAATGGCCTACTTCTGTGAGTCCCAGGCAGCATGATACCTCAATACTCTTTGCTGTGACAGTAAATATTCTCCTACACTCCTGTCATAAGTGGGGGGATTTTTTTCTGTTACAGTGAGGTTAAAGTGTCTCTCCTGGCAAAAAAATAAATATTAAAAATAAAATAAAATATGCATAGTCCTAATATGTTAGTTTTTATATTAAGTGGTTTCAAAGAAATTAACTGGCACTTGCCTGATTAGAGTATTATTTTAAGTGTTGGGCCAACATTGTCGACACCCGGAAGCTGGCTGGTTCATATAAACTCTGGGCACATTGGATGGTTCACCTCACCGGGTATGCACTGTAATCGGCTTGGACAATTCTGCTCTTCCTCAAGCTTCCAGGAAAATGGAATGGACCATGGGGATTGGTTTACTAAAGGAAAATAGACGCAAATAGACTGGGCACTTTGAAAGTGCAGTTGCACTCATTTTCCCCAGAGCTTAGTGAATGTACCAAAGCTCCGCTGATTTCCATCATTCAATAATGCGCAAGCAAAAATGCTGTTTATTTTATTTAACTATTTTATTTTATCTTTGAACCTGATTGGGCATTCTTTACAAAGGTGAAGCTTCACGACATTCACTAAGCTCTGGGGAAAAGGAGTGCAACTGTGCTTGCAAAGTGGACAGCCTATTTGACCTTTAGTAAATCAACCCAAAGGTATCCTACACACCTTTTAGACAGTCCAACTTGACCCAAAAAGGCTAAATGAATGGCACTGCAATGCAATGTACACAATGTCATGAGTTAACATGCAGTAAAACATGTTTTTTTAGAGTGTGTTGACACAAAACATGAATGTAAAGCCAGCCTTAATGGCATGTGTCAAGAGGATTTGGGCTTGGCCTAATGACATAATTTTGAGACACCACTGGGATCATTCATAATCTTCATGACCTTCAGTTGATCACTTGACCTGCATTTAACCTGTTTAAGCAGGTATTGCAGTTCCATGGACTTGTATGTTAATGCAAAAGCCATCTGATGTGAAAAAAAGCCCAACAACGCTCTGTTGTCCACTGTACAGCTGAAATCTGACAAGGTTTATAAGAAATATCTCCCTTTTCCCTTGGTTTTAAACATCACTTTTAGTATCTCTACCTTTCAGAGAGACAATCAATAGGTAAACATGCATGCATATATGCACTGCTGCTGTGAATACTTTATATGCAAACAAGATAGATAAATTCTGCATTTGCAAAATTATGTAATTAACCTTCCATGCCAAGAAGAACAACACCTGTTGTGTGCAGAAGACCCGCACAGTTAATCCTTTCTGTATAAACAGATGTAAAGAAGCAGCCTTCATTTTTTTTTTCCTTCCAGAAGATTGAGCTGTATATGAAATTCTTCCCTGAATGCATAATATCAGTGTTCTACAGACACAAGGAAAGTGCTGCATTATGAACAATTTGTGATTACACCTCTCTACAGTATTTAAGAGATTAATACATATTCACAATTTAGACCTTTTATGATTCAAATGGTATCGTTTTTTTTGAAAGAGTGTTCTTTCTCTCTATTCCAAACCTCTTTATTTAAGGATATGAATAATGTTAATGTGCTAGGTGAGCTCAGAGTGAAATGTAACTTTTGAAACTGGAGATAACCCAGCTAACCCAGGAGCTTGGAAATCCTTGCTAATGTCTTTGTCAGTTCACAAATCCATATTAAACTAAAATTAAACTAAGGTATTTAGAGTTGCTCCTCAAAGTGCGATGGGCATCAACATGATTTTAGGCAGCCATACCACAGGTGTCATCATCTGTCTTCATAGCTATGATGAATGAGGGTTCATTTAAGACTTATCCTACTGAGAATAAAGGTTCTGTTGGAATGATCACGGTGCACATGTGCAAGAGGAGCAGGATCCAACTGAGAGTTTTCAAGAAGAGATGTGATGTCAAACAGGCTGCACAGTCAAATAGGTAATATGGGGACAAGTGAGTATATGGCTTGTAAAGACGCTCTGAGGAAAGGCATTGGAACCCACCAAGGGCCATTCACATTATTGCGCTGCAGTAACACGTTTATTACGACAACACACGGTAATGCATGTTACATGTGTAGGTGCACTGGGGTGCCAATGCACTAAGGAATTGTACCTACACTGCAGCATGGTATGTTGCCGTGCACTGCATTTTAGAAAAAGGGTTAGCTGCAGTTTTTGTGCATTGGAAGCTCAATTAAAAATAAGTGGGCTACTTTTAATCCCAACACAAGTCAAAGCATGACATACCAGAGGTTAATGTACATGTGTAGTCACACTCAACAAAAGTGAAAATGATCTGAAAGTGAATGGAATCTTTCAGTACAACATGAAGTAGGCAGGGAACAAATTACTGTTCGGAAGTACAACATACTATAGTCTTCAAATTAAAAGTTGAAGGAGCATGTGCTTTTGTGAGAAACTTGGGAACCCTTAGAAATTTTCTGGATCTTTTTGCACAAATGGTTTAAAAAAATTATCTTCATATGCTTTATATAACAGTATTATTTAACAAGCAACATAAATAACACCACCACATCTTTTTTTGCTCAAGAGATTCAGTCAAGGCCACCGAAGAAAAAAGGTTGAAAAAAGGACAATGGCATTTTGAAAAAAAGCTGTGGTTAGGCATGCCAGTAAACAATACACTGTGTTAGTTTATTCAGACTTGGGTTTGATTTTGCCTAACACAAAAAGTAACACAAATTTGCTTTGTAAAACCCAACACTGTCCTCTAAATCCCCAAGCAGTTCTGTTACTACATTTTTTACATGGTCAAACTCATCTAAACTATATGATGAAACAGTTCTAGCAGCTAACCTGATCAAATCTTGATCTTTTCCTTATACATTTTTTTCCTGTATATTGTCTACTACATTGTATTTTGACATAACATAGATCCCTGAGCTTGCAGTCAGTCAGGGTTGCAATTTTAAGCTTCAGGCTCTATATAGTCTCACTTGTATGTTTTCAATGGTAGGAAGCATTGTACATGTTTTCTGTATGTCCCCAGTCTGGTTAGAGAGCTCCAGGGGATCTACAGTATATTCTATAACATTTGACACATTGGTTACATGAGTAAAATGGACACCAGAGGACCCTTCTAAGTGCAGCAAGCTATAGTTTAATATTAAAAACAGTAAAAGAAAAAGCACTCACATTTAATAGGAACAAAGAAGGCATATCTTCAAAGCAAGGAAAGTCATCTCAGGAACCCAGGCTGAACTGCAGTAACCCAGGGAGGTGTGGGGGAGAATCCAACCTGCAGCATATAGTGCTACAACTACACCAGAAGAAGCTGGAGAGCCTGGGAATATTCTAGGATGACATCAGATGCCGGGAACATTGAAAGGGGCATGGCTACATATTTCAAGGCGGTAAGCCTGCCCACCTATGGCTAACTACCCTCCTAATGGATGCATTGGCTAGCCTAAAACCCCACCTCTAATGATTATGCATGAGGGAAGCTCTATTACAGGTACTCTTCAATCTGCTGGGGAACTGCTTTGGGGCCAAGCAAGCTGTCAATATATGGACTTATAAACTGTGTTTAGCTTTTACCACTTTTGAGGCTACTGACGGTGTTTGCACCATAAACGTATCCTATCAATATTGGTTACATGCTGATAACAAAATAATTCTGTTGAATTGCAAAATAGTCTAATGGAGATAGTTTTGAGAAGACCTCACAAAAGATATAGTTGTGTAAAGCCAACCATCAATCCATTGACTTTGGAACATCGAGCATGTTGGATTTTTTTATGCCATTATCGCTAGCACCTATAACCTATTTTCACTGTGTTCTCGCAAGGACGGCCACCTCCACAGGGGCAAACAAGCGACTTTAAGGAGCACAGTGTATGCGCCAAACACATCGCCACAGCAAACACAAAAGTCCTTGCTGAAGATGCAGGGAATGTTGAAAACGAATTTCCTTCTGTACATGCACAATCATTGCAAGGAGCCATGAATTAAATCTGAAGAGAATTGCTTACAGGGGATTAAAACCGATTAGATTACCTTTCAGTCATTGTATCCTAGTATAGATTTTGACTACTATTTGACTTTTAGCAGCAAAATTATTAATAAAAGAAAGTTAGCATTGTTGTTGCGTCTAGGAATATTCTACAAACCTTAATACAAAGATCAGGTATGTAGTGGCCAGTGGGAGGAACTACAGCTCACAGTTGGTGATACAGGCATCTGATGTTTTCTAAAGTATTGGATTTCTCAATTCTCCCAAAGACCATAGCACTTAAGCAAGGTGATGGCCCAAATCGGAGCTCAATACAGAGGTAATTCTAAACAGTATTTTTTTTTGCAGGTGCCCTTTTTCTGAGAAATCTTTTTTTGGCTAAATAGTCACTTTAAACTGCAGTAGAAAGAGTTCACTGAGTTGGCTGTGCTATCTGGCAGTGGTGCTTAGATTACAAAACAGGCCTAACAGACACTTTTTTTGGCAGGTAAGACATTGAGGTTGATTCATAAAAGGAGAAGAGTATGTTCCTTTTGCAAAGTGAATTTCTTCTTAATTTAGTGAATGAGGTGAAACTATATGAAAATGTCCTTCACAAAAAATACCCAAAAGTGCCATAGAACAAGAATGAGAGAGTGAACTCTTCTGCCAAGCCTGCCAAATTCCCATAACAACCTACTCTCAAATGAATTGTTGCAGAGAGCAGGTATCACCATACATGATGCTTACTGAACATATATCAACTGTGTATTTAGCCGCTTGCCTGGATTTTAGATCTAACAATGGAAGGCATACATAATGTCTGAGCCTGCCAGGGTTGTAACATGCTTAAAGTCATGAAATACATTAAAGATTTTGCATGCTCTGGCTGAAGGTATGTCATCTGTTTCTAACCAATAGGACTTGGAGTCAGCGGGGCATATTGTGACAATTTCTTCAAAGTATTGCCAAAAGCTAAATAGCTTCAATTACTGTAGCAGAATATGAAGGTAATCATAGAGAAGGGTATGGTCTCATTTAGATGTGTGGTTGGGGGTTATGCCCTGTTTTTATAACCCTCCCCCACACCCTCTTAAGCCACAATAGGCATCGGACAGTCATTTTTACCTGCTATGGACACAATGCTTTGCTTCATGCTTCACATACCTCCTGACATGTAGCTATCAACAGGCATGAAGCCTGTCGAATGTAATGCAATCGGGCGAACAGGAAAGGGCCGCAAATGCCTTGAAACCATGTGGATCACTCTGCAGAGGAGCTGTCGATTTAAATGCATTGTCTAAACCTACTCTATCAGTGTACTTTCTTGTACAAAAGAAGGACTGTGGCACATAGACCCTCAGGACTTTATGTAGTGACTGCAAGAAAACAGATTCTATGGAGGAAGAATCTGTCCTTTCCTGTACCCACTGCCATTAAAGCTGGACAAATCACAGTCATATGGCAAACCTCACAAACTCACAGGTTATTCGAGGATGCATCTCAATTTCTCTATTTTCCTTCAAAATGTTTGGGTGTCTAAGCAATTTATGCAGGAAATTATTTTTTAACAGTTATCGTACAGTCTACTCTTAAATGTAATATACAGTATTGTCTTTGATTTCATTCCTCTTCTTACCCATTGCGAATTTAAAGAAAGTAGTACTGTAAAGTCATTTAAAATGCATGATTAATGTGTGCCTTTTATTTCTTTATTTTGTTGTTCTGAAATAAAAATGGTTATAAAAAAATAACCTATTTTGGCTGTCAGTAATGGAGGGTGAATTTACTTTTTTTGATATCAGAAAATATTTGAACATGTTTTAGAATTTATACAGTTGTGTAAGGAAACAACAACGTGCTCAATTTCTAGTAGCACTGTGAAAATGTGTTCAAAAAACACTGAAAGTTCTTATTTAGTGATAATCTCATACTTATAATAACTTGTCACAAAGGGAATTATCAAACAAGTCTTTGTTGTCCCCCAAAAAAGTTAATAAATATTTAAATTGTTAAAGTCCAACAGTGTAACCTCTTCCACCAGACTGTAAAACCGCTGTGCCTCCCGTGATCACCACTCCATTACCTTATTCAGCAAAACCTGTCATATTTCAGATAGGCAATAATGGCTCAGAACAGCATCCAACCGATGTATCTGCAAATTGCCAGGTCCCTTTCCACCTCCAACTTGCCTAATATACATAATTTATAAGTTATAAGTTATATATGTATATCATGCAAAGAAAAAAAATTATACAATGGTGCAGTAAAACCAAGGATAAAAATGTTATTCCAAAAAAAAAAAGCTCACCAAACAGATTCTTGTAATACAACACATCATACGTGCATAGTTGCCAACAGTCCCAAAATGCCCGGGACATTCACTAATGTTCAAACACTGTCCCGAACTGATCTTGTTCCAGAGTGCATCTCAGAAATCAAGGCCGATCACGGACAGTGTGTTTCACATCAGGGCGAACTTGCCAGGGACAGAGATCACTCCACCTTCTCCCCAGCAGCTGATCAGGCAGTGCTCAAGGAATCACTCAGGAGTAAGAATATCCCTGAAGTAGAGCCTGCTGCGGAGCTCAGATTTTGAATGGGTTGGACACAGGGAGGTTTTACACTGTTGCCTGTGTGCCCTGCATACAAGAGTGGCTCAGCTATTCCAACTATAATGGCAATGACACAGGAATCAGCGGTCTGCTAAATTCCTTAGGAGAGCACTTGTCAGTGAAGCCGATACAGATGCGTCTATGCTGCCAGTGATTAGCTGTCAGCCTCCTGTCCCGCTTAAGAATTTGTGTTTCTTCATCTCTCTCTAGGTGTGCAAATAGGCACACCCAGTATGAACTATTTAATGTTTGCTAAATTTAATGTACGTTAGGTCCACACAGTTAGACTGCCATCTAATTTGGAGATATTCATCTTGAGTACCTAGCACAGTGCTTCATCAATAATACCATCAATGGACTTTTGCCTTAAACTTAATTGACATATAGTCAGATCATATAATAGAGAATCTTACAACATTCAGTGCCACTGTGGATATAGCATTTATTGCATTTATCCATTCCCCATATTATTAATATAATTCTCCACCATATTGTATAGTCACTGAAAGGAGCATTTGATTGGCCAGCATCCATTTTTATTATATTGTGTACAGTTTACTAATTATGTGCTGCTGATGGGGATTTTTGGGGGTGGTGGGCCATGTGGTATTTTTAGTGGGTAGGTTGGGGGGGGGGGGGCAGTGAGAAGTATAGATAGGAGATGAGATTATTTGAGATCCTGTATGCTTAGACTGGGGTCTGCCCAGTGGAGCATGGGAAAAAACATATAATATATTGTTTAACTATATTTTCTAATAAAAGCTTTATTTAGGTAGCTCCTGTTGGTGTTGGGTTTTCCACAGCTTCTTTTTTCTTTTTTTTTTTATGTATAGTGCTTCTGTGGTGACACCCACCTAAATGATAGGTTTAAACAATTTGCTATCCTCGGTGGTTTCCTGCTACCATTTCTAAATTTCTAAGTTCTTATTGTGGGGGTGTGGCCAGCCTCCGAGATGATCATGCCTGGCCCGCTTTCTCTGGTGCATGTGTGAGGCTCAAACTGCAGGAAGAGGCTCTCTAAAAGGCTCAAGTGGACATAGGTGGATTCCAGGTTGTTAAATGTGCAAGAGTATGACCTTCTTACATCAAGAGATCTGGTAAGCAGCAAGTGTGACTATATGCAGACACTGAGATTTCCTGGATTTCAGTTAAGGGCTGAGGTGTGCATGCTTCAGTGCAGGAGGAATGAACTGAAGACTGAACTTAGTCCAGGGATATGGGACAGTACATAATGTCTGATTTGGAATGTACATAGAACCAAACCCAAAATGGGGGCATATGATGGGACGAGGACTGAAAGATGGGGGGTAAGGCAAGGCCACATCCATTCCAAAACCAATCTTGCAGTACACACATTGTGGTGTCAGAGGGTCTCTTATCCAGATAGCTGAAAAAACAAAAACCAGATCAACAGGTTTCAGTGACCACCAGAGATCAGGCCCTTAATAAATGAATACCCCGCTCCTGATTAAAGTACACGCACCCCCTATAGTGGCTTTCTGGACACACAGATAAAAAGGTGTCCCTAAAAACTTTTTTGAAATGTTGGCAACTGTGTACATGACATGTAAACCACGACTGATAAGTGTACACCTAACGCCACATTCAGAAAGATGTCAGGATCTCACCACCATGCTCAGCCGCCAGTCAGACACATCACTTCTGCCTGCGTCACTTCATGTTAATGCCAAAACCCATCCCAACATGTTTCGTCATTTCCAACTTTTTTAAGAGTTTGCTTTAAAATGTCAGAAATGATAAAACATGTCGGGATATAGGTGGGATTTAAGTAGCAGCAGTGATTTGTTTTTTCTTTAAGTCCCCCTTTTCATAAATCTAGATATAATTTTCATTTACAATTTTGTTTTAGAATATACACCTTTTTTAGCGCAGAGAGGGGATTTGAAATATTGGTAAAAAGCACAACTTTTAGAATTTCTTTGTATTTATGTGAAGGCTTAGTCTGTGTTACATAATTAATAATAATGTAATGTTATGTAAGCACATCTACCCCCAGATGGGTGGTCTATGTGCCACTAGCTTGAGGCTCCCAGGGTGTTCCTAAGGCTCCATCTAGCAGGGGACACTCTGAGAATAACCCAGCCTGGCATGACTTTGACCCCAGTGCCCAATTTCAACCTCAAATCTTGCCCGCTAATAGATCCCACTAAGCCTCAGAGCAGCAGGCCATTTCCTGGAGATGTCCACATATAGATTAGTAGAAAAAGCAGTCCGCACAAGAAGGCTTTTTATCTGCTTTTACCAAAATATTAAAGTGAAATATACAGGTCAGCCTCCCAAAAGGTGGCAGTACACAGTTTACAGTTCTGAACAGTTTGAAGCAAGATGGTGTTAATACACAGAGAGGGCAAGGCAAATTGGAGAAACAGAGTCCAGTGTGCAGAGGTGAAAGGGCACTTCTTCTACCAGGGGCAGAGCTGGCACTTAACCCAAGTGGCTACTAAACTGAACCTCACTCTCAGGCTATGGGGGCATCTAGTGGCCAACTAGGTAAACCACAACAGGCCACATACACCCTTAGTTGTAGTATTAGTAGTAGTTGTAGTAATAAACCATTATTACTTTTTACACTGTTCTATATCCTTCTTAAAGATTTTTATTTTCCTGAATACATCCTAATTGCTTGCATTTTGTGGCCAAATAATCTCACTCAATATATCTCTGCTACTACTGTTATCTCCTGAACGTCTGGTCTGGGAATGTGCATTGTACACTTCACATGGTCACAGACAAACTTCCATTCAAAGTGCTGTTTCAGCAGCTACTTTATTGAAAGTCACTGAATGCAGGGTTTGTAGTGCAGCCAGGAGCATGTGCAAAAGGGTGGCCAAAGGGGACCCTTTAAGGGGTAAAAGCCCCCCCCCTATATTCCATAATGAAGAAGAGAAAAATGAGAAAGGCTGAGAATAAAGAAATTACGGACGGCAAACCAAAAGCACACAACATGCAACATAGGCGCTTAGGTATGCTGCCACATATAGTATGTTGTTTCATATGGAGGGTTGAATAACACGTTAAGGATACAGATAAGGATGTATGACATATCTACAGTCCTATTTCAACACCTCAATCAAGCTATTTGTGACCAGAAAATGGCACATATTTCAATGTGTTTGCTCTGAGATTTTGTTGACACCAACATTTCAATAAATATGCAAACAAAAAATTTACAAAAAAAACTAAACCTAAAGACTATACTACTATTAGCGCCCAATATAATTTAAGCTTGTGGTCCTGAAGAAAACAAGAGACTTTTTTTCCAAAAGTTTGCTATTCTTAACTAATAATTTTCAGTGACACAAAGCAACCAATTAGAATTTGCTCTGCCGACATCAGAGCAGTAAAAGGTAGATTCTCAGCATAACAAAATCCCCTCTACACTCTGAACAGAAATGTTGTTTAGCAAGATTTTAATGTGACCCTATTAAAGTGTATGGCTGTTTAAATAAAGCCATACGAAACAATAAAAATAAGATGGGCTGTTACTGCAGTGCCTGAGTCGGCTACATTAGAGTCACCCAGGTGAATATGACTAAAGACTGATTCAGCCATGCATAAAGAAGTTAAATTAAATCCCATTACCAATGTACCTCTTTCACAGAAGCTGCATGTATTTTATTCTATAGCATTTTTTTTTTTATATCTAACATTGTATTTGTGTATTTCATCTGCTTTCTATTTGATATGGCATTATTAAAGTGAACAATGATGTGTTTTGAGCCAAAAATAATGGTTATTATGTGATATAACAATTCATTAAAAGCATGGAAATAAAATAAAAAGCTACTGTGCCTGAACACACTTTCAGTCCTCTAGCTCTGCCTGAATGTCAAGCCATAATGGTTGGGTTATGTTGGGGTGGATTTGGTTAACTTCCTGGTAGCATTGGGGCTTCTCCCTCCTACTCCCCATACATTCCTATTGGCCCAGCACTACGACGGTTTGCCTAACTGGCCAAAGTAATAGAGTATTCCATTCTTAAACAGAAGGCATTGAACATTATTTCTATGTGTTATAAGTATATGTGAACCCTTACCTTGTAAAACAACCCATTCAGTTTAAAATAGAAAATAAAGGCAAAACATTCGTCTAAAGATATAAACAACATTATAAATACCCCCCCCCCTTTTTTGTTTAAAAATAATGATCACATACCCTCTGTTCTCAGCTGCATAAGGAGCTTAGAAAGCTGCGGGAGGAGTAACAGCAGCTGGTCCTCCCAGTAAATCGCTGTGTGCGTGTGTTGGGGGGGGTCAGGAGAATTTTGATCATCATAGGAGAGTAGGCTGAGTTCTCAGCACAGCTAGACCATGCTGTGCGTTCATGCCTAGCGTGGTCAGTTTTTAATAGGAAAGCAAGGGGACTGGCAGAAACACCAGGAATTTCACACCAATACAAAGGGAACAGGATATTTTTTCATACAAGTACATGGTACAGCAGGCACATATCAAAAATATAAAATGTTGGGTTTACAAATTCATTAATTTAGGATTATTGGCAGAGCCAATCAAATTATTATTTTAGATATTAGCATGTGCCAAAAAATACAGTCCAGCTTCAGGACCAATAAGAAAGTACTCTCACCTAAAATGTGGCCCAGCACAGAAATGGTGCACATCTCCAGTTTAAATCACTACACTCCCAGCCTATAGCAAAATGATGGATGGGCGGTTAATTTCCCATCCTGAATAGATGTCATATGGCGTCCTGTCGGGATGCGCCGATCACGGGGCCGAACAGCGGTGCAATCTGCCACCGGCTGTTTCCATGGGACACAGCCGATGACTGATCCGAGTACTGCCTCGCTCCGAGTTCCATGTGACCATAGTGACGAATCACAGCGGGTCACAAGACACTTGTACACAATGGATGGCTTCCTTTCAAGAAAAAATAAATAAATACATTTTGATCACTTTCCCAGAGCAGTACAATGTTAATTTGGTAACAATATATTGCTCTGGTCACAGTGTGTTAAAAATGTAAAAAAATAAAAAAAGTACTAAAAAATAAAAAAAAATGATAACTTTTTTTTTTTTTCGTACTGTCACCAGTCAGTGTCCCTGATCACTGCCACACCAGTTATATGATGATGCTGTACTGCACTAATGACAGTATGAAAACAATATTTTATTTTAATTTCTTAATTTTTTCAACAAATTATGACAAAAAATGGAAATTTCAAAAAATCTGCCATGCCTCCTATTAAATACCTTGACTTGTCTGCTTTCCAAAAAGGGGTAATTTACACTGGTGAAAATATTATACTAATTTGGGGTATTTTCACCAAAGAAATGTAGCTGAAAATAGGCCTGGGTATGAAGGGTGGCAAAAGTGCCCAGTATTGATGTGGTTAAGATTCCTGTCAGGATCCAGATCTAAACCCAAGACTGCTGTTGCATCTGGCACTGTGGCAGTAGCTCTTCTTGCTGAGCCACCTGAGATGCTGGACAGTTCTCAGCCTGACCCCTGGACAACCTTACTTTCTATTTTGTTTCTGGTGAACCTTGAACTCCTTGCTCCTCATACGAACTTCCTATTTAAGCCATGTCTTTCCATTTCCTGTTTGCCAGATTATTGTGCTCTTTTGCAGCCAATATCTTGCTCTTTGAGCTCCTGCTGCCATAAGTATCTTCACCGCCACTCATTACTGACCTTTAGGTTGTTCCTCGACTACCCCAGCTTGCTCACCTCCTGGTGGAGTGATCCTGAGGACCTTGACCTGGCACTTGCATGCTAGCCCCATCTCCACCATTAGGGGCTCTGGTGAAGACCGATTAGTGTTCAGATCCCTTGCATCCAGTGAGCCCGCGTCACCTGCCAGAGGGACCAGCTGGTGTATTAATCCTAATGGTTTCTGTGTGAAGTTTTCCAAGCCTGACCCATGACTTTGACTGTTCTCATGGGGCTGGCCCAGTTTTTGACTCAGTTTTATTATTTTTTTTTTTTATTTCTTTCAAAGGAAACACTGCAGACATTAAAAGGGTGTAGCGGCGATTGCTCCCCGTGGAGACAGAACAGAGGTCTGCTGTTGTAAACACGGCAGACGGCTGTTCTGTCAGCAATAATCACAGGGCTCCTGTGTTCATCCTATTTAGGAACACAGGTCCCTGTGTTCATTCCAAAAGTCTATCACCCACACAGTTAGAAAGCCCCCCTAGGGACACATTTAACCCTTTGATCGCCTCTAGTGTTAACCCCTTCCCTGCCAGTGTCATTAGTACAGTAAAAGTGCATTTGTTTAGCACTGATTACTGTACTAATGTCACTGTCATCCCCAAAAGTGTCAAAAATGTCAGTTAGTTGTCCGATCTGTCTGCCACAATGCCGCAGTCCCTCTAAAAATCGCTAAAAAAAATAAGTAAATAAAAATGACAAATTAATCTATCCCCTAGTTTGTAGACGCAATAACTTTTGTGCAAACCAATCAATAAAAAAACATATTGGGATTGTTTTTACCAAAAAGATGTGGCAGAATACAAACTGGCCTAAAATGATGAAAAAAATTGATTTTAAATTTTTTTTATTAGGAATGTTATATAGCAGAAAGTGAAAGACATTGTTTTTTTTTTTTTGTTTTTTTTTTTTTTCAGAATTGTCGCTCTTTTTTTGTTTATAGCGCAAAAAAAAAAAATTGCAGAGGTTTGTCAAATACCACCAAAAGAAAGCTCTATTTATGGCAAAAAAAGGACATCAATTTTATTTACAGTGCCGCATGACAGCGCAATTGTTCGTTAAAGTAACGCAGAGCAGAATCACAAAAAATGGCCTGGTCATTAAGAGAGAAAAACTTCCGGTCCAGAAGTGGTTAAAATACTACATTTTATTATTATTATTATAAAGAATTTATATAGCGCCAACAGTTTGTGCAGGGCTTTACAACGCGAGGGCAGACAGTACAGTTACAATACAATTCAATACAGGAGGAATCAGACGGCCCTGCTCGTTAGAGTTTACAATTTAGGAGATTTGATTAATCAAGGTGATAACATTTAAAACAGTTGAGTGCCCTGTCTGTCACCCTGCGACTTTAAGTTACTGCCAATGTGACCTATAGAAAAAGCTAGCACTGGAACTGATGTGCGACATTACCTGCATAAAGCTGAATTCCAGAAAACAGCTAAATACACAATTAAAATACATATATGAGAGCTGTTTTACATGCCAAATCATTTTTAATTCTATACAGTTTTCCTTGAGATTTAGACAGTCGTACTAGACTGGAAAGCTAGGCCGGTGGTCTCACTTTTTTCCACTTTTTTGTAGTTAAGCAATCCAGTCTGTCACTAACCCACTCCCAGCCTGCTGAACAGCAAATACTAATAAGGTCATAACTTTGGTCAGCCTGTTCCCCCTTTCAGAACATTGCCAATGCTAGATCGGAATGCAATGTAATGCAATAGAGGCTCAGTGGCCCAAGGGTCATTTTAAAAAGCTGAAGACAGATTCAGAAAATTACTGCATACTAATACTGAATACTAATAGCACTTAAAAATTGCATACATTTTTTTTTTTTTATCAATATATACTGTAGCTACACTGTGTCTTTTTTTTTAAATAGTATATGCCTCGAATTTACATTTAAACCAGAACCTTTAACATATAATACCTTTCATCACAAATTCAGAAACCACTCCTTATTTATGGATAGTGTTAGTGGGCAGATATGAGCAAATGTTTAAAAATCAGCTCTGCTGATGATTCAGTTTTCTTTAGAGAAAAACACATTCCTTGTTGAGATCCCACACACTTTTTTTTTTTCACCTGAACATGCATCTTATTCTGGGGGTTTACACTGAAGGGATAGAACCAGGGGCAGCACGTGGGTGCACAAGATCATAATAATAAAAAAGCTAATTGTTTTTGATTGCTAGACACAGTTAAGCTTTTCACTAAATTACTAAAGCTGATTTTAGCCAATCAGCTTCTAACTTCAACTTGTCCAATTAAGCTTTGGCAAGAGCTAATTGTAGGAAAGGCAACCCCCCCCCCCCCCCACACACACACACACGGCACAGGAATGAAGGAACATGCAGAGCTGTATTCTGAATAGACAAACTGTGTGCTGAGCTCCCTCCCCATCACAAATTTTATCTTGTGTGTCGAGAAAACTTCTCAGAACTGACTCATGCTAATAACAGAGGAAGGAAGCACCAGAGAGAAACAACACTCAGTGCTTTGCAGGGAGATAAGTAAACATTACAGATATATGTGCTTTGTTCAGATTTCATGACTGAGTTTTATAACCACTTTGATGCATTTCTTGCATTAAGATGAAAAATGTTTAGGTAGTGGTATGCCCCTTCATCCCCATTATACTTACCCGAGGATTCACTTGATCCACTGCTGTGCCCCTCTGCAGTCATTCTCTCCCTACTCTGTGCTCTTGCAGGCTTAGCTGAGAGAAGTGGGAACCATTGGCTACTGTCAGTAAAATCCTGTGGCAAGGGTGCAGGGGACAGGGCTGAGCTACTCTGTTTGAATCTATAGGCGCAGACAGTGTGGCTCAGGATCGAGCCTGCAGGTGTGCCACAATAGGAAGCAGATTCCTATGGTGTCACACCAAGAAGAACAGGAGCCAGAAGCGCCAACGGGGGACAAGAAAAGAAGAGGATAGTGGCTGCTCATTGTTTCTGAATTGCATAGAGCAGGTAAATATAAACCTGTTTGTCATTTGAAAAAAAAAGAGAGTTTATGATCACTTTAAGGTAAATTAAAAAGGCATCTGAGCCAATAATATCATATTTAATTATTCTCACTAATACCCTCTCATCCAGTCCTCATCAGTTTTTTTTTTACATTTAACTCTCTACTTCATCCTCCACTGTCCCCACCCACTCATCCACTGCCCAAGAAATTCTCAGTCAGTTCAAGAACAAGATTGAAGTAATTTATGATAAGATCTCTAGAGTCCAGATATCTAATATACCATGGGGGTTGATTTACTAAAACTAGAGATTGCAAAATCTGGTGAAGCTTTACATGGTAACCAATCAGCTTCTAACTTCAGCTTGTTCATTTAAAGTGGTTATAAATGCTGAAGGTTTATTAACCTTCAGTGTGCAGCTCCCCCCTCAGCCCCCATAATACTTACCTAAACCCAATCTCAATCCAGAGATGTGCAGGAGACCCGAGGCTCTTCTGGGTCTCTACTCCCTGATTGGCTGAGATGCATAAGCAGGAGCCATTGGCTCCTGCTGGTGTCAATCACAGCCAGTGAGGCAGAAATGGAGAGTGGGGCTGAGCTGCGCTCTCTGTGTCTTATGGACACAGAGAGGTGGCTCGGAAGTCAGCACGCAGGAGTGCCCCACAACAAGCAGCTTGCTATGGGGGCACTCGGCAAGGGGGAGAGGCCCCGAGTGCCAGCGGGGGACCCAAGAAGAGGAGGATCCAGGTTGCTCTGTGCAGAACCACTGCACAGAGCAGGTAAGTATAACATGTTTTTTATTTTTTGTAATAAAATATTTTCCTTTACAATCACTTT
Source organism: Pelophylax lessonae (assembly GCF_965119305.1). Taxonomy (NCBI): domain Eukaryota; kingdom Metazoa; phylum Chordata; class Amphibia; order Anura; family Ranidae; genus Pelophylax; species Pelophylax lessonae. The sequence goes on along the minus strand of NC_138770.1, from coordinate 159,696,983 downwards.
AAATTTTGGCAATCAAAGATGGAAGCTGACTGGTCTTCATGCAGATTTTTCACTCTCCAGTTTTACTAAATCTTCCCCAATAGGTCAACATATATATATACATATCAAATAAATGACTTTAAATTTCTGTTTCAGAAAGTAAAAATACAGACACAGAACAGTTTGATAATTTTTAGATGCAAAGAACAGTAAACAAATCACACTTGTATATGTCTACCATTTTTTTTTTTTAAATCTTTGTGGTTGATATTTTATGACCAACAACAGCAAATTAGGTAAAATTATTAAACATTTTTTGGTCAAGTTGTTTCCCGTATGGGTGAAATTGTCTAGTTGACTGAAGTGCTAAAACTTGCAGCATGACCCACACCGCTACATAAAAAAATTCTCGGGTCACCTGGCCAAGTACGTATGGGCTAACAAGGGCATGACTAAGTGTGGCAAGTAAGCTTGTTTTATGATCAACACTAAAAAAATATATATTTATTGTTACTGCAGTCTTAAAATCTCAATGATTTAATACTATCCTGAACACATTATACATTCAAGTATTTGCATTGCTGTTGGTAACTTTTCAAGTTTTTTTGGATGATGAATCAATGGGGACAACCCCTGAATCTCCTAACTTTGTCACTACAATATCTATTTGTACTCCCTAACTTTATCCCACTTGGGTTGATTTACTAAACCTGGAAAGTGCAAAATCTGGTACAGGTCTGCATAGAAAACAATCAACTTTTAGTTTTTTTTTCTTGCTAAAGCTTAATTTAACAAGCTGAAGTTAGAAGCTGATTGGCTACCATGCACAGTTGCACTAGATTTTCCACTCTCCAGGATTAGTAAATCAACCTCTTTGTCACTAACATGTTATACAACTGTTCTTTCCTAATTTTTGATGTCCCTTGTTGTCAGTTTTATGGCACTGATTCCCAAAGGTACTTATGAGTAAGAAACACATCATGGCATTCTGTTGGTGACTGCTTTACGATGTGACATTTGAACAAACTTTCTGAAAATCAGTGTGTATTGGACTGTAATCTATCATACCATTATCTGACTGTTGTATTGACCTGCCTGCATCAAAATTTTGAGTCTCTCTGTTTGGCTGGTCTATAGTGTTAACACTGATAAAGTACCACTAGTTAAGTGAGTGCTTAGCACAGTCAACACTGGTTTTGGCACAATGCTATTTCTAACATACATGATAAAATGTGCTGAGATGTGTAGCTCATTACTGTACATCCACCCAGACCAGTTAGATGGGGGATAGGTGCTCTTTCCAAATGTCTAGTGCCCTTCTTTAGCACCCTGCGAACTTAAGGCTCATACATGATCAGATTATCGGACAAATAGTCGCCGTTTTTTTGTTGCATGCTAGTCCCATATGGAAAGTGAGGAAGTTACTCAACATATGAAAATTTGCATACGACAGAATACAACTTCAGAAGTGATGTCATGTGTTGAATTGTTTTGTATGCATTCTTTCGTTTCCAATCACGCGTAGTCTTGCTCTTACGATTTTTTTTGGATAAAAAGTGTACTAATAACATGAAAATCGGATGATATTTTCACGTACGATAAAAATTTTATAGCCTGCACCTTCAGCTTTTGTCGTCCACAAAAGTCTGAATCAGCTGTCACAAGCACTATACTAATGATCAGGATATTGGCAGATCATTAATTGTTCGAAATTTTACTTCTTATTTTTTTATCGTGTGTACGATTTAAGTCTTAAAGTAAACCTATGCCTTGTCCATACAATGCAAAGTAAAAGGTTCAGTTTAGGTTAGCCCTCTCTAGAAGAATATACTTGCCTACCTTTTACTCCCCTTTCATGCCATTCAGCTATCAGGAGCAAAGAAAAAGACTGTTGTAAGTTCAAAGCCACACCTGACACAGGGATATGAAATCCACTGTAGGACTGACCCATTGTCACATGGAGAGAGACACAAGCTCCATCATACCTAAATGTTCCAAGTAAAATCAAGCACAGGTTTTGCTTAACTCCCTTAGTGGTAACCCCGAGCGTCACTCAGGGTGGTTTTTTCATGCTAGGATCGGTATCCCCGAGTCACGCTTGGGGTAGATGTGCAGAGCCTGCAGCAGGGTTCCTTACCTTCTCCTGGCGATCCAGCGATGATCTCCCATTGCTGTGATCGCCGCCGAGATCCCCGCCGTGCCGTCCGTCGCTCTGATGACTTCCTGGTTCCGTTCCCTGCAGCAGCAATGGTGCATGGGAGCGGAACTGGGAGGGAAATTCAAATGTTGCACCAATACATACATATAAAAAGGAGGTGATACAATGTAATCTGAGAGTATTACACTGTATCACTTTAGTATCAGAAAAATATCAAATATTATAAATTGTAAATTATATTATATATATATATATTTTTATATATTATAATATTTATATTTTATAATATATTTAATATTTTATAATATTATATAATATTATAAATATAATATAATATAATTATAATATAATATAATATTATATTATATTATATATTAAATATATATTATTAATATAATATTTATATTTTATATATATATATATATATATATATATATATATATATATATATATATATATATATATATATATATATATATATATATATATATATATATATATATATATATATTATATATTATAAATTATAAATACCAAAAAATTGTACTGCTTTTGGTACATAATTCCTGACATAAACATACCGCCAGGGAGGTTAAGATTAGACTAGATTAGGAGAAAAGAAGAAAATTATTAAGATAATAATGGAAAAGGTCCACTTTTGTGACCTAAACATGATGGATCAGAGGCAAATGAAGCAAGTCTGTTTTGACCTCACCACCCGTAGATCTAATACCAGACCAGAAAGCTTGTATATTTACATGTAGCAAAAAACTGAACTGACTTGGATGTCATAAAATTGACATCTGTTCGGTTCTGCTCTGATTCAGGAGGGGATCTGTTAATGCATACCCTACCAATGGGACTGCCACAATGATGTCACAGTAGATATTGCTAGTCATTGTCAAAAACAAAAATGCACCAAGTATTAACATATGCAGAAGAAATTGTAGCAATTCAGAAAGAGCCTGGAGAACACCAAAATGATTTAGCCCTTTCCTCTCAGACTGTCTGACTGTCCCTGGCCCGTCCCATTATTTCAGTGGATTTCAGTTCCTGCAATTATGGGGGTTCAACATCTTATGTGGGTGTTACCAATGGAAGTCTACATGCAAATACAGTCTGCCTAGGAACGCTCAATCCTCCAGACTGCATTTACTCATCAAGACATTTTAATTTTTGCATAACTCCTCCTAAGACTCAGCCCACTGCTTGAATCTGAGCTGAATGCTCTTGAGAAAAGTACTGAGACAAGATGCTAGGTTGTATTCAGGATGCTATGTACAGCACCGTACTGGCCACTCCAACCAGGCGTGATCTGTCTGCATTGTCCAGAGAAGTACAGAGAGCAAGTGATGATGCCACTGGGTCTAAAATATAGTACGTAATTAGGATGGAAAGGTTTTTCTATTTTAAATTTCATTAGCGTGTTGATAAAGTAGGGGTTGAAGGGGAGTGAGGAGCCAGGGAAGGCAAATATAAGCAGAATAAACTTTCAGGTTTAAATAAAAAACTCACTGTGCTCTTTAGATGAGGAACATGCTTTCACAGTTGGCATGCATTGTATAGTTACAAAAAAAAAAAAAAAAAATACAATTTATGAAATATTCATGCTGTCTCCCAATGGCCTTACAAAGAATAATAAACAATAAGTACGATGGACACTGTCCTGAATATCTAGCAAAAGAAATCTAACAATCCACAAGGTGTGAAGAACAATATCCTAGAGACTTAATTATTGATGAGCGCAGAAATCCATGTGTGGTTGGACTTTAGAGGAGAATTATTATGAGAAAAACATGCTTTTGTAGACCTTCACAAGAAACTTAATTGTAACACTCTAAGAACTTCAATCATTTCAGCTTAAAAGGTTTTTTTTTTTTCCTATTTATTACCTTTCTTTATAAACCATTTTAGGCTGATCCCTTCCCTTCTCCCACTGCTTTCCAACCACATCTGCTTGGAAGAAATAAATCTGGGAGCCATGCAGAGGATGGGGAGTTGACAGTCATTAGAAGCTGATGCTGCACTTCTTTCAAATGAATGACAGCTCTTCATTCAAAGCTTTTCCAGTCATATCTCTGAGTAGAGGACAAGTTGACAGGTAATGGAAGAACAAAAGGTCACAGCACAAGTTACAGATTGGAACAGAAGGGGGTATCAAAAGAACCACAAATTTATGATAAAAATAAAACCTGGTTAAGGTATTAACACTTTTGGCTTGCAGCTCTGAAATTTTATATTAAAATCCAGCCAGGGTGTATGTGTGTGTGTACACGCTGTATATATATATATATATATATTCAAAAATATATATGTTTTATGATGTACTCTTATTGGCTTTTGCTCAGAACTATAGTGGGTATATCCATCAGGGTGAACCAAGAAGGTGCTGCAGAATTATATCATTATATCTTACAGCTGGCCTGGGGGTGCCTTTAGGTTCAGCACATTCTGAGACCAAGGATCTTTAAAGTACCCAGAGAAGGTTTCTCCACCACATGCATGAATTATTCCATGTGTCTACATTTATGTCACACTGGAGAATGCCTAATGCAGACCATAAACGTAGGAGCAGGGAGCTTTATAACACTGAAAGCCGTTGTTTGAAGGGCTACTGCCACTTACAGAAAATTAAGGTATGAAACCAATCTGAATGAGCACAGACTGGCAGAAATGCTAATGGATTTTTTGAGGTCTCCTTAGGTGCCATGAAGGACAAAACTTTTCCGAAAGATATCACCCAAGCACATTTTCTGTCTAACATGCACTTAATAAATGGGGTTCCATCCTTGATAACTGCAGGCTGAACTCCTAGTGTTCTCTCTTTATTTTCAAATATGTATATGACAAATGTCTCTGGTTCCCTATTCCGAAAACTAACAAAGTAGTACCACAAACTAAAAATATCCAAACTAGTTATAGTAGTGTTTGTCTGCTTTGAAAGGCAACCCTACTTGTAGCTCATTTGCAAATATTAGGCAATGGATAAAAATGTTACAAACACTTAAGCTTTTATACACACCTTTACTATAAATTCTAAAAGCTGATAAAACCTCATCACAGATCGATCCGTGGGTACAGCAAGATAAGTTCTACCTCATACCTTTTTGGTTCAGGGAATATGTTGCCTTCCCTTGGACATATGAAAAAACCTCACAACTATCAATATTTACACAAACATTCCAATTTTCTATCCTCTAAAGAGAAGGAAATTGCCATATATATATAGACTTAGGGTCCATGTACACGGGACGCTGGAAATGGCCGTTTAGGAGCAGTTGGGCGTTTTTTTCAGAAGTCCCTGAACCCATCTACATTTTATCTTATCTGTCCATGTACACCAGGTCGTTTACAGTCATTTGCAGGCAGTTGCGTTCAGGGACTTTTTTTAGAACGCAATTATTTGCGTTTGAACGTGTGTTTCCCGGCGTTTCAAACGCACAAACGCGTCTGAACGCGTCTGAACGCCTCCGAACGCATCTGAACGCGATGACCCGCGTTTAGCGTTTGCGTTTTTCCATTTTAAAGGGGAATAATTTTTTTGACCTCTAGGAACGGTTCTAAACGCAAACGCCCGCAAACGCCGCTAAACGCCCGCTAAACGCGGGTACAAACGCGACCGAACGGACGTTTCAAACGTCCTAAAAATTCCAGCATTCAAAGGGACTTTTAACAATGTCCCGTGTACATGGAGCCTAAGAAGGATCAAGCCTAGTGTCTTCTAATTGGGAATTACTCTATAAAATCCAAATAGAAATGATGGGTGCTCTAAGTGAATCCCACAGATGGTATTGGACCAGTCCTAGATACAAAGATGGCTTTGTCACTATGTTGCCTTGACAAAGGGAACTTGTGAGGCCCAGAAACATCAGTTTCTTATTCTTTATGTAACGCTGTGTTCACACTAAACACATGACACACATGTTGGTAAATTTGCATCTATTTGAGAGTTATGGGCCATACACGCTATAAGATTTTCTGAAGACTTTTTCCTTTAGACTTACCAAAACCATATAATATGAGGTCAAACCTAAACACTTTCAATTTGTATGCAATCTGGCAGGCCCTTGCACTACATAGAAGAGGTAAATCTGAAGGAAATCTAACAACAAAATTTGGATAGTGTGTATCCAGCTTTAGTCTAAGATTTTCACCAGTCAAAAATGTTTGAAATGTTAAATGAAAGGGAAATGTAAAGTTGTACTCGGGGATAGGTAAATATTGTCCAAAAACAAGTAACGTGTATCCTTACTTCAATCTTGGTGTGTTTTGTTCTTCCAGATCTGTACATTCGTCCAGTATGAAAGACTGCATTTGTTGTAAAAGTTTCCTATAATAAAGTCTGATCACTACTGCTATCTCTTGTTCTGTAGGATAACTGGTCTTGCACCCCCTTTCCTGTAGTTTTCTGCTGACAGCCTGTAGTAGGTTAGTCTGCTGAGTCCTTCCCACAGTCTGCTCTTGGCACAGACAATGTACAGCACAGTAATAATAGCTTCACTAATTTTTCAAGGTAGTAACTGGGCTTACAAAGATATTTGGTGCGCACAAAATAAATTTAAATTCATTGTAGCTATTGAGATAAATATTTTATACAATGTTTTTGTGCCCAGTACCCAGCTTTAAACAATGCTCTCAGCTATATTTTTGCAATATTTGCAGTTATTGTGCAGCAACTGCTTTATAGCTGCATCATTAACTGCATTTATATACTGTATTTGCTCATGAAGACTTTAGCACCTGTTCATTCAGTATGTCCACCATATGTATTAGGTAATGCACAAAGGGCCAGGTTTAGACCTTGAGAGGCCCAGGGCACTTCAAGTTTGGTGGGCCCCTGGTTATTGTTGTTCGGTCTTTTAATCGTGTCCAACTCTCATGACCTCATGAACCATAGCACCAGGCTTTTCTGTCCTCCACTGCCTCCTGTAGCTTGTTTAATGTCATGTTCATTGTTTCGATGATGCTATCTTTCCATCTTGTTTTCTGTCATCCTCTCAGGGTCTTTTCCAATTACTCGTCTCTTCACATCAGGTGGACAAAGTATTCAAGTTTCAGCTTCAGGATCTGTCCTCAGGGTTGATTTCCTTCAGGATTGACTGGTTTGATCTTCTTGCCTCCAGAATTTCTGGAGTCTTCTCTAACACCATAGTTTAAAAGCATCAATTCTTAAATCATTGGGGGGAAGGGGGGACAATGGTTTGGGGTTGTTTTTTTAGGGGTTGGGCTTTGCCCCTTAGTTCCAGTGAAGGGTACCCTTGAGTCGTCAGCATACTCAGACATTTTGGACAATTTGATGCTCCCAACTTTGTGGGAGCAGTTTGGGGATGGCCCCTTCCTGTTCCAACATGACTCCGCACCAGAGCACAAACAAGGTCCATAAAATGGATAAGCGAGTTTGAGGTGGAGGAACTTGACTGGCCTGCACAGAGTCTTTATCTCAACCCAATAGAACACCTTTAGGTTGAATTACAGCAAAAACTGTGAGCCAGGCCTCATCCACATCAGTGCCTGACCTCACAAATGTGCTTCTGGAAGAATGGTCAAACATTCCCATAGACACTATCCTATACCTTGTGGACAGCCTTCCCAGAAGAGTTGAAGCTGCTATAGTTGCAAAGGGTGGGCCAACTCAATATTGAACCCTACGGACTAAGACTGGGATGCCATTAAAGTTCATGTGTGTGTAATGGCAGGCCTCCCAATACTTTTGGTAATATAGTGTTTATATTAAATGTGTTCTATAGGGGTTGGTCTACACTGATGGTGCTGGCTAGACCTACTACATGAAATTTCCTTGGTAATCAACTTTTGTCACTAACTAATTACTAACTATCGAGTTTGTTTTCTTTCTCAATGCGTGTGCGTGACACAACATTATAATGAGATTACCGTATGCATGCTCACATGCAGTCGTATATTACCTTTGTTTGCGTGAACCACCAATGATCATTTCAAACTGATACAATATACCAGGGTAAATTCCATTTTTAGAGATGACTGCAAGCAACAAATTGCATCCCAAGATAAACTTTAATAAAGTGACCTATACAGTATTTTTTTATAACATCTTTGTATAGAGGGGGTGGGACTGGGGGAGTAGCCTTGAATCTGAATCTGGCACTGAATGCACATTATACCAATATAGACAGGAATGTATGTAACTATAATGTACGTAACCACATGATCAACACAGCCAGACAAGCCTATAGCATAGGTGGGGACAAAGAAAAAGGTATCCATACAGACTGCTGCATCAAAACTGTAATTAACTAAAGACATATAATTCATTAAATAAGGGTGCTGTATGTCTATTCGAGCTAGGGCAGTGCCTACCAGACTGAGACTGTGTTTAACCATACAACAGAGATGCATCAGAAATGTCCTTTGTTATAAAACGTGTAAAACGAGTTTTCTCAATGAACTGGTAGGGTAGAACGATTCAGATGGACAAAAAAAGTCTATGTGTTATTTTGCAGTCTGCCCTGATTTCCTGCTGACAATTGTTGTGTCCTAAATGAATATGCAGCAAATGACCTTGTCATGGAAGGTTATGGTCCATTAAGAAAGCGACAAATTAAATTCTTCAAGGCGTCTGTCGCTGAAGCCTGCCAAGCTACAGAGTATCAGTCAGGGCATCAATCTACAGCCGATGTGCAGCTTATAACATCCGCAGCTGAATTGGAATGTTCAAAGCCTCGTCAAACCGTAAAAGCATGCCAATGTTAAAGTGTGCCCATCATTTAAAGGACAACACCCATTAGAACAAAATCAGCAGTAAGTGTATCTCGCCTTATATAAACTTACCATTTCTTGTAAATATCAGAGGTAACCCTACTTCACATTGGCTGAAACCTGGGAAAGATGTCTAACTGTCCTGTCCTGGAAACCTGCCACTGCTGACCTCTCATTTTAAAAAAGCTAGTTGCCTGGCTGATACAATGGTACAATGACCTTTTGGCTTGCATATACTGACTTTATGACCCAGAAGAAAAAAGTATGAAAATAAGGAGTTCTGTCATTTCTCTGGCTTTCCTCATCCACAGCCTTTTTCCAGGTCAGGGACTGAGGAAATATTGAAAGCAAAAGGTCAGCCAGGCACCTAGCTTTTCAGAAAGGGATTAGCAATGGCAGTCTCCATATTTCGTCCATGCCCCCCTTCTCCCTCAGAGGAAACCTTCCCTTTGTGCCCCCCAACCCCCCTCCCCCTTCCCAGAAGTATGCATATTTTTGAATTTTTTTACTTACTTCTTTATGTCCTCAGTGACACTCTTTTCTTCACTACACTGAGGACACAGGAGGTGATATCCTGGAAGAGAGGGGTGAAACCCTACACTTTCAATTTTTCCACAGTCTTCCAGGTTAAGTGACAGGTGTCATTCAACCCAGTAGGCCGAGGACACCTTGGGGGAGATTTACTAAAACTGGTGCACAGAGAATCTGGTGAAGCTGTGAATAGTATCCAATCAGCTTCTAACTTCAGCTTGTCCAAATAACCACTTCAGCCCCGGAAGGATTTGCCCCCTTAATGACCAGGCCATTTTTTGCGATTCTGCACTGCATTACTTTAGCCAAAAATTGCGCGGCCGTGCAACGCTGTACCCAAATACAATCTCCTTTGTTCCCATAAATAGAGCTTTCTTTAGGTGCCATTTTATCACCTCTGCGGTTTTTAGATTTTGCGCTATAAACAAAAAAAAGTGACAATTTTGAAAAAAAATTACATATTTTTCACTTTCTGCTATAAAACATTCCCAATAATTTTTCTTAAAAAATTACATTTTTTTATCAGTTTAAGCCAACTTGTATTCTGCTACATATTTTTGGTAAAAAAAAATCCCAAAAAGCATATTTTAATTGTTTTGCGCAAAAGTTATAGCATATACAAACTACGGGATAGATTTTTGGACTTTTTACTTATTTTATTTTTATTAGTAATGGTGGCGATCTGCGATTTTTAGCTGGACTGCGACATTGCGGCAGACAGATTGGAGCCCTAACTGACATTTCTGACACTTTTTGGGGACCAGTGACACTGATACAGTATTCAGGGCTAAATAATATGAACTGTTACTGTATAAATTACACTGGCAGGGAAGGGGTTAATACTGGGGGTGATCAAAAGGGTTAAATGTATGCCTAATATGCTTACTGACTGTGTGTGTGTGTGGGGGGGTTCTGTGACAGGCACAGACAGATAACGGTTTCAGCTTAGCTGAAACTGCTGATCTGTCCCTGCCTGTCTGAGAGAAGATCTGCCTGCTTATGTAAACAAAGCAGGCAGGTCTTCTCTCGGTTTCCCGGACGATCGAGGGAGGGCAATGGCAATCGCTGCCGCCTCTCCCGCGGCCCACCTGTTTAGACACAGCAGGACCGCGGCTCCGGCAGCACGCGTGTGTCGCCAAAACCACATGCACTCCAGTCACGTAGTACTACATGAGTGGACGCAGCCGAGCCGCCTTGCTGCAGTAATATTATGGTGGGTGGTCGGCAAGTAGTTAAGCTTTGACAATAAAACCTGGAAGTTGATTGGTTACAATGCACAGCTACACCAGATTCTGTGTGCACCAGTTGTAGAAAATATCCTCCCTTGTGTCAGGATACAGATTTTATTTCTAAATACCATATGCAGAGGGTTTAAAAAAAAAGTTAGACCACAGTTGGGATTTAAGATAAGATAGAGACACTGTATCATCCTGAGCCTTAAATATACCTAACTAGCCTAATGAATATATAACAGCTAATTAGACTGCATTTTTAGTATTCTATGGGGATAATATCTCCCATAGCTGATAGTAGCTTCACTAGTAGAAAATAGGCAGCATGGGAAATGGAGAATTTAGCTGGGAATTATTATTATAACCCAGTATGTGCAGTTATCAAATGATAGACTTTATTGCTAACTTATAAACTTTTAGCTTGGTTAAAAATATGACCATAAATTTAGCCTCTCGTCAATTAATTGAATTCACTAGATCTGTTGGCCAATAGCCACCTATATGTAGTGCCAGTTAGCAGCTGACAGGGAGAAGAGAAGCTGTTATTGCCCTTGCTTGTGTTCACAGAGTCTTTTACATAGACACAGCTGGGGGGGGGGGGGGCAGCTGTTGTGGAGCTGTGTGCAGACAGTGCTAAACCTTCTCTCCACCCAATGGAAAAACACACAGGATGTGGACTGCTAGGATGATGAGAGGTGTAGTTTTGACAGACTGAGCTGGCTTAGTCATCTGAAAGGAGGAAACTGCAGATCCCATAAGTCACTGGGACAAAAAGGAGAGGTGATTTTTCTTCTTGTTTTTCCCAAGTGTGGAGGCTGTTCTGAGAGGGCTGAATGCACATTCAACTGCAAGCAGACTGCTCACCACTGCACCTTAGAGGGAGGGAGGCATAGTGACAGACATCTTGGGACATTGGAGAGATCCACAGATGTTGGTGGAGCCTGCTGCATGACTAAGGGGGAGGACGCTGCAGAAACTGACCAACTGCGCTTCACACAGAGAATAAAGGGAAATCATCTGCTGACATGTGAGTTGGTGAGAGTCAGCTGGCCAAAACCACACTACACTTTGATCAAAGAGGGACTGAGCTGTCTACAAGAATCACAGTGTCAGTGCCTATATCAGTTCTTAAAGGAAAATAACTTGAGCACTCTAATGCAAAAGATGGGCCCTGACAAACTGGCCAGCAAATGGAGGTGGGACTATATTATAGACTGCTGGACTGTCATGGTGGTTTAGTAATCCCTAGTTAGGATTGCCTCAGCATGGAATTTAACAGGAGTTGTTCTCTACACCAATTGAGTGTTTCTTTACAGTTTATTTATTTTTCAGTGTTTTCCTATTTGCCTTATACATATATCCTTTACTATAGATTAACTGTATGTTGTATTATTGCTGTTGTTTCATATTTCTTTTACTATTGGCATATTGCCTATAAATCAACATGAAATATTCCAGCCAGGTGTGTCAGAGTGTGCAGTGCTATTTGCAGAGGGGCAGCAAAGGAACAGGGGGCTCAACACATCAATGGCGCTTTTCCACTGCATAGAACCGTACCGGCTCGGCACCCTTTTGTGCTTTTCCACTGCGGTACCGCATGGTATAGGGTCGGAACGGTTCGGTACGGTACGGTATAGGTTTGCTTTTCCACTGTATGGAACCGAACGGTACGGTACGGTACGGCTCTGAAAAAACAGTACCTACTCGATTGTGGTTCCAACAGGTACCAAACTGGTACCATATCCCACAATCCTTTGCATGCAGTCACTACTAGCCACTGATTGGTCAGAGAATCACACCCACCCCGTTGTTATCCCACCCACTTAACTTTAGTACTACTTTAGTGGAAAAGAAAACCTATACCGTACCGTACCGAACCGTTCCGACACTATACCATGCGGTACCGCAGTGGAAAAGCAAACCGGGCCAAGCAGGGCCGAGTAGAGCCGAGCCGGTACTAGCCGGTACTTGCAGTGGAAAAGTGCCACAAGAGGCTCCTTCGGGGGTAAGCAATACATATAGTATTCATCTGAAACTTATTATATGTAGGTAAACTGACTTGTAAAAGCCCAAAATCATGAAACACATAAAAATCTATAACATAAAGTAAGGCAAACTTGCAGTATGATTTATAAACTAGCTTCTTATAACTTGTTTTAACTGGATGATGATGATGGTGATGGAGTGCCATAATTGGAAACTATTCACAGTGCTACAATTGCAGCTAGATCAGTAGAGTCTATTATTGACACCTCTTTTTTTTTTATTTATTCAGCTATACTTTATAATGGTGCCCATACACTCAGTACCACATTATTTTAACATGCTTGTTCACTTGTCTGTCCACTTTTAGAAGAGAAACACTCCTTCTAGTTCTGATAAATACCTGCCAAAAAGTTCTTTGGCTGGGTTATTTTTTTTATTTTATTTTTTTAGCAATTTATCTGAGGCTTTCTCTTTTTCAGGCATGTATTGTATAGCACATTTGTAAAAACATCAAATGTGAAAAACATCATTCATGTGAACAGGTATGTATATAATAGATCTTTATTTTATGTACTGTGGCACCTTAAAGTAGATCTATGGTTCACATAATATCCTGCACTTTTATATAACCAGTGGTGTATTTAGGATTTGTGCTGCCCTAGGCCTGACTAAACTTGTGCACCCCCTAATTTGAATATGACCCATCCTTTCCTGTAAAGGCCACACCCCTTCCTGTTTCTGAACCGTTCTGTCATCTATAAACCACAGACCACAACCACAGTGTATCAGTGCCCATCAGCGTAGCCTCATCAGTTCCCATAAGTTCAGCCTCATTACTGCCCATCAGTGCAGCCTTATCAGTGCTGCCTCATTACTGCCCATCAGTGCAGCATATCAGTGGCCACCAGTGCAGCCTATCAGTGGACATTAGTGCAGCCTAACATATTTAGACCAAATGTCCTTACCTGCCGGTATTATCATACTGGCAGGTAGAAGTGTGAGTGCTTTATGTGGGTGCCAGACTTATTTGCGTCCTGGACCCTGCCCTCTGGCCCAATTTGCCTCATAAGACTGCACTATACTAAAAGTGGGGCGTAAGCTGGCGGGGACCCTTTTCGTGTGGGAGCCAGGAGGAGGCTGGTTCTTTTTTTTTTTTTGTGCAGGTGCAGCTTTTCTGCTGCCCCCCTGCAAAGTGCCGCCCTAGGCCTGGGCCTTGTTGGCCTAGGCCAAGATACAGCACTGTATATAACACCACATATTACAAGTAATGGCCTTGGTATTCTGCAGTTAGGATACAAAGAACTAGCTGCTTAATGCATGTAAATAGGGTGGAGGGGTTTTTAGGAACTACACGATAATAACAGTTTTAATACTCAGAGTACTGCCTAAAACCAGACTCTGACATTAGGAATTATACAGTATTTCAGGTAAAAAAAAAACAACTAAATGTTTATTTTGCTAAAAGAAAAAAAAAAAAAAAAAGCAACCCAATAACATAAAACCGTTCCTGCTGTATGAAGACCATGATTCTAATGATTCTATAGAAAAGCGAGCATATTGGTGAAGTCCATATTACCTGCAAAGTCTCAGAAAGTAGTGTGGACCTGTTGGAGCCCCAAGCTGCTCATCTAACTGTAAACTAGACTAGATCGTGTTTGTGTCAGTTGTTGAGTTATACAGTATCCTGAAGCAATATGTTAAAGCCTGTGGAAAGGTCACATATTATGTTAAAAAATTCAATGCACACCACTACCATATGTCACTCAGCTGTGCCATTGAAAGGCTTAGTATAGTTCCTATGACCATGTTCTGTTTGCTCAAACTCAAACTAAGCAAGAGCAGCACATAGGGATAATCGAAGAGAGCAAAACCATTAATGCAGGTCAGCTGTGGGAGAAATGTCTGTTTCCTTACTTTGAAGGACATAGCTATGAATAGCTATTACCATTGTGGGACTCAACTAACAATTTATGCTACAACAGCCCAGTTTTGTTCCAACAGCAATGAATGGAACATCAGACCTCACTTGCATAAAATAGCCCTAAACCTAGGCACAGTGACAACTATAATGTCTATGTTTTTTTTTTTTACACCTGAGTAGACCACATCTGAACTTTATTCTACAGTTCCACCAAAATAACATCAGGATTTGGGGTGCTTTCTGCAATATAGAAACACATAGGGTATGATAGCATATATATGTGCTAAAGTGTTTTATGGCTCAGTCATGGACTCTCTGATATGTGAAAAAAATGGAATTGTTGAAATGGTCAGCTGGTGTCACACAAACACACAGGACTATGTCACAAGCAGATGATCATGGTTGTTACAGGCCAAGGCCCAGCAAATTGTTGTAACAACTTTTTTTTTATATTTTGAACTAGGAAAGAAATAGTTATACATTCAGACAGAGAAAGAATTCAGAATTGTAATCGAAGGTAAAAATCTACAGAATATCCATGTCATATCTAATACTTTGAAGTGAAAATAAACAATATCCTTATTCTCCAAAAATAATCCATACACATTCAGTATTTATTGACCCTGTAATCTATATTTCATGAAATAGTATCCTACTGTGTTTTTCTGACTCCTTGTAATGTCTTTTCTCTGTTTGCTTGGAACAAGCATTGCATGTTAGTCGCAGTCATGTACACTTCTCTATGAACATTACGCTTTCCATAGTCCATCTCAGAGTGAGCAAGAGAAGGTGACTACATTTCTACAAACAATGGGACCATAGAGAATGAATGTAGCCATTCTCTTAAAGGAGGTTGGAACACACCCAGATAGCAAGCAATTGTGCTGCGAGTTTGAAAATGACTTGCTAAGCTAATGCTAGACTTACCAGGCTTCACAAGTTTGTTGCACAATTGCAGCAAGTCCGCATTGCATGATTCCAGGTCAACTTTCTTTGCAAACATTCTGCAAGTCTTCTGCAAGTTCTGGTTCAGTTATGTTGTGCACAGGGGTCACTGTGGCTGAATTGTCATGCAGTAGCCTTGCAGAACTCTGGCTGTAGACTCATCACTGCAACTTTGCTCTTACTAGAGACTTGCCACGCAAAATTTGCAACAAATTAGAAAAGTGTCAACTAGAACTTGTGCTCTGCAAGTGTACAGCTTACCAGTAAAAATGTGCAGCAAGTTAACAGACTTAAGGCCTGTACACACGTACTGATCGTCGGCTGAACGATCGGCCGTCTTTTGTCCAGGGCTGTCCTGTCGGTTGAAAACTGCAAAAGACTGCACACGAATTTTGTCGGCCAACAACAGCCGATTGCAGAAGTGATGTCATGTGATGGTTAACTTTCCGTGTGTTTTTTCTTTTCTGAGCATGCCCAGTCTTGCAAATCTGCTGATTGTCGGCCGAATTCTGTACTGACTGGCGAACAATCGGCCGTTCTGGTGTTGGCCAACAAAAATTTTAATGCTTGCACGACAGATTCTTTTCGGCCGAAAGTGCGCTGTCGGCTGTCGGAAGCATCATACTAACAAGCCTACAATCGGACGATCGGTCGTCGGCCGAATCTTTACGGCCGACAATCGGTACATGTGTACGGGGCTTTACAATTCAACAGTGCCACAAATTTGTGGCAAGTTATCCTTGCTATCTGGGACAGCAAAAAAAAAAAGGAATTTGGAGATTTGGAGGAGGCTAAGCACAATAAAAGTTACTTGTTAAGAATACATATTTAAATGTTTTTTTTTTAAACCGGAGTTTAGAACACTATTTACGTGCCCAATACACTCTTTTTGTTGTGTAATGAGCGTTAACATCTTTCTTTTTAACACATTTCTGAAATTACTGTCACACCAATTTAAGATGTATCACAAGATCTCTGGGCTTTCATGAAGTGATTGTGTGAAAATGTTTTGACATAGCTGTATCAGCACGACAATGTGTAATGAATCTGTACACGGGCATTTTGTATGATTTACTTCTCTGATTTATTATCTGGGAAAAATTAAGTTGTTAAAAGTTTTATGGCATACTTTGGGGTAACATGAACAAGAACACACCATGCTCACAAAGAAAGATGTGATGAGCCAGTGGATGATATACAGCTGAAGGATATCATATAAACAACTAAGCAACACAAAAAACAAGTACTGTTTAACAACTTTTATCTAAAGTTCATTCATATGAGAAAGGAACACTTCAGTAACAAATTATGAACGCCTAAAGAGTTATTACAGAAAGGAAGCAATCACTGAGAACTATTGAACATGGCAAGTTTTGTACATAGTTTTTCATTTAGCACCAATACTTTATAAAAGTGGTCGAATTCATGAATTTTCACATGCTGAAAACCTTTAAGGCCTATCTCAGGGGTACTGAATTAAAATTCATGGAGATGGAGGTCCGAACCATAGGTTTCTGCGATGGCTGAGATCCTTTACATCACAGCCCCACCTCCTCTTATATCACAATCCTGCTTTTACATCAATATCCTCAGCCCCCTCGCATATCACAAACCTATTTTACATCACAGACCCCTTCTTCACAGCACAGTTCTCCCTTTACAGTAGGGTTCTTAGTCTCCCCCTTGACATTACCCCTCCATCCCCTTCACTGACATCTTCTGAACCCCCCTTCAATCACATCACCCCTTCATTCAAAACAGTGTGCTCAACCACCCCCCTTCATAAATACACTCCCCAGCAGTGTCCTCCTCTGCCCCCCTCCCCCCTCCAGCAGTGTCATATTCTGCCCCACCTCACCCTCATCAGTGTCCTCCTCTGCTCCTCTACACCCCCACAGCAGTGTCCTCCTCTGCCCTCCCTTCACCCCCCTGCAGTGTCCTCATCTGCTCTTCCTTCACTTTCCCAGCAGTGTCCTCTTCTGCCCCCTCTTCACCTGTCCAACTGTATCCTCTTCTGCCCCCCTTCACTCCCCCACAGTAGGTTGTTCTCATCTGCCCCCTTGCACATCACCCACCCCTTTTTTCCATCCTTAAAAGCTATGTCCTAGTCCTTCACTCTCTTACCTCACACAGGCACACTGGACAGAGGAGGGAGTGTCAAGGTCTTACCTTGCCCTCCTTTTAGCAGCCATCTTTGACATGTGCAGACTGCTGCCTCTTATAAACTCTGATTGCATCATCACTTGAATGCTGCCTGGGTGTCGCACAGTGATGATGCTGCACACCTGACTATATCTATCACCTGATGGTTTACAGTCCTTGTCCTTGTGTTTGTGCTCCAAGTTGCATCTCTGCTAGCAGTCTTCTGTTCTCTGTGTTCCTCCGTGGTGTATGACCTGGCTTGGCTGACGACTCTCCTGGCTCTTGACCCGGCATCAGCAGACGACCCGGCATTGGCAGATGACCCGGCATCGTCAGACTACCCTCTTCTGGACTCGATCCCGGCATGGATGACTACCTGCTTCTGGACTTGACCGAGGCTTGTTCCTATTCTCACTTCCTCATTCTTGCTGTGCCTCTATTGTTGTTTGCTCTAATAAACTGCTTTATTTTACCCGCATCCCCATGTGGTCTAGTTTCCTGGCACCCTGACAGGGAGCTGCTGGAGCTAACTTTTCAATAAACAAGCTGCTGATTGGTTCCTGGACCACTCAGCATCGTAGCAACCAATCACCTACTGGTTAACTTGAAAAGATAACATGGGTAGCTCCGTCCTCCATCCAGGGCTGCTGTGCCTCCCTCTCTCTCTGTTGCTGTGTACCTGTGTGAGGTAGGAGAGTGAAGAAGCTAGGAAAATGACAGCGGCAGAGGGTGGGGGAAAGAACTAGCTCCTAAGTGGCAACTGTTGTGGTCTAGATGGGACAGTGACTCGGCCCTGATCCAGACCATGGTCCACCATTTAGTGGTGCCTGACCTATCTTGTGCTCAATTGCCGGCACTGACATTTTTTTTTTTTTTGATATTTTTTAATCTATCTTATACACAAAAAAATAGAAATTGATTTATCGTTCATTCAGTCATTTTATTTTTCCTATGTTTTACTAAAGATATTATTTGTAGGTTAGTCCTGCAAATTACTTGATAACAGTAGCAGTATGCATTTATAATATGCAGTATGTAAACCAATTCTCTTCTATGTGACAAAACCCACATTTTACTCAATTATGCAGCATTAACACCTTACAGCTTTCAGAACCACTGGACCATGTATACCAACGCTGACCCCAAGATAGAGTGTAGTAGAATGTTCATACAACAATAATGCAACAGCAGACTGAAATTTGCGTGGAAGCTATTTTACATGAGCCAGTTTCTGGATTGTGGGGTAAAAACTAGAGCACACTTAAACAAGCACAGGAAGAACATACACATGCTATGCATTTCTTTCCTTGACCAAAGTAGTAAAGAATGATCACTTTGCAAACTGAAATTTTCACTTTGGAAGGGAATTTTCACTTACCTTAGGTAATGTAATAAAAATGTATTTTGCAAAGATAATGCAAAAAAAATAAAAAATAAAAAGTAGATTGATGGTTGATTGGATGATGGAAGTCAGCAGAATTTCCCCACACTCCTTAAAGTGAATGTGAACCCTGTCTATCCTAAAGCAGTTCAATAACATACAATATTAATCAAAAACAAACCATCAGACATAAAGAAATTCTCATGAATACCTTTTCTATATACATTTACAAATGATCCCATGACCACTAATGCAGGCTCTGATTCCTGGATCCTGAATTCTGGGGGAGATGATTCAGTGGCGAGCAGCTCCTACCGACATCACATATACCAGCTGCTGATGCTCAACTGTGCAGGGCTGGGCAGGAGTGTGCCTGTCCTGTAGCTCCCTAATGGTAGGTGGAGCTGGGCAGGGGGAGTTTCAGCAGCAATCTAACCACAAGAGTACAGGTATGCCATGCATAGATGCGGTGTCCTGTAGTTCTGATTCTCAGGACAGTGACGTAAACTGCTCAGAATCTGTGCCTAACATGGTCAGAAAGAAACAAGGTGATTGGGACTGACAGAATCGCCAGTATTTTAGTAGCTTAGTGTATTTTACTACATTTCAACAAATAGAAAAAGCTCACTATGTGCATAGCTGGGGACAAAGGAAACAATTCTCCAACTATGTAATTCGAGGATTACAAACACTTTAAGGCAAAATTACCTCAAAAAATTCAAATTCACTTTAGTAAGTAAGCAGCCTATACTCCTTTAGTAAATCAACCCCAGTATGTATAACTTTATGCTCATGAGAGATCCACAGATGTTTTTTTTCATTTACATATAACATGTATGCAATTATAATGGAGGTAATCATAGTTTGTTCATAGCTAATATTGTGCTTAGTCCCTTAAAGAGCTGTCAAATTCTGGCTAAACTAAATCTGCATCTTGATACTCTGCCTTTATGGCAAACATAAGAACAAACCTGGGCTATGTCATGTTTAATTATTTCATAGGGAATCATGTAAGTCAGTACAATTTATAGATATACTGTATATTGTGATATGGTATTGAGGAGCAGTATTGAGTCAAATGGGTAAAACTTTAGAGAAGGAAAGTCCTAGATGGGCCTGCAGTGTGCTTTGTTCGGCTTTAATAAAGTTGAATGTGATCTCACATCATTGGTGTGCATTGTCTTCCCACTTTCCTGCTGAATATTCTGTACTAAGTTCAAATAGCAATAAAAAAATGCCCAAATGAATAACTCTGTGTACAGTAACTTTTTTGTACCAATTAGTTCATTAACACTAATAAGGTATAACAGAGTTTGGTGGGGGGACCGTGGTTGGAATTAGTTGGAATACTTGTTGCTCAAAGGTATCTACTTGTTATTTTGTTTTTTTGTCTTGTAAAGTACTTCATTATATTTTTAAATGATGTATAAATAAATAAAAAATAATGATGTATAAATTAAATAAATTATAACTAAACTGTAAGATAAATACATATTTGTTTTACAGCATCAAATTTGAGCCTAATAGTCAAAATATGTGTTTCAGCAATGGGTGCTTTAAATAGTTCAGCTTTTAAATTATCGAAATTGCATAGAGGCTGATCCTTATCTGAGCCCAGAAGACAGTCTATGGAAGATCTGATGTGCCAAACACATGCTCTGTTAGAAAAACGTTTTACAAAATAACACAAATTACAATGTAAAATGGCCCCTTTCCAATATCTTTATATTTGCTTAAGTGCAGTTCAAATCACTACAGGGCTGTCAAAACAAACAGTCCTTGTTTGATGGAGAAAGGATCTGGGGAAATCCAAGCACTTTGACACTCTAATGCATGGAATGAAGTCTTCCAAGAGTACCAGAGAGCTGTTCCACAGCATACCAAGTAGAGCACTTGAGCAGTTCCCTGAATGTTGCAATTTCAGTGTCTGTGTACAGCATAAACTGTTTCTGAGTTTTTCAAAAACAAAAAAAATCTTTATTTGTTGGAGGGTATCTAGCCAATCGTTCTAAGCTAAAATTGGAGGAGACACTACTTTAAATTTGTCTAAATAAACAGCGAATGATAAGATCCCCCATGTCTCTGAAAAGCTTTAACATGTCAAAAATGATGCATTTTTTTAATGATTATTCTCAATTGATTGAATACATGCACTTAAAGTTTCAAGATATTGTATTTTGGCAGTATTGGTATTGTAAAAGGGTAACATTCAGTCAATAAAGAGAGCCTAGGGATCATCCAATTTTAAGGTCCAGGTATTTAATCAAGGACTGGGCTAGGGTACATCTAAAATATAGATCTTGCATATCACTATAAAAAATGAATTTGCCTCTAATATTGGTGAAGGAAGATTTCTGAGATAATACTAAGGATCTTAGGCAGTCATATAATGTTTTAATTCACAGCCAGGTGACATTACCAAAAGCTTTATATGCATTAAGAAATAATTGCAGAGGTAAAGCATGTCATGAGATACGCATGAACATTTTCAAAAATTATTATGGTTTTCTGTTACTGACCCCAGATCTCTCTTTAATGACCCCAGCATGTTCTTGGTGGCACTCAAGTAGCTAGCTTAATTTTGAATGCAATTTTAAAACCCTAATTGCTGCGAGGGTCTGAGTCTATGGGGTGGTAGGTATCTTTACCTTTATTAAAAAAGAGAGGTGGAGGGAGTCCAAGCAATTATAAAATGAACATTGCCAAAGGTTCCAACACATCCTACCAGTATTCCATCCAGACAAAGAAGTTTATTTTTAGCAAGGTGCTTAGTAGCAGATGTAAATCAGGCTGCGAAAAGGACTCTCTGTTTATTGATTTGGTAGGTGTCAGCACATCTGGCCCATATGCAACTTGAACTTCTGCTGTCTCTCTCACCTCCTCCATACACTCATCCCTATTGCTTTGTAAAATCATCTTGAAATTTGACAATTGCAAATCAAGGTGGGGGAAATCATTATGAGGGGGAAAATAATTTTTGATGCAAGTGCCCATCAGATAACAGCAGAGTATGGGGTGAGCATGAGATGAGGAACAAGGAGAGTTAAAACTTATTTTAGACACTGACACCCTGCTGTTCAATTCTGGATCTTTACACCAATCTTACATGATATAGATCAGGGGCGTCCAACCTGTGGCCCCCCAGTTGCATGCGGCCCAAGGCTGCTATGAATGATGCCCAATAAAAAATTGTAAACTTACTTAAAAATGTTGAGTTTTTTTTTTGTCAATATGTGTTTACACTTAGCGGACACATGTAGCTAAAATCCAATTTGACAGTGTCTCTTTACTAGACTTATAGCAGTTTTATCTGCCAAAAGAAAAACACCCCACTCATTACTATCACGCCTTATTTACGTAATCAGTTTTCAGCAGCACCTATATTTGTGAGCAACTATTTTCAAGAATGAAGCACACGAAGGGCAAAATTAGAAACCAAATATCTGATGAGCACCTTGAGCATACATTGAGAATTGCTACTACATCCATCCAACCAACCAGATATTGATATGTTAGTTTATTAAAAAACGTTTCAAATATCGCACTAGCTTTATGTTGCCCTCTAATACTTTTATAATAAATAATGTTTAAAAAAATGAAGTTTTATTACTCAGATAGGTACATGATCTATATCAGTAATCATTAACTTGAGATCTGCCTGACTTTTCCTGTTCATCAGCTATCCTTATTGTTAGTGTATTTTATGTGTGCCCGAAGACTACTCCTCTTCTTCCAATGTGGCCCAGGAAGATCAAAAGTTTGGACACCTCTGTTATAGATCATACTTTTCATACAAAGACACTGAGTTGTTTTTAAACCAAAATAAAAAGTGGAACTATGTATGGCTAGGCTTAAAGGGTTACTGAACAGGATTCCCTAGTGGGTAGAAAATAAAACCTGTCCACCTAAAAAACAACATAGAATGGAAATGACCAAACAGAACACTCAGCAATTGAAATAAGCTATATCTTAAATATAAATGCACTTTTTAAATTAATTTTACTTGAATACTCTATTATAAAGGAATCCATTTTTTCCTCAATAATTTAGTAACAGTAATGCGATTTAAGCTTCCTTGTGTCAGCGTCACATTCTGGAGCAGCTCAGGCGTTGTCTGACTGTTCAATGGTCATCTGATTTCCTGTCACACTAAACACAGTAATCAGCACAATTCCTGACACATGTTATAAAACATGGCAACTGTTTTCTATGAATTATTAATTCATAAAAATATGGATGGGAATGCCGTTTTAACCAATAAATGCAAATTGAGGCATATATTGAACAGTTTGCAATTGCAAAGTATTCTATGATTGTAGTAACAGTTTGTACATCACTGGGTTCAGAAAGTGTTTGGCCCATAACTGTTTAGTGAAAACATAAAGAAATATGCAAATAAAGTACATACACAACAAATATTTTTACATCATAAGAGCTATTAAGTTATTCCCAGATGCTTGATATGAAAGGAAATCAGATGACCGTTAAACAGTCAGTCTGAGCTGCTCCACAATTTAAAATATAAGCTATTTCCAGGGCTATTTCTAGAATGAGGCAAGGTGAATATCTTGCCCTTGGCCAGACACTGCTAAAGGACATGCATAAAACAAGTTTTGTGTAAGAACCGAAAACAGGAACTGTGTTGCCTCCAGCAACCAAACTCTCCTTTTTTTTCTTCTAACTCTAAAATATTAGACAAATCTGATTTCTTGTAACAGACAAATATTTCAAATTTCAAAAGATGTCATACACAAAACCCAAGTTTTTATGAAACCAATGTTTGTTCCAGTAGCCAACAAAATATTAAGAGCAGAACTTTAAATATTGCACAAAGTACTGATTTTTACCTCAAGGAATTACAGTGGCAGCTTTTTTTCAACCCAAATTGGGGATAGGATAAGCCTAGAACACAAATGTAATATATTGCAGTTTACCAGTCCTTAGATGTGTTGGCTGCATCCATTTTTTTCAGGTTTCTTTTTTCATCTAGTGATTCTGCCACTAGCACATCTCCTGTCCTAGAGAGACAATGCTAACTCACTGTAGAGTATCTTTGAAGGAACAGAATTGTCACCCTAGGACAGGAACTGATAGGAATACAGTTCACCTGTTCTTCTAGATATTGTGGAGGGAAGTGTTCTGTAGTCCACATAAATAAACTGGGAAGGCCTGGTAACACTACCTAAGATAAAAATGCAGTGCGCGCAGGACACAGAATACCACTGGCAGAATAAACACGTATGTCTGTATTTAATAAACAGCTAAAACTTATTTTAAAGCTACAGTAAAACCTTGGTTTGAGAGTAACTTGGCTTAAGAGCGCTTTGCAAGACAAGCAAAATTTTCAAATAAATTTTGACTTGATATACAAGCGATGTCTTGATATACAAGTAGCCTCAAGTCACAACTGAGTACTGTGTAAAAGAGAAGAGAGGCGCCTCTAAGTGTAGCAATATGGTTACATTTAATGAAGGTACAACATTTAGCAACTCACATGGTTGATGATTGGAACAGGCACATCTAAGGATGCAGGCATCCGGGGTAAAGCTGTCCACATAGGACCATCCTCTGCACCGCCATCTACGTCATCCCTTCCATGCTGCCCCTCGCTTTCAGATAGCTTTACTGCAGGGTGGTCTTCCCGGTCAGGATTACAGACTGGCAGCCGGCGGTGCAGAAGATAGTCTATGTGGACAGCTTTACCCCGGATGCCTGCATACTTAGATGTGCCTGTTTTATTCGTCAACCATGTGAGATGCTAAATGTTGTACGTTCATTAAATGGAACCATATTGCTACACTTAGAGGCGCCTCTCTTCTCTTTGACACTCTGTAGCTTCTGCTGGATTTTGCTTCTAATCCCCTTGTGGAAGCGGCTATTTGTGGATGGACATTTTATGGTTATATAACCTCTCGCAATGCTATAATCTTTTTATATGGACTATAAACTGAAGGACTTATGAATAAATGGTTGTGGCATGTTTCCGGAACGAATTATGCTCGCAATCCAAGGTTTTACTGTATATTTAACAGAGCAAAGGGATCAACAACAGGATCAACGACATTAGCTGCAGTGTCAATTTGCAGCTGTATAGTCCCTCCTAGAGTTGGACCCATGGATGGTTTTAGTGAAAGCTGGAATGATATTGTAGGACTGGAACGTAAAATACTATTAGGTTACTGTGAAGATTAGGTCTAAAGGGGGAAGTAAGATTGCAAACAGTGTCACCCTCATTTCTCTAGGATTTGCACGTCTGCTATAGATCATTTAGATTTAATTCTGTTGCTTGTGCCCAGGCAGTGACATTTTTTACAGACACCCTTGTCTAACCCCCTCCCTCACAAGGATACAGCTGTAGTACATTAGTAAAATAATGCATTTTAACAGTCTAAAACAGGGGTATTTAAACTATGGTCCTCCAGTTGTTCAGGAACTACAATTCCCATCATGCCTAGTCATGTCTGTGAATATCAGAGTTTTACAATGCCTCATGGGATGTGTAGTTCTGCAACAGCTGGAGTGCCATAGTTTAAAGATCCCTGGACTAATAGATCAAGTAATCTTCACAGTCATTATGAGCACTTACAAAATCACAATGAGCCCCAATTCACACTCATACTAATTCTATGTGGGTAAGATGCGATCCAAAAAGCATAGATTTGCATGTCATCTAAAAAAGCATTATTTTCAATGAAGGCTGTTCACCTATATGCAGTACGAATTTGATCCAGTTAAAAAAAGGGTCCTGTGCGAGTTTAATGTGGTTTGATGTAGTGTGAATGTCAGATCCATAGACTTCTATGGAACTAGATTGAAACCACATTCCAGTGTTCACATCACTGCAATTTTTTTTTCTTTTTGCCTAGTTTTTATAGAAAATTCAATTGCAGATGTGACCACTGCCCCTCACAAATTCTCACTAATTTTTGCATTGAAATCACACATGGCATGCAGAAATCGCTATGTAAATAGCTGTGAACCGGGGCTGAAACCCAGAGATTTGTAATGAGCACATCGTAAACTAGTCCTTAAAATCTGAAGCAAGTAATTAAACACATTAGGTTGACTTCTCCAAAGCCAACAGCCTAGTAGCAAAGTATTTATGGCATGTCATAGATATTTTAGCAGGCAGTGAACAGTCAGAAATATCTCTGGCTTTTTATCTCTCACTACAGAACCAGAATCTACCCATAATTCCTAACTCCTGATATGACTAAATTACGTTAAAAGTGATCATCCACACAAATGTGAAAGAGAATTACAATCATTCTAAAACAAACTAGCCCTATATTGCAAGGTGCAGGGGGCTAAGAGAACTCGTTACTGATTTTAAGGAAGGCAGATATAAAACGTATATCAGGAGCGGTCTTGTTTAAAAGGTAATTTTATGCTAGATGAAAAAAATATATTTTATGTTGAAGCATGTGATCATTTGGAAATATTGATACAATTAGAAAATTGTATCTGAAAGAGAGTCTGCTGAAGTACCATGATACATTTACACACCTCTCAGCCCCTTCCCGGACCCTCTGATTGGTCATCTCTGTAAACACCCTTTTCAATGTCCTGAGAAGACCATTGCATCTGAAGCTTCGTAGCTCTCCATTTCTATTGAAATTACTCACATATGCAGAGTCATTCAGAAGGCCAATGACTGTAATACATTAGAACCAAACTTATGCTTTATTGAACTTGACTCTGCTGGAACCACAGACCAGGCAACACTCTGCTAAGCAATTTTCATCTATATTAAAATGTTTACTGTTGATATTATTATCTGTTTTGTAATACCTTTTTCTCTATATATTTTGCTTGCACTTATTTCCCTTTTCTTTCATTAAACAATATTTTTAAATTATTAAAGGAGAAGTAGGGCCAAAGCTCTTTTGATCTTACTTCTCCCATGGGCCACAGAAGTCCACTTAGTTCTGTACTCCTGTGACCCATATTCAGCCAACAGCAGGCTAAAGTCTGCTACTGGCTGATGTCACTCAGCCGGTGCTTGCTCTGAAGAGATCCTGACTTTGTTTTTTAATAAGATCTAAAATAATTCTTACTTGTTGAAATAAGTTACCATATTTTAACTTCTGTCATATCCCTGTCTGGTGTAACAGCATCTATTATAAACATTTCTTAAAAAGCAGAGTTGCTACAGCAGATGCTGTGAATAGTGCATATTTCCTTTAAAACATGTGGTGGCAACTATTGTATATTGTGTAAAAGGTTAACTAGGGTTAACCAACCCCAGTGTTAATCACTTTTGATCTGCTGACACATAGATTGTTGTCCTGCAAGTTCCAATGTCAAAGTTATGAGAGTGGTGATTTTAGAGTTTCGAATGCTGTGGGGTTTGCTTTGTTATAGTTGGGGGCAGATGAGTCCTTGATGGTGCCGAAAAAGAAGGCTGATTAAAAAGTGGGAGCTTTGTTAGATTTAATTAGTCCATAGTCACCATTTTTTTTTTAGTTGTTTAGTTGTTTGGGGGGCTAAATTGACAATTTGTTGAGATATAGACGATACATTTATGATATAATTGAAATGTTATCCCACTGAGCTGGTTATGTGTGACTAATGTCTGCTATGAATCTTTAATGCAATTTACTAAAAAGGGGGCACAGTCAAGGATCAGCTTTACTTTGTGAAACTGGTATTGTTTTGAATTTGTTGTAAAGTTAGTTATGTTAAAGGATTTTATTGTATTTATGACTAATGTATTCAAGATATACATTTTGTAAGGTTTTACGTATAATTAAAAGCCTTGCTTTTCCAACATTAACAAGTGTTAGGTGTAGTTATTTATGAGATGTCACCTCCCTTGCTCAGCCCTGCCTGACTCATTCAGTTGCTTTATATTTTTTCTAAATCCAATACCTGTATGCCACTTTCTGACCTAAATTTGATACCTGGATGAGCCTGTGAATTTCATTTTGCCTTATGATTGCATTAGACCTCTTTGTATAAGAGCCCTTTTCAATATATTTTGTGCCTGAAAGAATACACAGATTTAACATGTAAATTTTTTTTTCAGGAATGTCAGTAGGAGTGAATAAGGAATATGCAGGCATCTTGGCAGAAACAGAAAGCAATTCTTATATACTGAATTTTTAAAAATGTGAGCATTAGGAAAGCAAAAATGGATAAGCAGACGGCAAGTAACATAAGAGTAGACCATACCGCTCCTACTCACACTCTGTTGGTTGGCCCTGTGTAATGTCCCTATATAGCTGAAACAGACTGCTCATATAAAGCAGCCCTGGCATTTAAAGCCCTACTCCAGAAAAAAAAACATTTTTTTTTATATTTTGTTTAGAACCTCTTTCTACGTGATTCTACTGCTGTTTCTTCCCCCATTCAATAGATTCCCATTTATTTGTTCTGTGGGCAGAAACTGAGCAAAGCAACTTAACCTGTCCATCAACTACAAACTTAACCTGTCCATCAATGGTTCCATAAAAGCAAGTAATGCTCACAATGTTGAATATCTGTTGCAATTACTGAGCCTTTTTTCAACTAAAAGCAAGATAATAAAGTCTATCTTTTCCAGCAACCCCCTGCCATCTGGGTGGTATATCTGAGCTACCATAAATACCCAGCCCCGCTGGGTAATGGGAAATATGTGGTCTGTTCACATAATGCAGTGCACAGGCCTGAGCAAACACCATCAACTCTGTGTAAGCTCTGACATTGAGCTTACAAATGGATAGGACTGCAGAGGGACAGAGAGGTAGGAAGTGCGAGGAAGATGAGTATAAGTTGGTATGGAGAGTGGGCTTTAAAGAGACTTTGTCAATATGCCCTAAATGGGTAAAGTGAAAGAGTATCTTATGTAAGAAGCTTCAGGTAGTTAACTGTGCTTATTATTACATGTGGAGATCCTTCAACTTGTTGGATAACCTTCTTGCAAGCAGTTCCTGACAAATTGTTTTATTTTGAGGTGTAAATGATCAAAGCACTAGTTAAGCATTGCAGCAAGGTATCGGTACTGAACTGACCTGTGAGAAGGTCCTGATATCTGCCTCACTTCCCGCTGTTCTCAGGGAGCCCCTCCATGGCTAGCTTTATGTAAACACTAGTTTTAGAGATAAATTGAGTAAAGCAAACTGTACATCTTTAACCCATTACCAAAACTTAAAAAATTCTGAGAGGGTTTTACTTTCATTTTAATACCTTTAGAAGAAATATGGCTATGTGTAAATTGTCTGAAAATGTAGTCTGAATATACTGCATTTGGCAATCCCTGCCTAGTTCACATGTGCATTTTTTGCACAGGAAAAATTGAAACCAAATGTGCTGATTTCGTTTTCAGACATCCTAGAACTTGGTGAAGAAGAAATTCAGGTTACCAGAGCTAATGTAGCATAATGTAAATTAGTTAATCAAGTAGTGGGAGGTGTTGAACCCTGAGCAATGGACTGATTATCCAACTGTGTTGGTGCCGCAGGCACACACTTAGGGTAATTGTCCATTGTGAGAACTTACACTGATTGTGCTCCAGAAAATAGAGTTGTTGGCTCATTGGTTAACCTTCTACTGCCTTGTAATAAGACTTATTTTGCTGTTTACATCTTTGTCTACACAGCAAAAGGAAGCTATTCAGCTATACTGGATTTTAATGAATCTTCTAATTTGCTCTGAGCCGGCTGTTTTACGGGGTGTAGAATACTTATTCCTGTGGATGACAGTAAAACAAGTACGGTTTCAAGACAACAAGACACACAGGGATAATTTAGGTAGCCTGGTGGTATGTAAGAAATATGTCATAATATGTTCAAGGACATAATAAAAATGCCTGGACTCCAAAGTAAAAATATTATAGTAACCCTGTCAATCCAGTTACCTAATAAAGCTGAATTTTAGGCCGGGAGCTAAAAATACAATTGAAATACATAAACGAAAACTTTTAATCGGAGAAATCCTTTATAATTATTGCCAGACATAGCCACCTCAACCTTCACTGCTGCTTCACAGCCATATCAACCTTTACTGTAGCAGCACAGATTAGTCAGGAATGCAACCCCAGCCCATGGGTTGGACAACGAAGGAGTAGCACAGTAATGGATCTATCTATTTGCTCACTCTCATTTCTCTGTCTGTTAGCCTGTTTACTGTAAGCACAGTAGTCTGTTTGCTGTACTCCGGATTACAAGAGACCAATCTAAAGATACATTCAGGTTTACTAGGACTTTAAAATACATTATAAAGTTGCTAATGAATAAAAACTGTGTTATTGTTTTTTCCATGTCTACCTGAACCCCAACTATAATGGAGAGCATCTATAACCAGAAAAAACTGCATGTGGTGAAGTGTTAATTGCTTCCCTGCTATCGTTCCAGAGAGAGCAGCAGTACCATTACCCTAATGCTTCTGGTCCACACACTCTTTACAACTTGTCCTTGCTTTTTAGCGAATGCAGTTAGATGTTGCAATACAGGTCTATGGAAAAGCAGGATATAATATTAAATTAAGGAACTGCTTAAATGACTAAGTAGATCCAATAAATTCAATTGCCGCTTTGCAGGATCTGTTTTTACGCCTTTCCCTATGACATGGCTTGCAAGACAGTACAGATTACAACTAAAATAGGGGAAGCTCCTTTTGCACCATGGAAGATGATTTTTTTTCTGGTTCAAATTTGCGCACTGATGACATGCTATTGAGGTTTGGTAACAGAAAAAAGTTGTAATAAATATTTAACTCTTCTACATTTACCTGATTGTTGGAAATTTGGGATCTCAATAATCAGTAAGTTTTTTTTGTCACTAAATTTGCAGTGGGCTACTTAATTGTAGAGTACTCACTGAATTATGTCAATCTGTTTTTCTGCCCCAATGTATTGTCAAGATGGATAGACTTCAAAATATGAAATTGTACCCTGAACGAATAGGGGAATCTACAGTAGAAAATCTATATAGCAGCACTTAATTATTCATCCATAGGTTTATTGAGGGAAAATTCCACCAGAGCTGAATCAGATGCACCCGGCAATTAGGACAGAAAAGGCAAAGACACTAACCTAATCCGGTCATCTTCTTCCCTTCCCTAATTAGTGCATGCCCAACTTCCCCGTGTGACTAATTGGCTGCAGTTCAGTCGGATACACCGTATTAAGCTGGCGTGTTTCATTTTATTTTTCCTTCACAAAGCAATCTAGGATTTATCGGCCTGCCTTTTCATTTCCAAAACGCGACTGTGTCAGTCAGCTGGAGGCATAAACACAATGCAGTCGCTCCTTTGTTGTGGTTCTGCTATAGCGCGCACGCTGATCTGTTAGCGAGGTCCCCCTTTCATGAAACTACTCCCCAGAAAAGAGTTGCCTGGAGGGGCCAAGCATAAATTATGCCTAATCTTTCATTCACCTGCATTTAACACTTTGATGTGAAAATGTGGACCTACCACAACATGTTTCTCATGGAAAAAAGGTCTAATTAGTATCTCCTGGAATGCTTTTCATCAAATACAAGGCCTAATTTATTAAAGAGTTTAAATTAGGAAGAGACTGTACATCCTTATAGTACCAATCAGAAACAAATGTTATTTTCCAGGTTTGTAAGTTTGAATCGTATGGTAGTTGTGAGACTTAAAGTGGTTGTAAAGGTTTGCTTTTTTTTTTTTAACAAACTAACAACCATGTTATACTTACCTGCTCTTTGTAAGGGTTTTGCACAGAGCATCCCTGAGCTTTCTTTTCTGGGGTGCCCCACCATCGATTCTGGCTCCTCCCCTTCATTGGTTGCCCCCACAGAAAGCCGCTTTCCATTGGGGCACCCGTGAGGGCTTGTTCCCGAGTCCTGCTGCTACGTCCATTAACACAGACAGCAGGACTCAGCAGGGGATCTCCCTAATGGGGGCACAGACAGCAAAAATAACCTAATATAAAAAAAAAAAAAAATTGCCATTAGTTATACTTAAATTTTCTAACATACAAATAAAAAGAATGTCACACACCAGACGCCTACTTTCCAAAAAACGGTATTGTTTCAGTGATGTCTGTAACATGAAAGTTGTATGCAAAGTGGGTGTCTGTTGCATGGCCTCCACTTGTTTGAATGCTTTTAGACTCTGACATAGCCTGAAATTCTAAAAGTCATTAGGACAGGAATTTATGAGAAACTTCCCCACTGAGGAAACCAGCAGCAGTAAAAAGCAGATAGAGCTTATCATCCTTACTGACACTACTAACAAAAGGTATTTTTATTGCAGTTTGTGTCTATGACAAAAACAGTTTTCGCTCCGAGTGGCAGGAAGATAGGAAGTGAGGTTAAAATTCACTAACAGAGGTACAGACAGCAATAAAATCCTCACATAGCTTCTCATTTTCCATACTCGGTTACAAAGGGTGATGTTGTTGTTGTTTGTATTTCTGAATAAAGCTAACCATGCACCAGTAGAATATCATTCAAATAAAAAAAATAAAAATAAATAACAAACATGTCTATAAAATTGCACAGAGTGGCCATGAACCTCCTCTTTTCAGGCCCCCCCCCGGGGCTCCTGGCCCCTCCCCTCTGTCCAGTGCCCCCATGGGAAGCTGCTTTCCATTGGGGCACTTGTGCGTGCTCGCAAACGAGCCCTGCTGCTGCGTCCATTGACACCAACAGCGGCACTTGGCACTACCCCCTGCTTCTTTGTCACTGCCTTTGATTGAGCTCCAGCAAAGCCAGTGAGACCCACAAGTGAAGGAAGAGAAGAGCTGTAGATGTGCACAGCACTGGATCAAATGAGGGCTCAGGTAAGTAAAAGGGAGGGTGAGGGGCGATGCTTACACCTAAACATCTTTTACCTTACTGCAAGAAATGCAACCACTTTAAGAATGTTTGTTTGATTTTCTAATTGTTAGTGGGGTCGAACCGAAATTTGCTTTAGACTGCAGTGACAAACAATTTTGAAGGAGCAGGATAGGGAATAGTTCTTGAACAAACTAATTTCTAACAGTGTATTAGGTTTTCATTTGGGAAAATCCATTCATTCCAAAACCAAAAAATGTTAAAAGTAATGATCGACCGATATAATTTTTTGGGACGGGAGACCCGGGCGAGCTGCGGAAGGTGGCAGGAGTCTATAGACGTTGGTACCAGGGTGATGCCTCTAGCTGCAGGCATCACTCCTGTACTGCACGTTCCCGAAATATCGGCAATATCAGTAACCTCAGGGGCCGATTCCGATATATTGGGGAAAGTGCATATCGGCCCCCGATATATCGGTGGTGCCAATAATCGGTCGATCCCTAGTTAAAAGTACACAAAATTTTGAAGTACTTTCAAATGATGTACAAACATTTGTTTGAAAATCTACTATTGCATTAGCATTGCATACTAGTACATTATGAAAGCATTACCTTACAAATGACGCCCTCCAGCAGTGTTCTGTCACTGTTGCAGGTGCGTCTGTCTTTGCCCGATCCTCCTTCTGGGTTTGCTCTCTCCGGACATTTGAATGGCCAGACCACAATGACTTCGCTCCTGCACATGCGCATGAGATTTGCCATATAAGCACAGCACTCTCTGTATCCACGGCACACACGGTGTTCAATACACATGCCAATTACATCATTGGCTTAAGCTGATGTCACTATCTACTAAAGAGCTCAAGTTCAAGCCGTTTAAAAGGAAACTACAGGTAAGACTTTTAAAAGTCTTACCTGTAGAGTAAAGTCAATCTTTTTACTTTCATACCACTTTCGGGGATTTCATCTAAATTCTTGTACTTGATACAAGGAGATAGGAAGTGAATAGAATGTTCACTAGCGGGGAAAAAGTCGGCAATTAAAACATGACAAAAAATACCATCCTTCCCCACTAATCAAAACCTGAAGTTTTCAAAATACATTTGTGGGGTGATTTGAAAGGATTTTGAATACAGTGTTTGAACTATAGATTGAAAGTTTAGGAGTATTGTTAAATTGTACATTAGATTAAATTTGGCATGCATCATGTTATGTACCCTTTTCTTCAGTTTTAATTGTTTCTAGTATATAAATCAGTGCAAATTCCTCACAAATGCACAATAAACACATAAACATCACTAGTACATCATTACTTTCTCCTATTTTATAGAATTCATTTTTTATTTAAACCGTCTAAAACCATTTTGTAGCAGCCTTTTACTTGTTTTTGATGCCTATGTACACTTACTCCTACATTGCAGTGTATTGTTGAGGGGGTGTCATTACACTTGGAGTTAAAGTGGCAATTGTTTAGAAAGACTTAACAGAGGGGGCAGCATACAAATGCCACAGGTGTAGCATATCCCTTAACTGTTCCCAATTCCACAAGAATGTACCTGGATTTAAACAAAATCCCTTTGAAAATAGAACTATTCACAATTGGAGACATCCAACGGATCTCTCCGTTAAGCTCTGGTAAAGTCCTTGCTGATAGTAAATAGCACAAAGTTGATTCAGGAGTGAGCAAAGTCCCTCAGTAGTAGTAGTAGCTGGACAAAGCTTCTCCAGTTATGGGAAGCTGTTTGGCAGTCCAAAAATAGTAGAATTGAGCAAAGTCCTATGCAGTAGCAAAAGTTGGAAAAGCTCTTCAGAACACTAGCCAGTTAAGACCCTTAGTTGGCTATATAGCACACCAGAATGGGTTAAAAGCACAAGTCTATAGATTCTTTTGGTTGTCTGTCCTCATAAAATGTCTGGGGACAGCTGGTAGCCTACTTTCAACTTTCAAGCAATATTCTATACTAGTGATTCCAGACCAGATCTTGAATAGACAGCCCCTTCAGCCGGCTCTCTGCAGAACCAGGGTCACTTTCACTAACTTTAAGCCCTCAGGACTCCCACCTGAGGCTGCATGACAATACACTCTCTCGATTCAGGCCCTCAGGTTGCCCACCTGAGGTCACATGGCAGCAGGTGCCAGGGGAGGCAGCGCCTCTCCCCTGGCTGGTGCAATCCTCTTCTAGAAAAGACCCCAAGCCCATGTGCTCCTAGGATATAAATACAGGCACCCAGCATGGCTAGGGGAACCTCCCCGTGTAACTGGCCAGGGCTGTATGAATATCCATGCTCTCATATGCATGGTTTCTACCTATTATGCAAAGCTTCTTATCAAAAAATATATATAATACAGAAAAAAATAGTTGTATACCTCCTTATATAAAACGAAATAAACATTTAATTCCTCTTCAGTGAAATAAATGTAAAATAAAATAAATATGCCTCTTTAAAAAATGAAGAATACTATAATCACCCCATCTGTTAATAATTCTAGCATAAAAACATAAAAGTGTTCCAATGACCATATACATATATAATCAATTTATAATGAACATATTATAAGAATAAATTATTAATACCAGATTGTGAGTTTAAATTGTGCAAATACACATAACAATAACAGTCCCCAAATGACTGTTGAAATACTGTAGGGTACACAGAGCTTGGTTCCTGGTACCAATACAGTGATTGCATACATATTTTAATGCTTTTAGCCATGTGAGTGTTTATCTTTACCTATTTAAAAAAAATATACACAGTTAGCACTATGAAGTCTCTTTGTACTGTATCTCTCTATGAGCAACATTTTGTCTGGAGTTTGGGATAGAAAATGTAAAGAGTTGGCTGCCAAAGAGGAGACCAATCAGTATACACCTGAGGGTGCATATTAATAGGTGAGGGTACACCTGAAGAGCATGGGGGTGTAATAGAGTGGTGCACTGGCCGTGTGTTGTTTCTGACACTAAAGGAAGATTGGGTTATTTGGCACAAATTTTCTGGATTAGTAAAAACTGTCATCAGGGGACTGTTATTGTATTGTGTGTTTACACAATTTAAACTCACTATCTTGTATTGATTATTTATATATTGATTATATATGCATTCGGTCATTATTTTTGTGATAGAGGACCAATTATTATATAGGGTATATTTATTTTATTTTATATTTATTTCACATTCTTACACTTAAGAGAAAGTTTATGTTTATTTAATATTATATAAGAAAGTATACAATTAGTTATTTGTGTTATATATATATTGTGATAAGGAGTGCTGCACTATTATTATTTTAATTTGAGGTACAGTTGTGTGATTCAACAAGGGAGTTAGCTGTTTTGTAATTTAACAGTAGAAATCTGCTAGAGCAGTGCGGGAATATATTATTTAAATATATATATATATATATATATATATATATATATATATATA
This sequence comes from Pelophylax lessonae, assembly GCF_965119305.1. Lineage (NCBI taxonomy): Eukaryota > Metazoa > Chordata > Amphibia > Anura > Ranidae > Pelophylax > Pelophylax lessonae. The sequence goes on along the minus strand of NC_138770.1, from coordinate 159,660,824 downwards.
GATATATCTGAGAACGGAAGAAAGATTGATACAGCTAATGTGTCATACATAAACCTCATGGCAACAAGGTGAAAATTTCACAAACCTTACTTTAATTAGGGCTACTAACAAGAATGTACAATATGGTTACATAGTAGTTAGCAATGTGGCTTTGCAGTACTGGGGCTCAGCTCAGAGCAGGGATACAATCTATATGGAGTTTTATGTCACTGTGGTTATGTGGTATAAACCAAACTGTCATTAGAACATGCACAGCTATAGTAGGGACCTTAGATCGTACTATACTCGAGGGCTGGGATTCAACCTAATTCAACCTTCTTTATAAAAGACCACAAAACATCCCGGTGCTACATCATTTTTAATAAATATAAAGAAATAAATGCACGGCAGTTCACTGCCCTACCTTGCAATGTCAAAGTTATTATAAACAAAGTTATCTTAAAAAAAAAAACTGTATTTTTTATTGGGCAGTAAAAATATCTGTAGAGGTAGGAAATAAACAAGCCTTAAAATGTACTTCCACTTTTCAGTACATATAGCTGTTATGTGTTCCCATTCACACAGCACACCTAAAAGAAAACTCTTACCATTAAATATTTCTTAAGATAAGGTGTCATAGCAGACTGCAAGCCAACCTTCTAATCTTTTACACTTTGATAATAAGATCTGCCAGCACAGTACAGACGCAGTTAATTATAGCAAACAAATTTTTCAAAGCCCCCAATAAACAAAGATAATTAAATATGATTTTTCAGTGATGGGGTTATCAAAAAAACACACCTACAAAGGTAAATAATAATCTTTAATATAAAGTGGGTGTTATTCAAATTTGGTTGCAAAAGTTACCCCAAAATTTCATATTCCTGATATGTGGCTGTTGTACCATGTACTTGTATGAAAAATATCCTGATCTCCTATCTCCTTGCATTGCTTTCATTTTGTAAAATACCTGATGATCATTCCAGTTGCCCTGGTTTTCTATTTCAAACTGACCACTCTAAGCATGAGAAGACATCCTTCCCAGTATGGTCAAATTTCTTCTTTGCATTCTACTTGGGAGCACAGCCTGTCTGTACTTCAGAGGTCTCAGAAGTCAAACATGTTTTACCATACCCCCCTGTACAGCTCTTTACTGGAAAGATCAGTGTGCTGCTGTTTCTTTGCCTCCAGCTGACATGCCCACCCAGTCTCCAACCTTAGCTCCCTAAGCACCTTATGTAATTGAGAACAGAGGTCATGTGACCACTTATACAAATCATACACACACATTTTGCCTTGCATTTCTATTTTAAACTGATTAGGTTGCTTTACAAGGTAAGAGTTCACATATACAGTACTTTAACTATTCCTGAAAAGTAGTTGTAGGGTTTTCCGCATTCTCATGCCCCGTTCACACCTTAACATATTGGAATCGTGGACAGAATTGCATGATTCTACCTGCAATACAAGATCCTTCTAAAATTGGGGTAAAGTGTACGTTTGGGTGCCATTCATTCTTAATAGCACCCCAAATGTGCAAAAAAGGGCATTGTGTCACATAACATAACGCACAAAAAAATGTGCCAAATTGCCCTGTCCAAAAATGCACCAAAGTTGGCTACAAAAAAATATACAGAAGCTACTTTGGCTTGTTTTTGGAGCAGAAGGCAACCTATTCAATTGAATAGTGTCATCCCGCAAATGTGGTAAAAATGTGCAAAAAAAAAAAAAAACGGCAAAAAAACAGGATGCTCTGGCATTGCTAGATGTGAATGGGACTTCAGACTGGGGTTAAAACTTTTAAAAAGTTACAACTTTTTTTTTTTTTTTTTCATTTTGAATAGAGTAGTGAATGGTTAAGACCTCTGTCAGGTTTTATTTTTTTATGTCTCTCTCTCTTGCTTTTCCTGTTTTTAAGAATTATTTAATAAAGATGGAAATGAAATCTTACCTGTTCCAGTCTAAAAGTGCTAACAATGTCAAGTCTCTGCAGTCCTCAGTTTGACCACTTCAAACTCCTACGTCGAGAGGTATATGGCATATTGATCTTTGCTAACTAGATTTCAGCACAGAAGGAGGCTTCATTCCTATTTTTTACTCTTAGATGAAGAGTCTAAAAATGAGAATGGCCGATGGGAAGACCATCCTTCTGCTCTCATCCTCACCCCTTCCATGCAGAACATTACCCTCCCTGCAGCTATATATTCACAACTGTCTCATTTATTTGAATAAAAGATCTGCTATTTTCAGTTTTATACTTCCAGTCTATTTTTAGATGTGTTTGCCCTTGTGTGTTGTACATGTGTTTTGTGTAATTATTTGTGTGAAGAGTTATAATGAGGAGATTTTGTCACATCACAAAGGTTTACAATGTACTGACCATTTCATTTAATGAGCTGTAGACTAATTCAACACTAAGACTGATGAAGAATAAGACTGATGTCATAAAGGTGATTTGGCCACTAGGGATGAATCATCGGCACCAATAAAACCGTCTGTCTTTCCCTATGGACTCACAAGCTGATTGGCTACCGTGCAAAGCTGTACCAGATTTCGCCCTCTCATGGTTTAGTAAATCAGCCCCACTTTCTCTGTAGCCAGATGCAACGAATGCCTTTCTTTTCCCAAATAGAAAGGGTAACTTGCCACAAATTTGTGGTAGTGTTGAATTGTAATTCTGTTAACTTGCTGCACATTTTCACTGGCAAGTCATACACTTAAAGCACAAGTTCTAGTTGACACTTTTCCAATTGTAGCAAATTTGCGTGGCAAGTCTCTAGCAAGAGCAAAGTTGCAGTGGTGAGTCTACAGCAAGAGCTCTGCAAGTGTACAGCATGCAAATTTAGCCACAGTGACCCCTGTGGTTGGATGACTATTGTACAACATGAATGAAGCAGAACTTGCAACAGACTTGCAGAATGTTCGCAAAGAAAGTTGATTTGGAGTCATACAATGCGGACTGTTGCAATTGTGCAACAAACTTGTGAGGCATGGCAAGCCTACTTGTAGCACTAGCTTAGCAAGTCATTTCCACACTTGCAGCACAATTGCTTGCTATCTGGGTTGCTGGCCTGAATTCTAATGAAAAGAGCAACACCTGGAAAGTGAAACATGCAAGTCGAGTTCACCTGAACAATGGTCAGAAGGGGAAGAGAGAAACACCCCCTAACACAAAAAGGCAGGACTTTAAATGATATTGGGTTGTCACTGAGGTGAACACATACACAACATTCATATAAAAAAATAAATGTATTGTACAAACATAGTTAAAAAGCTCAAGTTAGGTATAAAAACAGGTATACAAACACTGGCACAGTGACTTAAATTGTTGCACATTTCCAGTTAATACATTGATTTGCTTCAATGGTACATTATGGTCCATTGCGTTTTGCAGAACCATTTCTCTGCCTCTTCAGGGACCTTTAATGTATCTATATAATATAATCTAAATCATTATAGAATTTAGAAAAAGAAAAAATATATTATATACCCAACAGTTTATTTTGATTCAATGTATTATCTCATACAGACAAATGGATAGTTATGCTCACCAACTTCACCACAGTGCAACTGTTTGGACTTCCAGATGCTTGAGACAGGACCAGGGTTATAAAGTGACCGTTTGGCCTCCAGTAAAAATTCCAGTGCCAAATCTGATGGACATTGGACTATACAAACGTGGAAACAGGCAGACCAGGTTTTGGTATACAATGTATACCAAGGCCATTGTATGTTGGTTGAAAGGGTGGTGGTGTGGGTATGGGGTGATGGCCGTGGTACGTTGGTGTGCAGGTTGGTTGGTTGGTTGGACTGTTGTATGACATTTGAGTGATGTGTGTGGGGTGAATCTAGTGTATGTGGTGGGGTGGGGTTGGTGGGTGGTTCGGGTGGGCATGCTATTCATGCAGACGTGTGTGGATGGATGTGGGGTAATGTGTGTGTGTGTGTGTGGTATGTTGGGAATTCATTCTTGACACAATGACTTGATAGTTAGTTTGTGGATGCTCATAAGTCAATATAAAATGCAGACGTATATCTATATAGTTAAAAACCTGCTCTACCTGGTTCCTTGTTTTTATAGTCCAATGTCCATCAGAATTTGCCCTGGACTTTTTACCAGAGGCCAAACGGTCACATTGTACCCTGGTCCTGTCTCATGCATCTGAAGGTGCAAACAGTTGCACTGTGGTGAAGTTGGCGAACGTAACTATTCATTTGTCTGTATGCGATAATACATTGAATCATAATAAACTATTGGGTGTATAATATACAGTATCTCACAAAAGTGAGTACACCCCCCACATTTTTGTAAATATTTTATTATATTATTTCATGTTACAACACTGAAGAAATTACATTTTGCTACAATGTATAGAGAGTGTAAAGCTTTTATAATAGTGTAAATTTGATGCCCCCAAAATAACTGAACACACAGAAACTAATGTCTAAACTGCTGGCAACAAAAGTGAGTACACCCCTAAGTGAAAAAGTCCAAATTGGGCCTAATTAGCGTTAGTGTTACAAGGTCTCAGGTGTGAATGGGGAGCAGGTGTTTTAAATTTGGCATTATCACCCTCACTCTCTCCTGCTAGTCACTGGAAGTTCAACATATCACCTCATGGAAAACAACGCTCTGAGGATCTGAAAAAAAGAATTGTTGCTCTACATAAAGATGGCCTATGCTAGAAGATTGCCAAGACCCAGAAACTGAGCTGCAGCATGGTGGCCAAGACCATATATTGGTTCAGCAGGACAGGTTCTACTCAGAACAGGCCTCACCATGGTCGACCAAAGAAGCTGAGTGCACGTACTCAGCGTCATATCCAGAATTTGTCTTTGGGAAATAGATGTATGAGTGCTGCCAGCATTGCTGCAGAGGTTAAAGGGGTAGGGGGGTCAGCCTGTCAGTGCTCAGACCATATGCTGCACACTGCATCAGATTGGTCTGCATGGTTGTCATCCCAGAAGGAAGCTTCTTCTAAAGATGATGCACAAGAAAGCCCGCAAACAGTTTGCTGAAGACAAGCAGACTAAGGACATGAATTACTGGAACCATGTCCTGTGGTCTGATGAGACCAAGATAAACTTATTTGGTTCAGATGGTGTCAAGTGTGTGTGGCGGCAACCAAGGAAGGAGTACAAAGATAAGTGTGTCTTGCCTACAGTCAAGCATGGTGGTGGGAGTGAAATGGTCTGGGGCTGCATGAGTGTTGCCGGCATTGGGTAGCTACAGTTCATTGAGGGAACCATCGATACCAACATATACTGTGACATACTGAAGCAGAGCATGGTCCTCTCCCTTTGGAGACTGGACCCCAGGGCAATATTCCAATATGATAACGACCCCAAACACACCTCCAAGACGACCACTGCCTTGCTAAAGAAGCTGAAGGTAAAGATGATGGACTGGCCAAGCATGTCTCCAGACCTAAACCCTATTGAGCATCTGTGGGGCATCCTCAAATGGAAGATGGTCTTAAACATCCATCAGCTCCGTGATGTCATCATGCAGGAGTGGAAGAGGGCTCAGGTGGGAACCTGTGAAGATCTGGTGAACTCCATGCCCAAGAGGGTTAAGGCAGTGCTGGAAAATAAGGGTGGCCACACAAAATATTGACACTGCGGGCCCAATTTTGACATTTTAACTTAGGGGTGTACTCACTTTTGTTGCCAGCGGTTTAGACATTAATGGCTGTGTGTTGAGTTATTTTGAGGGGACAGCAAATTTACACTGTTATACAAGCTGTACACTCACTACTTTACATTGTAGCAAAGTGTAATTTTTTCAGTGTGTCACATGAAAAGATATAATAAAATATTTACTAAAATGAGAGTACTCACCTTTGTGAGATACTGTATATATATTGTGTGTGTGTGTGTGTATATATATATATATATATATATATATATATATACAGTATATATTATATACAGTATAATGTATTTCTCCCCTAGGAAGTCTAATGTGTCTTATTAGCCTTATGGAACTTGTAATATTAGACCTCACTATTGTCACAGTGGTGACTACCGTAGAAGAATAAAACTTCACAAGAGAGCTCCACTGTCTGGTTATTTTTTTTTTTTTTTTTTTCATTTCTCTGTTTCATTAGCAAGATTTCTCTTAACTTCTTGTATCAGAGACACAGCAAGAAGTGAGATGAAATCTCTTCAAAGCAAGAGGACAAGGACATTTTTTCTTGGACAATTGTCACCAGTACAGGTATGCTCATTAAAATATTTCCCCTTACCACCTGTCCCTGTGACCTTGTGTCCCTATGACAACTCAAAAGTATGGATTTCTGGTCACTTTCTGTACTAGAAACAGCTGTCACCAATTGAACGAGTGAATCTCCCCAGTGGGGACACAGACAGCAATTTAAACCTGGAAAAAGTTCTAATCTTTTCACATTACATCCAAAATTAAAAAAAAGGTTTTGGCTTTACAAACACTTAAAAATGATATCTTTATTTAAAAATGTATAAAAGCAAGGCTATAACAATTTAGATGTTTCAGACACAACAGTCCTTAGTATAAGCCATGACTAAGTGCAGCTGTGACTAAAACATGAAAACACTTACTGTCTTGATTTTCCTGCTTTTTTGGATTATTTATAAAGAAGGAAATTAATTATTTCCAGTTCTAGTCCAAAGGTGCTGTGGATGTGAAATTTTGGTTTGTAAGATGCCAAATATGATATACACTGCTCAAAAAAATCAAAGGGATACTTTTTAATCAGAGTATATTATTAAGTCAAATAAACTATTGGGATATTAATCGGGTTAGTTGTTAATCAGTTTCAGCTCCTTTGGTGTTAAAGAAATTAACAACAGGTGCACTAGATGGGCAACAATGATATGACCTCCAAATCAGAAATGGTTTACAGGTGGAGGCCACTGACATTTGTTTCCCTACTCATCTTTTCTGACTGTTTTTAACTAGTTTTGCATTTGGCTAGGGTCAGTGTCACTACTGGTAGCATGAGGCGATACCTGGACCCTATAGAGGTTTCAAAGGCAGTCCAACTCCTTCAGGATGGCACATCAATACGTGTCATTGCCACAAGGTTTGCTGTGTCTCCCAGCACAGTCTCAAGAGCATAGAGGAGAATCCAGGAGACAGCCAGTTACTCTAGGAGAGCTGGACATGGCCAAAAAAGGTCCTTAATCCATCAGCAGGACCTGTTTCTACTTCTTTGTGCAAGGGGGAACAGGATGAGCACTGGCAGAGCCCTACAAAATGACCTCTAGCAGGCCACTGGTTTGAATGTCTCTGACCAAACAATCAGAAACAGACTCCATGAGGATGGCCTAAGGGCCTTACATTCTCTAGTGGGCCCTGTGCTCACTACCTGAACTGTGGAGTTCGATTGGCATTTGCCATTAAACACCAAAATTGGCAGGTCCGCCACTGGCGCCCTGTACTTTTCACAGATGAGAGCAGGTTCACCCTGCGCACATGTGACAGACGTGAAAGGGTCTGGAGAAGCCGTGGAGAATGTTATGCTGCCTGTAACATCTTTCTGCATGACCGGTTTGGTGGTGGGTCAGTGATGCTCTGGGTAGGCATATCCATGAAGGGATGCACAGACCTCTACAGGCTAGACAATGGCACCCTAACTGCCATTAGGTATCGGGATGAAATCCTTGGACCCATTGTCAGATCCTACACTGGTGCAGTGTATGACAATGCCCTGCCTCATGTGGCAAGATCATGCAGCCAGTTCCTGGAGGATGAAGGAAATTATACCACTGAATGGCCCCCACGCTCGCCTGACCTAAATCCAATAGAAAACCTACATTATGTTTCGGTCCAACGGATGCCACCAGGATGCACCTCAGTCTATTAAGGAGCTCAGTGAAGCCCTGGTCTAGATCTGGGAGGAATTACTCCAGGACACTATCCATCGTCTCATTAGGAGGATGCGCCTATGTTGTCAGGCATGCATACAAGCACATGGTGGCCATACAAACTACTGAGTACCATTTTAAGTGGCTGCAATGAAATTTCAGCAAAATGGACTAGCCTGCTGCATAATTTTTTCAGTTTGATTTTTGGGTTGTCTTTAAATTCAGCCCTCTGTAGGTTGATAATTTTCATTTCCATCAAATGATGTGGAATCCTTTTGTTCCTAACACATTATCCAATCCATATCATTGTAGATATCCATCATGATATTTTTCCCCATTGAGATCTGATGTGTTTTCTAAGTGTTCCTTTAATTTTTTTGAGCAGTGTATATCTGATGTACCTTATATTACTTCTAGGAAGTCTAGTGTGTCTGATTAGGCTTCTGAACTTTTTAATATTAGAACTCACTACCCTTACAGTGGTTAATAGGAAAAATAAAAGCACTGGTGAGCTCCACTGTATGTAAACATCATTATATCTACATTATATAGCCAAGATTATTTTTTGAAACCTATAATAAACTGAATGAAATTATTTGCTGTGTCTCTAGCAATATGCAATCTAAATCCAAAGTGCTACATATGCTAACCCATACCAACAAAGAGAAATACTTCACCAATGTAGTTTTAGGCTAGCACACTGCCATTGTTGTTTCAGTATATCAGGGCCAAACAAATCCTGTATAAATACAAGAGGTAGGTGTATTCCTATTTAGCAAATCATTGGCAGGTAGCAGGCTAGTACTCCCAGTGACCAGTTGGACTTACATTAATCTCAGTTCTTGGTTTGTGGTGGGGGGTTCAAACATTGTGCACCATTCACTGTTCTTAATGAAGAAGATTTTATTTTCACCCTAACGCAAGGAGATAGGGAAATGGCTTGATGGCCCCACATAGACTCTAGGACTCCACACTCTGCTAGAAAGGAAAAAGAACCTTTAAGCCAATACCAAAGCTCATGTGTCTCTGGAGATTTTAACAAAAGAGCAGTTGGTTGTAATCTTTCTCACCAGATGAGTCAACCAGTTCCATCCTGAAAGATTTCAACTTACAACCCAAAAGGGTTTCTTCTGCAACTCCATCTTGGAATCAGCTCCTCTCCATACCTATAAAAGCCAGCTGATAGCCTAAGTATCAGGTCTAGTCCTCAAACACAGACAGCAGGCCTAGAAGGACAGCAATTATCTACAGCACTCCTCCCTATAATTAAGACTAGGAAATAGAGACTGTAGCCCAAGGTCAACCCCAAAACATATTCATTCCCATCATGCCCCACTCTCAATAAAACTTCTAGTGATTGGATGGAAAAGATATGCATTGTCATTACCCAAGACCACTGTACACTCTTACTCCATTATTAGAGTTGGCAGTGACACCTACTGGCAGCAGGGAGGAGCAACAGCCAGGCTGAACTAAGGGGGGCTGAGCCAAGGCAGACCATATAATTAGCTCTGACTGATTACAAACCTAGAAAGACACTCCTGCTTAAGGAAGGATGGCTACACTTACTTTAAATGTGATATCTTATGCGTATTTTTTTCCAGATCTGTGCAGTATTCTAGCATAACACAGTTCCTGCACTTTGTTTCTTTGGAGAAATAATAAGAGTGGGTCACTGTTGCTCTCTTTCCTTACGCAGGGTGACTGGCCTAATCATTCCCTCCTGTAGTTTTCTTAAGGCAGCATGTAGTGTGAGGCTATTTGGGTTCCACCCACAGTCTTTCTCTTTGCATAGGCTATGTGCAGCACAGTGATTATGTTGCCACCACCTTCACAAGGTAATATCTGGTCCTGCAAAGGCATCTAGTGGATTATTTTCATTGTTGCCATTGGGGAATATATTCAAATGCAAAATGTTTTTGACTGGAGTTCAGCTTTAATTATTTATTCAGATAATGGCATATGTCCATATCACAGGATCTTAGTGTCCTCTCATTCTCAACCTTCTTCTGTAAGGTATCCTACTGAGATCTTTATTGATTTAAAGGCAATAGCTTGCACTTCAGCACACAAATTACAATCTGTTACAGGTGCCTGAACTGTATATGTATTTATGTTATCTAACAATATAACAGTATTTTTCCTAATTATATTGTTGTCTGATATCACTGTAGTAATTAGCTGCTGAAACTTACATTTGCATGGTCTAATATGGGTATCTTGATGCTCTAGCCCTTGGTTTTGGGTTGGTGCCAGGCTTTAAATATCTGGTATGACTTTGCAGTACTTTATCCGCAAGAGTTGCCTAACTGATTTAACAGCTTCCATCATTACACAGCCATACTTCTCTTTATGAGCTTGAGAAAAAAAAAAAAGGTAGTTGCACATATACTTATGCATCCACAGAATTGTACAGAGATTACCATATATGCAGGCTCTACAACTGCACATGGACCATTTGAGACTTAAGCATTAATATATTCTATATGTGAGTCAGTTGGGTGCTGGACCCCCTTCTGCTAGCACATAAACACAGCTCACATTTTACACAGTTAGGAAACAGAAGGCATTCTTCATGTTCTCCTGGTTTGTAGTATAGAAGTGGTGTCAGGCATTATTCCATACTCTCCTACCTACTAATCAAAAGTATTGGAATGCCTGTCTTTACACGCACATTAACTTTAATGGCATTCCAGTCTTAGTCCGTAGGGTTCAATATTGAGTTAGCCCACCCTTAGCAGCTATAACAGCTTTAACTCTTTTGGGAAGGCTGTCCACAAGGTTTAGGAGTGTGTCTATGGGAATGTTTGACCATTCTTCCAGAAGCGCATTTGTGAGGTCAGGCACTGATGTTGGACGAGTAGGCCTGTCTAGCAGTCTCTGCTCTAATTCATCCCATAGGTGTTCTATCGGTTTGAGGTCAGAACTCTGTGCAGGCCAGTCAAGTTCCTCCACCCCAATCTCGCTCATCCATGTCTTTATAGACCTTGTCCTCCTAAACCTTGTGGACAGCCTACCCAGAAGAATTGAAGCTGTTACAGCTGCAAAGGGTGGGCCAACTCAATATTAAATCCTATGGGCTAAGACTGGGATGCCATTTAAAGTTCATGTGTGTCACGTGTAAAAGCAGGCACCCCAATTCTTTAATAATAAAGTCTATCTATCTATCTATCTATCTATCTATCTATCTATCTATCTATCTATCTATCTATCTATCTATCTATCTATCTATCTATCTATCTATAGAAACCCCATTTATCCTGAAATATATGAAGAAAGCATGATAATGCTGAAGGTGGGACATCAAATAGGCAGAGTTGTATGCAGTTTAAAAGAAGCCATCACATGCACATGTTGCGCATAGTCCATTCAAAGTTTAAAGACTAAACCTCTGAAGAAAACAATGGAATAGCAAGCAGTGATGTGCCATGTCTAGCGTGTGGCAAAGTGAGAACCCTGTCAGTTGGCACCTTCCTCAGTTCATCAGTGATGATATTCTCCTTCTGGTCCCACCTGGGATTACACTAGAATGAAGAAATAGAAGTGTTGCAGGAAAATATGTGCTATTTTGCTTTGCTTCAATTAAACAGAAGTTGTGCTTACATTAGTGAAGATAGAATCCAACAATATCTTTGGCTTGACAGTTTATTTATAGGTAGTAGTGTGAATGGTACCACGCTGTAATATGAATAAAACAGTTTCTGCAAATACTTTAACTTAAAGTGGAGTTCCACCCATTTTAATAAGTTTAGATTACGTAATCCCCTTTAAAAATACTTTTACAAATGGAAACTATTTTAATGCTTTCAGTCCGCGCTCACTGAGAGGAGGCGGGGCGGAGCGCGGACTCAAAGCAATACATCCCAGATAGCTCACTGAGAGGAGGTGGGGCTGGGGCGGAGGTGGGGCGGAGCACGGACTCAATGCAATACATCCGAGTACAGCTGGTGCCAGTGTAATAATGCGAGATTTCATCACTAGGCGATTCGTAAGGGCCCTTGCGAATTGCCGAGTGACGTAATCGCCTATAGGCAGCTGGACCCGGAAGTGCGGATGAATAAAGAAGAAAAAAAGGTATTTCCTTGCAAAAAAAATAAATAAATAGTTTCCATTGGTAAAAGTAATTTTCTGGTTCAAATATTTTATTGGAGAACAAAGTAAACAGGTAACAACAATTGGTAAACAGAGTGACAAGATAAGTACAAGCCAGATGCGCTAACAAAATAATTGCTACAATAACTATGGGTCAAACTTAGGAGTAGGTGGATAAGAGGCGACTAGGGGGGTTGTGGCCGGTAAAAGTAATTTTAAAGGGGATTACATACATCTAAACTTATTAGAATGGGTGGAACTCCACTTTAACAATCATACAAGGCAAATTTTGACACACACACAAGGTACAAAAAAAACCAAACATTTGTCAGATTATGAAAACTTGAACAAAGCAAACCTAAGTAAATAGAAAAGTTGCTTAAGAAGATACAAATAGGCTAAGGTAACTTCACCAATAAAGTTGTTACGTTAATTGAAAACAAAAGAGCCAAGGAGTGAGATATGACATGATATCGCAGAAAAAGTGAAAAGTGAGTTCCAGTCGCCTTTTTAGAAATGATATAAAGTACCCAACCTAGAATAAAATAAGCCAATTGGGTAAGAGGGGGAGATGTTAATAAGAGATTCTCCAGAACTGTCAGATGAAAATCTGTCTATCCTCATTTAAAGTAGAACTATGATCAAAATATTATGTGATATAAGCTGCCCATGTCTGTGAAAGCGAGCTAAGTAAAACATTACACATTTGTTCACTTGATAGTAAAACCATTGGATAAGCACTTTATTTGCTAGGATGACAGCACTCTTTTTCTGCAACAAAATGACTACAGTGTTGTCACTTTTATTGCTGTTGTAGCTGTTTAGGTGTTGGCCGCATTGATGACCCTATCAATGATAACCATGCCTTGCTCCACCCACAGCTATTTAGATTGACAGTACATTCTGTTGAAAGTTGGCCACATTTCAAATCACTGTCCATTGTAGGTATCTGACACTTCCAATTGTGTCGCATTCCTGCTCCCTTGTCCATGAGCTTGCAATTTGATGAGGCTATAGTACTAGGTTGTGCTCTGATTCCATATTTGAATGATGGTTTGTTTACAAAAGAGTGAAGCGCTCTGTAGTCACATCAAACATCCAATCATGTAAAGGAGAAATTTTTTAATCTCATGCACAAGAGTGTACTGTATATTTGATGTGAACTAGTTTTTGTTCCTGTATGTATATTAAAAATTACATACTTACTAGCCCCCGGATTTCAAATGTATCTTCTTTGTATTTTCATGCCTGTGCCACCATCTTGGATCAATATCCCATCAATCCACAGATACTAATGCCTCGCACACAAGCAACGATTATCGGCCGACCGATCGTCCGACTTTTGTCCAGAGTGGTGTTTTGTTGGTTGGAATGTGCCTAGACTGCACACAAATTTTCTCGGCCAACAAAAATCTACTTCAGAAGTGATGTCATGTGCTGGTTTACTTTCCGTGTGTTTTTACTTCTCTGAGCATGCCCAGTCTTGCTCATCAGATTTTTGTCTGCCGAAATCTGTACTGACTGACGGAAAATTGACCGTTGTGTTGACGGCCAACAAAAATTTTATAGCCTGCACACCAGATTTTTTTCGGCCGAAAAGTCGGAGTCGGTTGTCGGAAGCATCATACTAACAAGCCGAAAATCGGCCAATTAGACGTTGGCCGAAAATTCCCGGTCAATAATCGATGCATGTGTATGGGGCTTTAGTCTCTTGCCAGGTCTACAGAACCTGAGACCCTTGACACACCTGCATATGTGTGAAATCTCACAATTCTCCATGCGTGCACAGAAAGCAGCAAGGTTCTTCCAGTCTATGGGACCAGAAGGGACCTGCGGTGTGTCTGCCTATACATGGGTATAGTGGAATTTTGTTCATGCACAGAAAGTAGCAAGTTTATTCCTCAAGTCTAGGAGACCAGGAGAGAGACATGGCATGTCTGCTTATGCACAGGGGATAGAGGGATTTTGCCATGTGCAGACAAACTGGGGGTCTCTGCCACCTCCTATAGATCCTTGGTGTATCTTCCTTTGCTGAGGCATCCTCGTCTAGGCAGGGATGCAGGAAACAAAAACTATACAATAACAAAAAAATGGTGCAATTGTTTAAGAGGGAGGGGGAGGAGTCAAAGAGGAGGACGTCTTGTTCATGGTGTAAAGGTCTGCTTTAGGTTCACTTTACTGCATTTCAGTTCACAGTTTAGTAAATCATTTCATTGAAGAAAATATATGAATGAGAGCTGAACTCTGATCTCTGCTTTTCCAGATTATTTTCTTTAAACAGCCACAACATAGCTGCAACCATGTTCACTCCACCAAGAACCACTGCCTCCTTAACACATTTCACTGTAAATGTCTTGATTACAAGGACCCTTGTGATCATCCTTGTGATCAATACATTCATGGCGAAACCTGTTGGGGAGATGGTGGTTAATGGGTGGAGTGATCATGGTTGCAGCTATTTTGTAGACTTTTGAATAAAATAATCTTGAAAAGCAGAGACAGGAGTGCTGCTCTCATACATCTGTTTTCTTCAAAGGCGAATGAAGACATGTTTCTTAGAGCAGGCACCCTGTTAGCCCATAAAAAAGCTCTAAACATCTTTCCAGCTTTTATACATATTGTAGATTGATAATATTCTAAATAAGCAGAGGAAAGGAACAATTGCTGAGGTCGCCAACAGCAACCAGAGTTTTTATATATTATTTTCAAACGCATATTAGAAACATGTCAGGGGGAATCTGGCTAGTTTTTATCCAAGTCTAGGGAGGCTATTTAAAAGAGAGAAAAAATAAATCCAAATTCATCAAGACAATATATTTACAAAAAGTACACTAAAATCATTATTAGCTGACACAAACATAACAGAGAACCTGTGTGAATTAGCCCTTTTTGTTTGTTTTTTACATTTGTTTTAAAAAAATATATATTTTTTTTTTAAATGTTAAAAATGTTTACAATCATTTTATTTTACTTTTTTTTTAATTATTTATTACAATGTTTCGTTTTTTTTTTTTATTATTTTGTCACAGGACAGGGAAGCCTGCAGTGCTGGGGGAGGGGGCGGGGAACGGCACAGTGAAAGGGGGGCACATTGGGAGGAAGGATCAGAAGCAGGAAGAAAAGGGAGGGGGACTGGTGTCAGAGAATCAATTACAGGAACGATGCCCTGTGTCTGTGTCTCTCCCTGCAGCAGATGAAAGCTGGCAGAAGGGGGAGGAACTGGCTTTTAGCTGCTGCAGAGAGCCGCACAGGGCATCTTTTTTTTAATTGCTCCTCTGCCCGATTGCACTGATTCCCTGTACTGTTGGGGCCCCCCTGTGTGCCTGAGGACTGGTGGTCCCCCATATCAGTGGCCCTGCAAACATTTGCCCTTAAAGCACTAATAACTGATCATTTTTTAGTTTGTTTCTTTTCTTTGTACAGTTTTTTTTTGCATGTCAAATTGTTTCATTTTTGGAAGAAAACTGAACTGAGAACTGTCGTCCATGTTACTTTTTTCGTTTGCGCTAACTTTTGAAGGAGTTCTGTGGTCACAGCATACACTTTTATTTTATAAAATCAGAAATGTAGTTTTAAAACAAGCAATAGTTATTTTTTTACACTACACTATAAACTTACTTGAAAAATGTCCTTCATGTTGTGCCTATCTGTTGGCCTTCTCCTTTTACAACCTCCATGTATGCTTTGCAGCGCCTTCTCTGATGTTTACTTTAGAAACCTACAGACTACATATCCCATGGTACCTTTCTTCCTGCAAGGAGTAATTCCTGTACTGAATCTGCATCCTGAGACTCTACCCTTCAGCACCTCTGTAGTTCAGAAGGCAGATTGATTTTGTGACACAGAAGTGCCTACACACAGAATTTAGTAAATGTGTGTGGATCTTCACAAACTGGAAGATCATTGAGATTATTAGGCATCGGCTAGAAATGATTTAAATACAATGTGGTAATTAATATAATAATTTTATATTTTGCTCATAGATGCCCTTTAATTGTAGAGTGGCCATTATCCCTGTTTGGAGTGAAATGCGTTAGGAAAAAAAGGACGGCTGCGTGGATGTGTTGATGAATTGTCAATAAAGTATATAGCAGAGGACACCAGAATGTGGCCTTGAAATTTCCCTGTGTGTTTAAGAGTGAGCGAGAATAAGCCAAAAGGTTTTCTGCACTTGGGGATGGGGGGGGGCTATGACTATAGTTCTTCATCTGTATCTAATATCAGGAGATTTCTGGATACCAGATACGGATTAAGGAAGTACAGTTTGACAAGGAAGAGCCATCCTGGTGACATGGTCCATAATTAGGGCAGCAATGCGAAAGAGAAACTTTCTGCTGACATTTAAAGATGGACAAGTGTTGCTGCCTTGGGACTGTGGTAAGTTATGCCTATCATCCTTATGAATTCCCTTGTTGCTGGTTATACTAATGGTCTCTAATGACCGTATGCATATTTAGTGTTTCTGTCTATTGTCGATTTGGACTTTATTGCTGTAATTACTATCATGTTGTTTGGTTAAACAAATTAACAGCTTAATCTGGGACATAATTAAATAAAAAGCAATTTTCTGTAAAAGTGCAAGCCCCCCCCCAGCCCCCCTGCATAACATCTAACATATTTTATGTTTTCTGTCTTGTGTATAGTGTGGGAATGATGATTTGTTAAATACGTTTTTTAACCTGCCTCCTTCCTGCCGTATCTGAATTTTCATGTTCTTTTTGGTTATTCCACAGCAAAAGGAAACAAAGGAGTGCATTTTGGTAGATATTTGAGAATTTACAGTGGAGCTGTCACCTGCTGAGCATGGAAAGGCAAACAATAGGAGTCCTCAGTGTGTTTTTCATCGGGAATTTTTTTTTTTTATAGACTCCCTTTTCCCCACAGTATTCTGCTAATATAGTGTAATATATTTTCTAAATAATTACATGTATTAAATGTAATAATGTACAACAGACAACATGTATTTTAAGGTAATTAAATCCAAACTGCAGTCACACCTTTTCTTTTTAGCTTTGGATACAGCTGGAAAGGAGTAGAATCTCTGTCTGTTTTTGGAACTCTCCCAAATGGGGACCTTTCTATGCTCTAGCCAACACAAAAAGTGTTGTTATTATTAGGACTAAAGAATTAAGCTTGTTAAATTAGGATTTGACAAAAAAAAAACAAAAAAAAAACAAAACAAAACTGGAAGCTGATTGGTTTGTATGCAGAGCTGCACTAGATTAAGCACTCTCCAGTTTTAGTAAATCAACCCCCATGTCTATCACTACATTCAATACGTATCTTCTTTTGACCCTATTACTACAGAGGATTGGAAGTTGCTAAACTTTTTTCTAAAGGGCCCACCTATTCACCTGTTCCCTCACAATTACTCCATTCACCCTCTTGCTCAATTCTATGCTCTCTAACTCACATTTTCATTCTCTCACTGGTCAACCCTATACCCAACCGGTCTGACAACCTATGACCGATCCCCTTGCTCCTGTTTATCTCCGTGCCTCTAAAATGCTTAGTCTACAACCGTCTGACCTACCCCCTCACTGATAACCTTTTTCACTAACTGCTAAAACCAATGGCTACTACTCCATACTTATACTCTGGGGCCTTATTTACAACCTTTAGTGTCACCTTCAACTCAATCTCTTCCTTTTCTCTTCCTCTATCTATAGGGGTCTATCAAGGTACTGTCCTTAAAGTCACAGCACTGCCATGTACTCATCTACTCCTCTACGGCAGAGTTGCGGAACTCACCGCTCTCAGAGACCCCTCTCCTGGGTCTGCAGCGGTTTCCTCTATCCCTCTCGCTGCCGAGGTCCGCAGCGAGCACACCGTTGTGGCAAGATGGCGGACACCATGCGGACCTGGCCTTCTACATAGGGGGGGGGAAGGAGGAGAGCTGTGGATCTGGTAGGGGAGGTAAGGTCAGGGACTATGGTGCAAAACAAGATGGTGCCGGGTCCCTGACTTCCATTTATAGCTCCTGTGTGCCCCACCTACTGGTGATCCTGGCTCCTTATTTTAACCAAGCACGCCTTCCAGTCAGTGCTTAGTTATTTTCCTTGCTCTTGTATACCTGCCTTATGTCCTGATTCTCAGCTCAGTTTCCTGTTTTCTGACCCTTAATCTTCTTATTTATTCTCCTTGCTTGCTGCCTGACCTGATTTAGGATTGATTGACTACTCTTGCCTGTTGCCTGACCTGACTTCTGATTGATTGACTTTGCTTCCTGCTGCTTCCCATTAAAGGCCTCCTTGCCACCACAGACTCTTCGGGACCCTGTCCCCACTTCCAGGTGCTCCTGAGGGTCATGATTGTAAGGAAGTGCTGTCCCGCTGCAATTGGGTTCTGTCACCGCTGCAAAACCCCAGGGGGGTGTGACACTTAGACAGCTTAAATTATCTATCTACACCTTCTCCCTGGGTCTCTCAGGTCTTCCAATACTATCTTTATTCTGGCAAGAACTTGGTCTATTTCTCTACTATTCTGTCCACCCTGTTAGCTTGTGCATCATTAATTTTCATATCAGTATAGATGTCACACTACTTCCTCAAACTCAATCTTTCGAAACTGAGTTCATAATATTTCTTCTTTCAAATGCCACCCTCTGTTTTACCCTGTTATCTTTAAAATAATTACTATACCATTATTGCAAAATGTTTAATTTTTATTATAATTATTATTAATAATAATATTCAGTAAATCTTGTTAACTGAATTGAGTTATTATAAGATTTTTTTAGAATAGCACAACCAAAAAACAATTTATTATTTTTTTCCATAGCCTTAGGGCCAACACTGCTTGATTCTGGTCAGTGCTGCCCCATGTGACCTTCCCTTTCTGAAAGGATAAGACATTCTGAAGCTATAAAAGTCATACCCAGCCAGCACAGTGATTGATTACCAGCCTGTTAGGCATCCAGATGTCACACTGAGAGTGACAGGAGGTGAGTTATCTTCCTGTCCTCAAATGACTCACTTTCTGCTGGGACTTGCAGCAATTTTCCCAATTCAACCGATGGATGCTGCAACCATGGATTAGAATAAGTCTCTTTGCCTTAGAAAAGAATACCATTGGCTAGCGGTTGCTAAAAGATTCATTCCAAGATAGCTTTTCAGAACTGCTGATTTCTGTGCCTGTTATCACTACAAAGCAGTAACAGTCACAAGAGATTCTTAAAGGATATCTGAACCCAAGAACAACATACAAAATACAATACCAGTCCTTACATGTGGTAGCTGCTTAAAGTATTTCAGGTTAAGAACATTTTCAACAAGTACAGAAACACATTGATCTTTCCAGAAATGCATTGTCCTTGTCATTTCCTGTGAGCTGAACTGAAAGCACAAACACTGTTATCTTCTTTATGTAACTTATTAATTCAATCACCCCCCCCCCCCCTTCATTTTTCCTCCAGTGTAACAGAGATGAAGAAAGAAAGACTTTTTTTTAGGTCCAACGACAAATGACAATGACAAATTATTGTTCTGTCTACAAATACAATGCAGTAAGTGCACATAGCTATCATAAGGACAGGATGCAGGTTGTATATGGGAAATATTAGAGATCATATCTAAGTTACACAATGTTGTGTCCCGGCTTCCTAGCAGGTTAAGGCAAGTGGATGTTTTTAATTGTAAGTGACCACATGAAGACCTGAAATCTCAAGCTGTGGGTAACTTTATTTATTTTTTTCCATTTAGAAATACTAGGTGGGATTGGATCCACAGGCAAAGTAGAAACCCCCTTTAAGAGCTGCCACTCACAAATGCCTAGGGCAAGAGTTGCTTTAGACATCATGTTTTTATGGAATACTGCAGCTCCATACAGTGTGCTATCAGATGTTAGTGACAGACACATCCATATCTATAATTAATGCAAAATAACAATTCATAGTACATGAGCAATCAGTATCCATACTAATTGACCCGGGGCTATGGATATTGTTCATGTATCATTATCAAGCTTTGGTATGCTCATGCTGGAATAACTGCCTGCAGCGTTGAGTGATTTACAACAGGACACTGTAACGACGCATGTAATACTACTCAGTCATCATAGCGTAAGCACGCTTGACATACACGCACACCCTGCTCCCTTGTAAACATCAAACGCATCAGTACATTATCAATGCTATTATTTCACATCTGCATTCAAAACTCTGAATATTATTACAAATAGGAGACATCCGTAGCCTGGATTAAACCTTTCAAGCAGGCGACAGGAGGAAAGGCTCCATCATGCATAAAAATCACAATTTTAGGTGGCTAAAAGCCCTTATTATCACTTCCTTTCTGAGAGCACAGCCAGGCAGAGCAATTATTATTCTGCTAAAACCACACTTTGTCATATTTTTTCATAACCTGCTCTGCCACTTGAAATCCAGCAGGGAACTAGTGATCTGTAATTTCAAGTGTTAGCATCGCCAATAAAGATTATCTCATGGAACTAGCACGATAAAATGGCACAAGTGATACTGCAGTGTTTTTTTTTAATAGTGTTTCTCTCCTGAAAAAAAATTGCTTATGCATTAATGTAAAGTGGAGCTACAGGCAAGCCACAAAAAAACACAATTACAATCAAATTCAATTATTCTGTGCTGTCTATCCTGTCAAAGCATTTTTACTTGTCCTATGTCATACTAGAGATCCAGGCACCCCTGCCAGACAATATATCCACCTATTTATTTCCTGGTTAAGATTTGTAGCATCTGTTATCAACTTTCCACCTCAAACCTGCCAGGGAATCAGAATAATCACCTTTGTTCAATGAACAGGGATGTGACACAGGAAGCACTCCAGGAATATTTGGGGTAAAGTAAGCTATATGGCAAATAATATGACTTAACATTCCCTTAAGTAAAACTTTATAACATAACAACAGCAAGAAACATAGTCTCCTTGTAGTTACTGTAAGTACTTGAGTTAGTCTTCAACCTTATCCTTGTGTGTTTGTGGATTCCCCCCTGGATCCTAGGCCCAGCTAGTACACGAGGCCTCCACATCTCTATGCATTGGAATTAAATGTCTCCTCTGCTGACAAAAGTCCATTCTACTGCCAATAAACTGTCAATTTCAGGAACCTCCATTTACCACTAAGGTTCTGGAATTTGCCAGCTGGATGATGGGGACATAATCTGGCTCCAAGAGAGGTGGACCTAAAGTGGAACTATTATTATTATTATATTTTTTTGTGGATAAGCAGACTGTTTATTGTGGAAGAGACATGCAATGTCTTATAGTTTTCTTTAAAATATACACTGATTTGTGCATGAGCAGCTCAGTATACATTTTGGAATTGTGCTTGTGAGTCAGGATGACTGAACTTCTGCAATGCATCATCTCACCCTGACTAATCAAGATGACATCAGACCGGCACCCAGAAAAAAGGCTGGGAGAAAGTGCCCGCGGCAGTGAAGGACCTCATGGGTGTCCGACCTTTGAAGCCATGGTACGAATTGCAGGCTTTAGTTCCACTTAATGCTTACTTGTAAAGAAGAGGAGACCCTATTCACAACCTGGGCTTTCAATCCAAAACAATCTTTGCTTATTGTGTGAAAAGGTTTACCAAGAAACATGAACATATGAAACCCTGCCTCAGTTCTAATATTAGAGCCCTGGTTGAACATACAGTACCACCAGTGCTTGGAGAATCGCTCAGGCTGTCACTCCAGTGTTGGATCCCATGTACTTTCAATGCCCATGGGCTCTCCTATGTTTACATGGGGCTCACCTTAAGTCTGATGAAAATGTATTCTCCTCTGAGATGCTATGTGGAATGGACCTGAGTGATGTGACAGAAAGGGGAGTGAGGTAGGCAAGTGATAGAAAGTCAAAATAATCTAAATCCATCTTTGACTATTCTGGAGGAACAGTGGAAGGATTTATGTAAGATTGGTGACTGCGGTAAGCTGGAATTCTGTGCTCTATAGTATACACAAAATAAGATTAATTAAATATGGAGCATGTGGTGACAGGTGTGCTTTAAAGAAGCAAGTCTCTCTTATGAATAGGTGACAGTTGCATATTTTTCTTTTGTTTCGTAAAATCCAGCATGCTATCCTGACCTCTCTTGACACCTGTAACTGTTGGCTTCTATTTTCCTAAGCAAAGAGGCTGAATGCTAAATTCCTATAGAATGCACAGCTAGCAGTATTTAACTGTAGGCTTGTAGTTAGGGAATCATTTATTTCTTTAGCTTTTAAACATCAGCCAACATATCCTGCTTTACAATAACCAAGAGAGCCTCGGAAACCTGAATCTGTTTCCTTGGTCCCCTTTGGACTCGTTTAAATCAGTAAAGGATCCTTGGTGTCTAATAGGAGTGAAAGGGGTTATTCAGATCATAAGTACATCCCATATTGTTAGACGCAACTGTACCCAGGCTGCTAATAACCTGTGCATGTTAATGTTAGTTATTAAGTATTAAAGCACAAAGGAGCACAGAGGCTAGATGAGGTGATCTTCTTTTGATATCTAGGCCATTACTGATTCAGCTATTCTTTTCCGTGAATACATTCAATATCTTTATGTAAATGGGCGGGGTTTATTTATGAGTATGAAAGAACGTCTTAGGCGTGTTTCTTTGCAGCATTAGTGTGCTCAGAGAGAGGGTGGCACTAAAACTAGGGAACATAATGGTCTATATTTCAAAGGCTCAAAGACAGGTGAATACAGAAGATGAAAGCAAAAAATAATAATACAACGAATGTCTGGGTAAAAATTTGAGACAGTGAGTAGCGTGTACTTCCTGTCTCTGAATGAAAGTTTTCACTTTGACTAGAGTATTCCCTGAAGTTGAACTCAGATCTGAAATACACACACTAATAGGGTTCTGTATTTGTTCATACTTTACTTAATCATTTTTTTTTTTTTTTCCAATGTGTCTTGACTTTAAATGCACAGCAGTCAAGAACACACAATGTGTGAAAAAGAGGGTCAAGTGTGACGTACGTGAAAAAAAGGATTATATATACTATATATATATGGTGGTTACCATCTGTAAGTATAATTACAGGTGTTTTATCACAATAGCATTCATTGGAGGAAAGGAGTGGTTGGGTAAGAGGTCTAGTTTGTAGTAACCTACTGGGAACCTAGGTTTACCAATAAAAGAAGCTAAGAAAAGAGCAAGAGTACCACAGAGAAAAGATAAGAGCAAAGAGTAAAATAAGAAGTAAAATAAGAGAAAAACATGAAAAAAGAAGGTAAGGAGAAGGGCAGAATGGGAAATGGGCACCCCCTTGGTTTTTTAATTCCGCTAAGATAATGCAATGCCCATGGGTACCAGATAGCCATATGTTTATTAATTGTATCAGTCAGCCTGGCTTCTATTTCTCATGAAGCATGATTAGACCTAGCTTTAGCTGAAGAGCGAGAGTGGGTGACTTTCAGCCTTTAGCAATTGTTTGCTTAGTTGTTATCAGGACATAAACTAGCCAATTCGAACTGTGTTTGTTAATGGTGCCCATTCGCATCAATGCAACTCAGCATTGCACGGTTTTGGAAAAGGTTCCTGTACAACGTTAGTGTGATTTCAGTATGATTTTGGCCCCCAAAAAAATGCAAACCACATCAGAGTAGCATCCAAGCTGCATCACATAATCACCCAGAAAGTTGGATCAAAATCAGATTGCAGCAGTGTGAACCTAGCCTTAAAGGTGTGAACTAGCAGTAACTCGTTTAGAGTCTGTCGCAGCCATTGTAACAGATTCTAAAAGTGGTGATAGTAAGAACTACCTGAATCTGGTGCAGGTGTTAGTACTTGTACCAAAACTGGCACAAGGCTTTTATGAATTAGATGCATGCCTTGTTAAATGGGCTATACCTCCAGAACAGTAATGTTAATGCTTTAAAACATTTTCCAGAGAGTCTGTATTTTCTCTTGATCTGTTTTCACACTTCCAATGATTATGTAATATTTGAGAATTCTTTCCTTCTCACTGTGCACACCTGTGACACGTTGCTAGTGTCTTCTGTGAAAATAACACAGATGTCTTTTCTGACCCAGAAAACACTGGCAGAGGCCTTTTCCCAGTAATGGTAATTTAGTGCTTTTCAGAGGGATTTGGAGGCAAGCAACAGAATTTTTTAAAGCATAAGTAAACTTTTGAACATCTAGCCAATTGCTCCCCTCTTTACTAAACCTATATGCCCATAACACAGAGCTCAAATAAAGTCATTATCTCCATCTAAGTGCTGTGGGGCTGCTTTTATGACCATCTGATAAGTAGGATTTATCAGTGCTATGTGCAGGTCTTCTTTTCATACAGAGCCTTTCTCTGTCCCCAGCGTTACACCTTCACACATTTCTGTGTGCATTATGTTCATGGCCACACTGAACCCTATTTGGTAGAACAGACAAGAATCCTAATGGAAGCTGTTAGAACATGTGTCTGGTATTTGTATTGCTGTGCATTAACCTGTATTCAGGGTGCATACCAAATATTATTCAGTGAGGTTGCATATTTGTATCTCTTGAGGTCCATTAAATTCAGAAGTTAACAAAACGAAATAGAAAGGTATCATATTTTAGAGAAACACTAATTGTATATCAGTATGTATTACCAATCTATAATTTTGCTGAAAAATGTAAGTAGTTTTACCTTACTACATTCTCTGAATTAAGTTAAAAAAAAACCTTCTGAGTGCAGTCCCCCCCAGCCCCCCTTATACTTACCAGAGCCCGATCTCAATTCAGTGATGTGCACAACAGCAGCAGCTCTCTTGGCTCTGTCCTTCCTCAAAGGCTCAGACACAGCAGCAAGAGCCATTGGCTCCCGCTGCTGTTAATCACAGACAGGGAGCAGAGGGCGGGACTGAGCTGTGCTCTGTGAGTCTATGGATGCATAGAGCTAGCTTGGGAGCGAGCCCGCACCAGTGCCCCCACAGCAAGCGGCTTGCTATGGTGGGCACTCGACGGGGTGAGGAGCCATGAGATAAGGAACCTGAGAAGAGGAGGATCAGGGCTGCTCTGTGAAAAGTCATTGCACAGAGCAGGTAAATATAACATGTTTGTTATTAAAAAAATAAATAAAAAAGTGTTTACAATCCCTTTACTATTTTTGCTGTCAGTGATATTTTGCTGAAGCAGATACTCTAATCATTACTTTTTGACCTGCTTGGGCAAAATTTGCTTAATCTACTCTTTTTTCTCCCCTTTTTTGTGTACTTTTTTTTGTTATTCATGTAGTGCCCCTTTATTTTGTTTATTTATTTATTTTTAGATTTCTCTTACTGTAAAAATGTAAAATGTTGAATCTAACCGAGTTATTGGCACAAGAGCAAGTCCAGGATAGCTGAATGGAGCTTCCTTAACAATCAGGAGCCAACACCATTAAAAATGGCTGTGTTAACTCCATTATTAAAAGGACAGAGAGGGCATTTTGTCAAAAAGACCGTAAGTGCCGAATGTCAGTGTAATTTATACAGTAACAGTGCATATTATTTAGCACTGATTACTGTTTTAGTGTCACTGGTCCCCAAAAAGTGTCAAAAATGTCAGTTAGGGGTCCGATCTGTCCGCCGCAATGTCGCAGTCCCACTAAAAATCGCAGATTGCTGCCATTACTAATAAAAAAAATAAATAAATAAAAAGTCCAAAAATCTATCCCGTAGTTTCTAAACGCTATAACTTTTGCGCAAACCAATTAAAATACACTTTTTGGGATTTTTTTTTTACCAAAAATATGTAGCAGAATACAAATTGACCTAAACTGACAAAAAAATTAAATTTTTTTTATTAGGAATATTTTATAGCAGAAAGTAAAAAATATGGCGTTTTTTTCAAAATTGTTGCTCTTTTTTTGTGTATAGCGCAAAATCTAAAAACCGCAGAGGTGATCAAATACCACCAAAAGAAAGCTCTATTTGTGGGGGAAAAAGGACATCAATTTTATTTGGGTACAGCGTCTCAAGACTGCGCAATTTTCCATTAAAATAACGCAGTGCCGAGTCACAGGAAAATGGCCTGGTCATTAACCACTTGCCGACTGCCGCACGACTATTTACGTCAGCAGTCAGCCCCTCACAGGCAGAGCGACGTAGGACTACGTCGCTAGCCTGTGAGGGTCTAGCCGGTCACTTGCAATCGTCCGTTAGAGCGGGAGAAAGGCAGGTGGCTAATGTAAACAAAGCCGCCTGTCATTCTCCCCTGTGTATGAATGGTGATCATACGGTTCTACTATGTAGGACCGTTGATCACTGTTCATACACCTTAAGCCACAGCCAATCACAGTTAGAATCACGCCCCTAGGGACACACATAACCCCTCCCTCTCAAAAAAAAGTTAACCCCTTCATTGCCAGTGTCATTTTACAGTAACAGTGCATATGTATAGCACTGATTACTGTAGAAATGTCACTGGTAACCCAAAAAGTGTCAAAAATGTCAGTCAAGGGTCCGATCTGTCTACCGCAATGTCGCAGTACCGCAAAAAAATCGCAGATCGCCGCCATTACGCGTTAAAAAAAAACAACAAAAATGACAAAAATCTTTCCCTTAGTTAGTAAACGCAATAACTTTTGCGCAAACCAATCAAAATACACTTTTTGTGATTTTTTTTTTTACCAAACATATATAGCAGAAAACAAATTGGCCTAAAATGTTAAAAAATTTTGATTTTTAAATTTTTTTGGGGGAATTTCATATAAAAAATGTGAAAAATATTGTTATTTTTGCAAAATTGACGCTCTTTTTTTGTTTATAGCGCAAAAAGTAAAAATTGCACAGGTGATCAAATACCACCAAAAGAAAGCTCTGCTTGTGGGAAAAAAAGGACGTCAAATTCGTTTGGGTACAGCGTCACACAACCGCGCAATTGTCCGTTAAATTCACGCAGTGCCGAATCGCAAAATAGGCCCTGGTCAGGAAGGGGGTAAAATCTTCCGGGGCTTAAGTGGTTAAGGGGGAAAATCCATCCAGGGTTGAAGTGGTTAAACTAGGTAATGGGGGAGGGTACAGATGTAGAATTAGCCAGTGGGGAGCAAGGTTCAGCGGGCAGTAATGGGGACATTAGCGGTAGGGTGTTCAGAGTTCCTAAACCCAAGGTAGGTAGGGGGACGAATTGCAAGTGCAGCCTAAAAACATTGAACGAGGATATAGTATGCAACCGGACAAAATTACAAGGTTTGTATACCAATGCTAGAAGTCTGGCCAACAAGATGGGAGAACTGGAGCTCCTTTTGTATGAGGAGGATTTTGATTCTGAAGGAATTTCAAAGATTTGGTTTGACAACTCTCATGATTGGCTGGCGACCATTCAGGGGTATTCCCTATATCGCAGAGATAGAGAAGGTAGAAAAGGGGGAGGGGTATGCCTGTATATTAAGAACAGAGTGCAGGTAAATATGAGGGATTATATCATGAATGGAGCCAAGGAGGAGGTAGAATCCCTGTGGGTAGAACTTCAAAGGGAAGGCACTATGGGGAAAGTAATATTGGGCGTATGCTATAGGCCCCCAAACCAGAGGGAGGAGGGGGAGGCAGACCTCCTATCACAGCTTGGAATGACAGCAAGGATGGGAAATGTCATTATAATGGGGGACTTTAATTATCCAGATCAGTGGCGTCTCCAGCTTTTATATTTAGGGGGGCACATGGGGGGACGGGATCAAAAGTAGGGGGGCCAACTATAAAACGCAATTTTATATATATATATATATATATATATATACATACATACATACATACATACACACACACACCCGCCGGCCTGTGTGTTGTGTTGTTAGCAGGGGCGTTGCTAGGTGGGAAAAAGACCAGGGGCTTCAGCCCGAAGGTAAATTTGATAACCCCTCCCACATTTTAAAGTCCCACCCAAGCTCCTCCCACATTTAAAAAGTACCGCCCATACTCCACCCAATGCCCCCCTCAGTCAAAGGTCAGACATGGGGTGCTATGGAGCATGGTACAGGGGGTCAGGAGAGGAGAGGAGAGAAGAGGTGAACAGGGGGTCAGGAGGAGAGAGCGGGAGAAAGGCGGGCGGCTAATGTAAACAAGCCACTTGTCATTCTCCCCTGTGTAAAAATGGAGATCAGACGGTTCTACTATGTAGAACTGTTGATCTCTGTTTTTACAATAGTAGACCTGTCCCACTACAGTTAGAAACACGCCCCTAGGACACACTTAACCCCTCCCTCTCCAATAAAGTTAACCCCTTCACTGCCAGTGTCATTTTTACAGTAGCAGTGCATATGCATAGCACTGATTACTGCAGTAATGTCACTGGTACCCCCAAAAGTGTCAAAAATGTCAGTCAAGAGTCTGATCTGTCCGGCGCAATGTTGCAGTCCCGCAAAAAAAATCGCAGATCGCCGCCATTACTCGTTAAAAAAAAAAAACCAAAAATGACAAAAAACTTTCCCTTTGTTAGTAAACACAATAACTTTTGTGCAAACCAATCAAAATACACTTTTTGCGATTTTTCTTACCAAACATATGTAGCATAAAACAAATTGGCCGAAAATGTTCTGTTTGTGGGAAAAAACGGACGTGAAATTCGTTTAGGTACAGCGTTGCATGACCGCGCAATTGTCCGTTCAAGTCACGCAGTAAAAAAATCGCAAAATACCCCCTGGTCAGGAAGGGGGTAAAATCTTCCGGGGCTTAAGTGGTTAAAGTAACGCAGTGCCGAATCGCAAAATAGGGCCTGGTCATTAAGGGTGCAAAACCTTTCTGGTCCTTAAGTGGTTAAGCCACATCCCACTGCCTAATCTGAAGCTGAGCCCAACAGTTCTGAAATCAGCTGGCTCCAGACTGTTCATGCACAGTTCAGAGTAACCGAGAAGGATTTTTCTTTAAAAAACAAATTTAGTTTAGTTCACCGTCTGGAGGATTGGATCGGATGAGAACCGACAGGCGGTCTGTTCTCATCCGATCTCCCCATAGAGGAGAGCGGGGATCTGACAGGTCAGTCTCTGTACACAGAGTGGAGACGGAGCTGTTATCTGTCTGCTCAGCGGGGGATCAGTGGATCGATCCCCCACTGAGCAGAACGGACTCCGTGCGCCCGTGTGAAAGGGGCCTTTTAATGCCAGCCACTTGTGAGTTGTGGTAGGTGGCCAGGCCAGCAAGGGAGCCCGCAGAAATCACAGGTGCAGCAGGGACAGTATTTGTAATGACAGGACAGACTACTGCTGAGCAAGACAGGTGCTCTTATTGAACCCCCTCTCCTATTGTGCTGTTTGAGGGAGCTCAGGGAGATTCACAGCACAAGGCTATCAGAGAATGCAGGGACAGAAGGTGTGCTGGCTGGAATGCTCAGAAAGAACCAGTGTGGTGTAGTGACCTCTGTTATCAAACCTGAGGGGGAGGGGGGAAAGCACGGGAACAAGTATCAGAGAGGCATCGTGCAGTGGCCGGGCGAACAAAAGAGAAAGTAGCTGACTTTACCTCCATTATCAGTCACAAGGAGAGGAGGAGGGAGCGCATGGGAAGGATCAGAGGCGTGCTGCAGCTAGAAGAGACAGTGACAGGCTGAATCAGTGTGAGAGCTGTGTGTGTACTCACGGCTCTTCTAGTAATGCTGGAGGGAGAGAGAAGAGTCAGCTCAGCAACGTGCAGCCCGGGAGACCTGAAGATCGGCGGTATGTGCTGACAGGAAGCTGAGCTCTCTCAGCATGTGTCTGCTCCGATGTTTAGCAACAGTCAGGGGTGGGCCCCCTAGTGGCCACGATAGACTGTCTGACAAAGGGGGTGGGTCCCGCATATCAGTTCCGCCCATCCCCGACATCAGAGCTGCATTTTGACAGCTCTACTCTCTCTCCCTGCAGCTGCCTGGCTTCCAACCAATCCGCGGAGACGCAGAATGAGAATCCATGACTGTTGTTGTGCACATAAATTGGGGGGGGGCACAGACTAATTTTGGTGGGGCCATGGCCCCCTAGTGACGCCACTGATCCAGATATAGACCGGGCAGAAGGAACCACACATTCATCTAAGGCTTGGCAGTCACTAAATGTTTTGCAGGACAATTTCATGGGTCAGATGGTGAATGCACCAACAAGAAACAATGTGGTACTAGACCTACTGATTACCAACAATACAGGCCTGATATAGAAATACGGGGCAACTTAGGAAACAGTGACCATAGTTCAATTTGTTTCAGTATAAATCATAGAAATAGGAAACACAAGAGTAATATAAAGACACTGAATTTCAAAAGAGCCAACTAAACCGCACTCTTTGACAGACAATATCAATTGGGATAGAACCCTAAGAACAAAGAACACGGAGGAAAAATGGGAGTGCTTCAAGAACATACTAAATAAAGGGATTGGCCAGTGCATTCCAAAGGGGAATAAGTTGAAGAGAGCAAAAATATACCCTGGGTGGCTAAACTCCAACATAAAAAAAGGCATTTTAAAACTAAAGAAAAGGCCTTGAAAAAATACAAGGCTGAGGGGTCATTGGCAGCATTCCAAAATTACAAAGAGTGCAATAAGAAATGTAAAGGCAAAATCAAGGAGGCTAAAATACAACTCGTAAGACATATAGCGGAAGAGAGTAAAAAAAAAAAAAAAAAATTAAGAAATTCTTTAAGTATATAAATAGTAAGAAAGCGAGAACAGAACACATTGGCCCAATAAAAGACAACGAAGGGAATCTGGCCACAGAGGACAGAGAGAAGGCGAACGTGCTAAATAAATTCTTCAGGAAGCACCCTCATGCTTAACAGAAGAAAGACTTAGAACTAAACCTGAAAAACTTAACATAAATAAATCACCGGAACCGGATGGCTTGCACCAGAGGGTTCTTAAAAAACCCAGCCAGGAGATAGCCAGACCATTGTTCTTGATCTTTATGGATAGTCTACAGATGGGTATGGTGCCTGCTGATTGAAAAAAAAGCCAATGTGGTACCAACATTTAAAAAGGGGCTGATATATATTCCGGGGAACTATAGACTGGTTAGCCTAACATCAGTAGTCTGCAAAATTTTGGAGGGGGTGCTAAGGGACTATATACAAGACTTTAGTAATGAAAACTGTATTATTAGTAGTAATCAACATGGATTCATAACGTTCTTGCCAGACCAATCTATTAACCTTCTATGAAGAAGTAAGCTTCCATCTAGATAAAGGAAGGCCTGTGGATGTGGTGTATCTGGACTTTCAAAAGACATTTGACACAGTTCCCCACAAACGCTTACTGTACAAATTAAGCTATGCGGGTATGGACCATAGGGTGAGTACCTGGATTGAGAACTGGCTCCAGGGGTGAGTCTAGAGGGTGGTGATAAATGGGGAGTACTCACATTGGGTGGGAGTGGAAAGTGGGGTCCCCCAAGGATCTGTCTTGGAACCAATCTTGTTTAATTTATTCATAAACAACCTAGAGGATGGGATATTCAGCACAATCTCTGTATTTGCGAATGATACAAAGCTAAGCAGGCCAATATCTTCTATACAGGATGTTGTAACCTTGCAAGCAGACCTGTACAAAATAATGGGGTGGGCAACTACATGGCAGATGAGGTTTAATGTTGAAAAATGTAAGATAATGCGCTTGGGTGTCAGAAATATGAACGCAAGTTACTTGATAGGGGGAGAACCTGTGGGTGAATTTTAAATGGAAAAGGACCTGGGGGTACTAGTGGACAACAGTCTTAGCAGTGACATGCATTGCCAAGCCACTGCAAGCAAAGCCAACAGAATACTGGCATGTATAAAAAAGGTGATTCACTCCAGAAATAAAGACATTATTCTCCCACTTTACAAGACTCTGATCTGGCCACATCTTGAATATGCCATCCAGTTCTGGGCACTGGTTCTCAGAAAGGATGAGCTGGAGCTGGAGAGAGTCCAGAGAAGGGCAACAAAGATAATTAGGGGAATGGAGGACATCAGCTATAAGGAAAGACTGCAAGCATTGAACTTATTCTCTCTGGAGAAGAGACGCTTGAGAGGGGATACGATATCGATGTAAAAAATAATTTACTGGTGACCATAGCATAAGGAACAAATGTTTCAGAGAAAGGGAATACAATAAGACACGGGGCAACTCACTAAAACTAGAAGAAAATCGGTTTAACCTTAAACTATGTAAGGAGTTCTTTACTGTCAGAGTGGTAAGGATGTGGAATTCACTTCCACAAGCAGTGGTATCAACAGGGAGCATCGACAGTTTCAAAAATTATTAGATGGGCATCTTAAAGACCACAACATAAAGGGGTATACGATGTATGGTTAACAGTAAACACACACATCATAGGTTGAATTGGATGGACTGATGTCTTTTTTCAACCTCACCAACTATGTAGGAAATAGGGGGTTACCTGCGCTTAGGACAATAATTGTCTGGTGCTTAAAAAGATAAGCTGCTGCTGATAGTAAAGGAATAATTGCAAATGAATCAGCACTGCTTTTAGGATCAACAAGAAAAAGGGGGAAGAGTACTCCTAAATTCCAAAAATGAATCAGTGCCTCAACGTAATATCACCCTAAATAATAATCTAATGTGCATATAGTGCCTAGAATTTATGTTCAAATAAATATAATATAAATTGCTTATAACCATATATGTGCAATATCTTTAAACCGTATACTGTTCCTTATAATAAGTAATCAAAATAAATAAATATAAATATAAGGTGGCAGCAATATATATGCTGTATATATCTATATACCAACAGTGAACTCTGATAAATCAATTATACATACATCTTATAAACTCAGTTAAAATATTTTAAATCCAGTGAATAATTGTATAAAGTAACAAGTGCTAATGTGAATATTCCAAAAACTCTTCCTTCTTCTGTTCTATAATCCTTGAGAAATATAGTTCATAAAAGCTTAAAGTGACCAGTGTGCAAGTATATCACACTCGTGATCTCTCACTGTGATCAGTGCTGCAAATAGTGCTCCCCTCTTTCCTCCCTACTTACCAGAGGCAGGTAGGGTATAGGCCATTCAAATATCCACAGGGGTAAACTTGCACTTCCTTACAGGGATATGGGCCACTCCAGCGTCTCCTCCTATACTCCAGGGCAATCTCCTCCTATATAACTAAAAAAATTAAAAACCACCTTATTTTATCATTCCTCATTGACTTCAATGCATTTTGCAAAAGTAGTCACACTTAGCCAACATCTCATTATTTTTGTGGAAATTTGGGGGAAAACTCTTTGCTACCTTCATTCCTAAATACAACCTAGGATAAAAACTTTAGAATACTCCTAGTTTAAATAACTCTGATTAGGATGAGAGTTTGACTAGTCTGTAAAAAATATCTGTAAAGGGGGAAAAAAGCGAATTCTTTTTTCTGCTGTAACAACCGATTAAATCATAGTTGCCCTTTTTATTGGACAGAATTGCCGCAGGAAAGGGACTACAAGCTCCAGCATGCCCCACTGCTGAGTGTTGTTGGCCAGCCATGGCATTCTAGCAGTATCTTGACAGCTGCAGGTCAGCACGATTTAGAGAAATAAAGAAGATTCTGACGTGGAGCTATTGCTGTCCTGCCAGGTAAATAACACTAAGATGCCAGCATGACTACACTGCCAAGGTCATTGACAGATCACACGTCCTGGACGTTGGTTAAATAGCACATAACCTTGTAAATCTCCTTGGTACTGAATGTGTCAGTGGCTCCTTCTTCCACAATGCCTTCCTGGCTCAATTATCTCTGAATGGTGCAAGCAGGCTTCTCTGTTGTAAAGTGTTTCATTGATAAATAGCTCACATAAACAAAGACAACAAAAAAACCCAAGGAGATCTCTAAATGTAAGTCTAACACTAGAATTTATAGACATATAAATACCTAGACAACACACCAACTCCTTTTTGCCATGTTTTTATGGTCGACATTCTAGGCCTGGTGGTATAGTTTGGACGCCTCCTCATGGGGTTGCTCAGCAGCTGATTTTGTTAGTTACTAAATAAACACAATATATGCTGAAATATCATTCATCTTTTATCACTTGAAGTTGAGTTAATCATCCATAAAAGGGGAATGTAGTACATTTGCAGTCAATACACACTCTTCGTTTACTATTGCATATTTTGCTCTGCAAATTGGTCATGATGATTTTTTAAAGTGGACCTTGCATTAGAATTTATTTTATGTAAAGTGCATGCATGCCAAATAATGTTTAAATACAATACTTACAGGTCTTTTTCACCTGCAATTCTTTTTTTTTTTACTATTATATCTTTAATAAAGTTTTTTCAAAACAATACAGAGTAGTGGTGAGAAATAAAATATTGATATCACATCTAGATTTACAGATGGAGGTATTAACCAATAGCTGTTATAGGATGAGCCATCTAGAAACATAACCAGAAAGAGAGGAGTCACTCAACCAGGGGAGCAGTGGAGGGAGGGGAAAGATGGGACATGGGGGAACTCTTCCAATGGGGACGGTAATACTGATGATCTGGGGGGCCCAAAGGATTGCCTTAATTTTGCAGGGATTTTCTCTCACTTTCTGTTTTGGCTATAGAACAGGAAGTGAAGGTGAATCACCCCAATGGGACACAGATGTAAAAAAAAACTGCCATGGTTTTATAACCCCATCTTACTCTATCCAAAATGAATTACCTATAGTTCTACTTTAAAGTCGATCCATGATCCATCTCCTTCTACCACCCAGACTTCTCTGTTGAGAATGTTAAAACATAGAGGAGGGTGGGCACTACTGGTATTTTATCATATATAAATAAAAATAATTTTATTTTATCAGTAAAATTGTGTTGGATAGTCAATTATTATTCTTTTTCTTAGTTTGATCCATGAAAAAGGGCAGCATACTGATGGTGCAATAGAGAGGTGTGGGAGTGGGTGGATCAAAACATGACTTTACTAACGCAACATTTGTATAATTAAACACCTAGATTTATGGGTTAACATGGCTCTAGGGAAGAAAGCAACAGATATTTGAAGATCAAGAAAACATGGCTACTCCCAATTTTGTGCATTGTAAAAATGATTAAGTTGGTAAATATAAGCACTGAATTAACACACAACGATAAGGTAATTCACTTTATGTTGATCCCATTTACAAAAAATACCTAACAAAATAGAGACCATATAAGATTATAGCTTTCCTTCTATCCAGGCCTTTCACATGTAGTCATATCAAAGCAGCCTTTCTCAACTTTTTCCCCAAGAGGAACCCCCAAAATAATTTAGGATATTGGGATGCCCTACTAAAACAAATTTATTGGGGTTCAATTGGAAAAATGTCCCTTACATTTTTGGTAAGTAAGAAGAATGTAGCCCTTACAGTGGTGGTCAGAATGCCACCCTTACAGACAGCTAGAAAGATCAAATCGCTGGCTCTGCCAAGTAGTGTTGGCACTGGAACTATGTAGGTACCGTAAAATGGGAGGTCAATCAACCACAGCTCAAGAAACCCCTAGCAACCTTTGGTAGAACCTTAGAGTTCCACAGACACTTGGTTGAGAATGGCTGTAATAAAGGGTCAGTCCAAATTTTAGATAAATCACCCATTAGCGTCTTGTATCTCTGCAACTCTTAGGTCAGCATTACTGAATGTGAGGTCTCATGTGCTCTACAAAAACCACTATGTTCACGTTATTCCTTGCCTCATTTGACCGTCTGGATCGCGATCTCGGGACTGCTCGATTTTGCTGAACAATGGCCCGTACAAAGCAAACTGCTCGTAAATCCACTGGAGGAAAGGCTCCCAGGAAGCAGCTGGCTACTAAAGCTGCCAGGAAAAGTGCTCCCTCTACAGGAGGAGTTAAAAAGCCTCACAGATACAGGCCTGGTACTGTGGCTTTGAGAGAAATTAGGAGATACCAGAAGTCCACTGAGCTCCTGATCCGCAAGCTTCCATTCCAGCGTCTGGTGAGGGAGATCGCTCAGGACTTCAAAACTGACCTGAGGTTCCAGAGTGCAGCTATTGGTGCTCTGCAGGAAGCAAGTGAGGCATACCTGGTGGGTCTCTTTGAGGACACCAACCTGTGCGCTATTCATGCAAAGAGAGTAACAATTATGCCCAAGGACATCCAGCTAGCAAGAAGAATCCGTGGGGAACATGCTTAACTTTTTTTTTTCCTGGAAACTGTTTTTGATCTTAGATTTTTTTTTTTCCTTTTTTTTTTTTTACAAATGTACATAAAGTGTGATGTCTCCTTATTTTATAAAGGGTTTGTTAACTGTAGAGTAGTTGACAGTAAATTGGTAGTACACATTTTATATGACATTCCCTTAATCCTCAGGTTTTTCAGAAAATTTGTATCTGCAGCTAGTCTACTTCTGTGGCCCTGCCCATTTAAGAGTCTGCATGCCTTGGCTCCATTCTCTCCATACTTTGGTATCTTTCAGTGTAACTCCATTGTAAATAAACTTTCCACTACCTCAAAAAAAAAAAAAAAAAAAAAAAACAAACTCTATGTTGATCTTTTCCTGCACAAATTTTCAGCTATTTTACATAGAGAGAAGGCACAGGGAAGAAAAAGACACTATGACATGGAATGGTACATCCAGTAGCCAGTGGGACTGGGCCTAAGGAGAAAGCCCTAAATATCAAACATAGCAGCCTAACTACATTTACATCTGTAATGCTTTTGAAATATTTGGAAACAATAGGATAGTCATAGATTTACACTTGTATATTTTTATAGATTACTTTTCTTCTACACTGACAAATGAATAAATGTGGTTGAATAAATGAGTTCATTCTACCTGAAGACTCATGTAATTTAGCGTACTCCAGTCCTTACAGGCATAGAGCAAAATATCACTAAGTGCAATTGGGAACAACATCATCAAACATGTACTCCAAATGTCAAACTATCACCAACACACCAAAATAAAAGTTAAAGTGTAACTAAAGGCAAAACTTTTTTTTTATTTGGATAGAGGAAAGGAGGGTTATACTGTAAAACCCCTATTAGTTGTGTGTCCAATTGGGGAGATATCCCTTCTCTTCCTTTCCCATATCCAAAACAGAAAGTGAGACAAAATCAATCCAAAGTGAGGGAATCCAGAGGGGTCACCAAAACGAATGTCCCCATTGGAAGGTTCCTCCTCTATTACTCTTCTGGTGTCAACCCAAAATGTGGGCTTTTCTTTTACTTTCACTTTTAATGATAATGATAAACAGTACAAATAGAGAGGGTGAATCTCCTTAACAGGGGCACAGACAACAATCTGACAGGTATTCTAATCCCGCTCCACTCTATAAAAAAAAAAAAAAAAAAAGTTTTGTCTTTAGTCACACTTTAAGGACAAGGCATTTATTTGAAACCAAAAGATAGCAAAAAACATTTGGGGCCACTGTATCACTAACTCAAGCAGTAAAAGATGGGGAAGGGGTCTGTAGTGGCCTCAAAATGTTGCTGTTTGTTGCTATCTTTTGGTGGCAAATAAATGTCTTGTACTTACCTTTCATTTATGGTGTGCTGGTAATAAACTGCTATTCATTCTAGAGGAAGGATATTAGTCCTTCTACAATGCCTACAGCTTCAAGGTGGCCAATGCTGACTTGTCAGGCACACCTGTAGGCAGGTGCCTACAGAAAGGTTAATGTGTTTTTCTTTCTGTGTTCCTGTTTTCCCTGTCTGTGCTCATGCCCTCATTAAGCCAGTCAGGTGCAAAATGTTACAATGTCTTGATGTTGCATTGTGTCCTCAGGTTGCCCTGTGAGTGGGAGGTAATGAAGCTGGAAGGGTCAATGTTTTTCCTGCCATTTTTAGCTAGGTTGCCACCCCCTGAGAGCTCTCTGCCTGGGAATATTGCCAAAATGTAGCCTGCTACTCTGCTGGAGTGATCAACCCCTTTGGAAGGCGGAGGGGGTGATGGGAGCCTAGTTGAGGTTCCTGGTGAGGTCTTGAGCCTAGAGACCCTTATTGATTTACAAATGCCAAGATATGGACTCACTGCCTTTACGAATTATTCCTAAGTCATGGACTCTAAGGGATCTGCACTCCCCCTTGTGGATGTGTTGCCTGAATGAACTTTTGCCTCACAAAAAATGTCTTATGAACTTTGCCAGTTGCTTGTTATCCCCAAATTAACTCAGTAAAGTATATTTGCTTGTTCTCCTGCTTTGCCTGGTCTGAAGTCTCTTAAAGGGGTGCAAGCACAGTGTATCAAAAGAACAGGGCTTGCAACACAACAAGGGGACTGAGTTAGAGGTAGATACAGTGCAGGAATCTAACATACATAGTGCTTTCCAAAGGAAGCTAATGTGTCATTGCTAAGAACCACAGTGGCTGTGTCTCATGCAAGGCAGCAAATCAGCCAGGAGACAGGTGGCAAAGGTGGTGGTTACTCTGATAGTGGAGGGGGGTTAAGCACTTGGCCCATCAACTAGCAGCCAGTTTCCCACTCCTTGGGACCAGACCCACAACAAAGAGTGCTTAGGAACACAGCCTGAAGTCATGGAGAATAGAGTAATGCAGCGGGGCCCTAGGAGAGAGAGCAAGCACAGAGAGCAGAAAAAGAGAGCATTTCCTGTATCCCATAGCAACTGTGTGATTAGTCACTGGGTGAGAGGTGACAATAATCCTAAATTGGTGGAGACCAGTACACACTGCATGGTACTGGTCCCTAAATGCTGCACACCTGGGAAGTGGTGTCCTCTAAACAGGGGGAGTGTTCAAGTGTTAATGGCACAAGAGGTTCAGCTGTGGAGTAAGAAAGTTAACCTTACAAGTATCATTTGATTCTAAGTTGGAGGTGTGTCCTACTGTTGATTCCACATAACTGCACACTCCGGCCTAGCATATAGGCATTAGCGAGTGCAGTATCTTAGTGAGCCCACTAGGGCGTCATAAGCCCCACCCACACAACTTCAGAGCAGACCCCCAAGTATTCCTGTATCTTTCTCAAAACATGATTTACAGTCTCAGATATATAGTTTGATTTATTTATTCACAAAAAACAGTTTTCTGCAAGTGTGCTGTATTGGAAAGAGTACACGTACTTTAACAAACAAAGCAAATTGATTGACGCAGTATTAGCTAATATCCTTCAATTTTTACAAATATGATATTAGGTAGTAGGAAATTGAAGTAATCATCTTTATAGATACTGTTATTAAAAGAAATCTGTCTACAACAGTAATGTCCAACCTTTTGACCTTGCTGGGCTAAATTGAAAGAAGAGCAATTGTTTTTGGCCACACAACATAAAATTAGTGTGATATTTGACACTGTTTTTGATAAACTATTGCATTCGATTGGTTCGATGGATGTAGTAGAAATTCTCAATGAATTCTCAAGGTGCTCATCAGATATTTTGGTTCTAATTGTGCCCTTCGCATGCTTCATCCTTGAAAATAGTTGCTCACAAATATAGGTGCTGCTAAAAGCTGATGATATAAATAAGGCATACATATATGTGTGCAGTGCTAATATACATAAATCATATCAAAGAATACACCAAATATTGTGCCAGTGAAGCAAATTCCAAGTGTGTATATAAGTTCATAATCCACAATTGAAAGCGTCCGTGATATAAGGAGTGTCAGAACACTCATCAAATAGATAGAAAGAGAGTGCAGTAATAATGATGAATCCACCTCTAGTGAATAATGCAATATTGAAAAGGTGCTCCTCCTCCACCATTCAGATGCACTCACCAGAAAACATATGGGAAAAAGCCTTGAATATATCAAATCGAGAGCTGGAGATCCATCCTAATCTGCAATACTGCCCCCTCCATTGCCGAGTATGAGTACACTGTATGAACGCTCACCAAGCAGAGCCAAAAATACTTATATAGTGTATTATTTATTAAAATAAAATGCACGTACAGGTCACAAAAAAATAATATGACCAACAACTCACATCAGACAGACCGCCGTTCCTGAATCGGGAATACGGCAGTCAGACGCCAGCATGTAGGCCCCTTCCTACATAGCGTTCATACAGTGTACTCATACTCGTAAATTGAGGGGACAGTACTGCACATTAGGATGGATCTCCAGCTTTTGATTTGACATATTCAAGGCTTTTTCCCATATGTTTTCTGGTGAGTGCATCTGAATGGTGGAGGAGGAGCACCTTTTCAATATTGCATTATTCACTAGAGGTGGATTCATCAATATTACTCCACTCTCTTTCTATCTATTTGGTGAGTGTTCTGACACTCCTTATATCATGGACACGTTCAATTGTGGATTATGAACTTTTATGCACGCTTGAACTACTAATTTGCTTCACTGGCACAATATTTGGTGTATTCTATGATATGATTTATGTATATTAGCGCTGCACACATTCTTGTATACATTGTTTAGGAGATTATATATTCACCTTTTCGTGTTAGCTGCTGAGGCCTCATAGTGCTCACTTTGCACACGTTTTTGGATCTCTTTTATAAATAAGGTATAATTGTGCAGAGAGGAATATGTGTTCGCTGAGTGTTTGCTAAGTGCAAACTCATTTTTACAAAATATTCAAAAAAATCTAAATTTTTAAGTAAGTTTTTACGATTTTGTGTTGGACCACACTCATAGCTGTCTTAGACTGACTACAGCCTGTGGATAGCAGGTTGGTCATCCCTGGTCTACAAGAAAATGGCTAGGTTAACTTTCACTTCTTCTGAAGACAAATAAAAAGCTGTGTTTTTCAAAGACACAACTGTTAAGAACAACTCTGAACAACAATGTTTTCAGTTCCTCCATAGCAATGGACAGATTTTGAACATGTCATTTTGGAAACATTGCATACATAAACATGGTAGAACCCAAGGTGATGAAAGTCACAAAAATGACTTTGCTATCCTGACACACTGCTCCAGTATAGGTATTAATACTCTTTACAAGGATGTAACTGTGTAATGAGAGGTTTGGCAGTATGAGGTCCCCAGACTTACATATGTTTTTTAAAGAAGAAGAATTCCAGGTATGAATATTTTTTTTTACATAATTATATGGGTCCAGCTTGGCCAATGTAACTATGTACAGTAAATACCATCCAAAACTAAGAGAGATGACCGCACTCAGGATCTTGATGAAAACATAGAAGTATTTATTCCTCACCACAGGTTACAAACTTGACAGTACATCACAGGAACAGGTAATAGGTTCACGCATTTCACAATACTGTAGATCGCTTACTCATAACCATGGTGTGGTTATGAATAAGCGATCTACAGTATCGTGAAACGCGTCAACCTATTATCTGTTATATGGATATACTGTCAAGTTTGTAACCTGTGGTGAGGAAAAAATACTTCTGTTTTCATCAAGATCCTGAGTGCGGTCATCTCTCTTTGTTTTGGATACTATCTGGATGACGGATCCGACTCGCACCAGGAAACATTGTCTCACCTGAGCAGCTTTGTCTTTGTTAAGGATTTATTCGTCTCCGACAGCGAATACCATATCTGGCCCTTGGAAGCTGGGAATCATTGAATTAGACATCGCTAGTACCGTGATCTCCACTCATATCCATACTTAGAATTCTTCCTTAAAGTATAACTTCATAAAAACACTTTTTTTTTTTATATATAACAGCAAGAAAGAATTAGAACCCCTTTCAGCTTTCTGTTTTGTCTCTGTCCTCATTGATGAGATTCCCCGTCTCCAATTGTTCTGAGGATTTGTAAAACAGGAACAGAAGGGATATCTTCCACTGGGGACACCTATTCTGAATTCAACTATCAGAGATGGGTTGTCTACTTATTTTCGGAAGATTTCCACTTACTCCCTGTTGTGCTGCTACAGACAGGACATTCAGGGAAATCTCCCCAATGGGTAAGCAGCAAAAAAAGCTTAAGTGGATATGCTGTTTCAGCACCCTTTTTCCTGCACTAAAGACATAAGCACTTATAATGGAACCTTAATAACCTTTTTAACTTTTGATGTTCAATATTTGCTGTACTGGCTATTTATCTAAATTAGCTATAATATGGTTTCATGGAGAGGTAACCGGTAACGATGTTAGACCCACATCAGGCCCAATGCCTTGAAAAGCTGCTACAGTTCTTTTTACATTAAAATTTAAAGATTCATAGTTACATAGTTAGCTGGGTTGGAAAAAAACACAGGACCATAAGCGCCGGTTCACATTACCGCGACGCTACTTGCAGGGGCGACCTCCGAGATCGCGGTGCGAGCAGCGCGCCGCGACCTCAGAGCGGCCGCCACGGACTTCATAACATTGAAGTCTATGGCGGTCGCCTCCTGGTCGCCCCAAAGAAGCTCCGGACCCTTTTTCTAGATCGGAGCGACTTGTGTCGCTCCTATTAGAATGGGTCCGCAGCTTCCCTATGGGAGGCGACCTGCGGCGACCTGTGAGGCGACCAGGTCGCCTCACAGGTCGCCCCAGTGTGAACCGGCACTAAAATTCAGCCAATAGAAAGAATAAATAAACTAAATAAATAAATAAATACAGCTAAAATCTTCATTTACAGAACCATATAACCAACGCTGATCCAGAGAAGGGCAAACAAAAAAAAAAACCCCTATGAAGCATAGTCCAATTTACTCCACTGGGGGAAAAAAATCTTCCTGAAGGCAATTGGATATTCCCTAAATTAAAGCGGCAAACATTTACTATATTACAGCTTACCAATTTTTAAATGTGATGCCTGCGTTAGTTTATTTTAAGACTTTCTAGCTTTTATTTTATCTGATAATCTGGCCAGTAAGTTTGTTGTTTTTCAAAAGAACAAGCTCTTCTGAAGATGTATAAGTTACAGGGATGAAATAAACCAGTCAACACTGGCAGGGGTGTTTACATTTATCCCAAAAGGAAAGAACTGTTTGCTGTGACTGCCTATAAAGTGTTGGAGTTTGGTTTCAATTTGTTAGTGTATTTAAATCTTCTAGCACATTTAACACCCCCCCCCCCACCCAAGACTGAAAATGCTAGTGTCCATATATGCTCCCTGTGCTCCTTCATCCAGAGTGTAGGCAACCTAAGAAAGGAGGTGTGTTACTGCCCATCATGGCTTTTTTTCCCAGAGAATAGGTGCAGGTACTCCCTCCTTCCGAGTCACCACTTGCCTCCACCCCCTACTCACCTCCAAGCACCGTCCCTTGGTCCCACCCTCTGGTTCCAATTTTAGAGAATATGGAACCAAGTATCATTTGTGGTAATTTTCATGGAATCTTTTAATAATAACAATAAAAGCAGTAAAATAGATTCCCTGCAGCCAGCAAAAATAGACCTCCCCAGCAATAATGGACCTCCCCAGCAGCAACAGAACCCTGCCAAAAAACAATAGATTTTCTAGCAGCCAGCATCAATAGATCCCTCCCTCAACAGTAGATCACTCCCAGTAACAATTGATCTTCCCCAGCAACTTAAGGCAGTAACAACATTTGACCCCTGCATGCAACAATCGATCCACCCCTGCAACAATGGACCCCCCAGAACCCCTTGCCATTACATACATTCAATGTGGGAGGTGCCGGAACTGCGTTCCCCCTCGTTCCCTCTGAAAAAAAGCCCTGCTGGCCAGATCACCAGGGGAAAAAAAGCCTAAAAAAGAAAGCTAATGCAGTCACCACATCTAATGATTGGTAAGCTGCAATATATTATACTTTCTGGTTTTCGGTTTACTACCACTTTAGTAATTTCTGGTGGTATTAACTATGAATGTTATTATTAATTAATATGATCACATTTTTTTTTCTACATACAATTGCTACCAGGATCAATATGCAACTAGACACAAAATAGGTCCCCTAGGCTGCTGGGCCTATACCAGCGGCAAGATCCTCTTTATACATAAGCGTGAATTGGTATTAGAGGTGCATCTGTGAAAGAGAGACTGTGTGTGTTCTTGACTTACTGAGAGGTGTTGTGAAGAGTGAGACAAAGAAGCAGCAGAAATTCATGGTGGAAGTACTATGAGTGGTCTAATTAGCAGGCAGTCTGCCATAAGCCAAGATGCACTATTTTGTTTTGAAGCATCTCATCTTACATGCCATTTTCTGCTCCCAGCGGAGAGGTAAAATGGCTCTGCTGGAAACCGACACCCCCAGTGAAACTTATAGAAAAACGGTCTAGCCCGCTACCTGGCTCTGAAGGTTTGGTTTATCTTACATTTGCATGGCGAGCGTCTCCTCTTTGAGTCTGCACAAATATTGCTACTTTGTAATCTTCTTCATTGTGTGACACTGCGTGGGACTACAGCTTCCATCAAATGTATGCATTGCCTGGAGGTGTTCTGATGTTCCAGTCAGATTTTGATGCTGAGGAATGATAATGTATTAAAGAGACAGCATGGGCAATGAGACCAAAAAAAGAAAAAAGCTAAAAAAATGCAATTTTATTAATGTATTATTTTATTGTTATTATATGTATAAATTAGGCATTTACAAACTGCAAGAAAAGCAGTAGGACCTGCTGGCATGCTCTTGTTGGTAATATTATAAAGATTCTTAACCACCTCAATACTGGGCACTTAAACCCCCTTCCTTCCCAGACCAATTTTCAGCTTTTAGCGCTGTTGCATTTTGAATGACAATTGCGCGGTCATGCAACACTGTACCTAAACCAAATTTGTGTCATTTTTTCCCCACAAATAGAGCTTTCTTTTGGTGGTATTTGATCACCGCCAGGTTTTTTCTTTTTTGGTGCACAAATAAAAAAAAACGAAAATTTTGAAAAAAAAAAAAAAGTTTTTTTGTTTAGGTTATAAAATTTTGTAAATAGATACGTTTTTTCCTGCACTGATGAGCACTGATGACGTCGCACTGACAGGCACTGATGAGGAGACACTGATGGGGTGGCACTGATATGCAGCACTGATGGGCACTGATAGGTAGCACTGATGGGCACTGATATGTGGCACTGATAGATAGCACTGATATGCAG
This sequence comes from Pelophylax lessonae, assembly GCF_965119305.1. NCBI lineage: Eukaryota > Metazoa > Chordata > Amphibia > Anura > Ranidae > Pelophylax > Pelophylax lessonae. Next base: position 159,616,163 of record NC_138770.1, on the reverse strand, counting down.
CATTGGTGGGCACTGATAGGCAGCACTGATGGGGACTGATCGGCGGCACTGATGGGCACTGATAGGTGGCACTGATGGGCACTGATAGGTGGCACTGATGGGCGGCACTGATCGGCACTGATGGGGGGCACTGATGGGCACTGATAGGCAGCACTGGTGGGCAATAATGGGCACTGGTGGGTGGCACTGATAGATGGCAATAACGGGCATTGGTGGGCAGCACTGATAGATGGCATTGGTGGGCAGCACTGATAGGGGGGCACCACTGGCAGGCTCTCTGATCCCTGTTTGCCATCCCTGGTGGCCATGGTGGGCATCCCTGGTGGTCATGGGTGGGCATCCCTGGTGGCTCTAGTGGCACCCCTCCCCCCCAGGGCTGCACTGGTAATCAATCATCTGATTACCAGCACAGACCCCCCCCCGCGATCAGTGAGTAATTAGAAATACTCACTGATCACCCCAATGGCAGAATCGATCCTCTTCTCTTCTCCTCACTGACAGGATCTGTCAGGAGGAGAAGAGATCGAAGCCGTTACAATGGCTGTATTGACATTACATGACGGCTGTGATTGGACACAGCCGTCATGTGATCAGGAGGGCCAATCACAGGGCCCTCCTGCCGAGTCTTGTTGCTCTGTGTCCTAGGGACACAGGCACATCGAGATCGCGCCGCTGCGCGTGCCCGCGGCGGCGCAATCTCTCTCCTTCTGAAGGATGTTCCGGAACGTCCGATCAGAAGGAGGAGACTCCCACCCGGCCGTATATTTACAATGGCCCGGGTGGGAGGTGGTTAATATACCATAGAAAACATCTGAGCATGTACAGTATACTTCATATTCAGCTCAGCATACAGACTGCAGTGTGCAGAAGTATGTCATATACAGCTCAGCATGCCAAGTGCAGTGGACAGAAGTATGTCATGTACAGCCCAGCGTGCAGAGTTTGGTGGTCAGGAGTCTGTCATATAAAGCCCAATGTACAGAGTGAAATGGTCAGAAGTATGTCATATACAGCCCAACATACAAAGGGCAGTGGTCAGGAGTATCTCATTTAAAGCCTAGCTTACAGAGTGCAGTGTTCATGATTTTTTTTTTCAGCTTTACGTTCACTGATTTGAGGAGCATTACTCACCATATAGGAATTGGACTTTTTCATTATTCAGCTGTATATTTATTGTTTCTGAAGCACTGTTGTTTGCTCTGAATGTCTTATTTATTTATTTGGATTTGCTCAACATCACACCTTTTGGATATATTATTTCTTATGAATTTGATTATTTTTATTTATTCTATTTTATCACATATTTTACAGTGTTCAGAAGCATGTCACATAAAGCCTAATGTACAGAGGTCAGAAGTATTTCATATACATCCCAGTGTACAGAGTACAGAGGTCAGAAGTATTTCATATGCATCCCAGTGTACAGAGTGCAGAGGTCAGAAGTATTTCATATACATCCCAGTGTACAGAGTGCAGTGGTCAGGAGTATGTCATATTCAGTCCAGCGTACAGAGTCAGTGGTCAGAAGTATGCCATATGCAGCCCAGTATGCAAAGTGCAATGGTCAGGAGTATGTCATATAAAGCCCAATATACAAAGTGCAGTTGTCAGGAGTATGTCATATAAAGCCCAATATACCAATTGCAGTGGTCAGAAGTATGTCATATACCTCCCAGCGTACAAAGTTCAGTAGTCAGCAGTATGTAATATATAGGCTATCATACAGAGTACAGTGGCTAGGTGTATGTCATGTTTAGATCCATGCACAGTTTACAGTGTTCAGGAGTATGTAACATACAGCCCAAAGTACACAATTCAGTGGTCCGGAGTATGTCATATACAGCCCAGTGTACAGAGTGCAGTAGTCAGGAATATGTCATGTACAGTTTAGGGTACAGAGTTCAGTGACCAAAATGCCCCTTAACTGATGATGGAGATGGAGATGGAGATGGAGATGGAGGTGAAGTCACCAAGACCTTTGTTCTATGTGGTCCCACAGTTCTAAATAACTATAAAATTGAACTCCAGGCACAAAGCTAAATGGCCATAGGAGAGATGGTTTACCTGCCAAAGAATTTGTATTTCTGTCCTACTAGTCCTTATATTTACACAGCTCTTCCAGGCATCACAGCCAGGTTAGTGACCTCACTTCTCAATAATGGTTAAGCTGTACAGTTTGGTCACTTCTCTGCCCCAAGTCTGTGACTGGATAATAAAGGAGAGGCAGGAGACAGGTGAAGTATTTATTTTCTCTGAACATGTACGCTGTCACCGCATTGCAGCAGAGTATGATTTTCTCAGAAAAATGGCTCTCCCTTCTTCAGGTTTGAGTTTTACTTTTGGGAAATGACAAGAAGCTGATAATAAATTAAATTTAGTTTATTTAAAAAAAAATGTAATAACTTTCTAAATTATACGTAACTGCATTAACTGGGGTTTTAATATTTGCCCGAAGTTTAGCTTTAATTATGTAAATATGTGTATTGTACATGTATTGGATATGTAGCATCTTTTGAGCGGAAAGAAGGACCACTAAACTCCCCTTACTGCAACTTTATATTTTTTTAAAGATGAATTTAAGGTAGATATAATGCAACCTAGTAATCATTAATACATCGTTAAATATATTTTTTTTAAATGTAAATTTAAATGTAAGCATTGTAAGTACCAGAATTTGACTGGATATTAGCCTCTTACACTCGCTGTACAGAAGAGGGAGAAGCAGCACAAGGGCTCAATCAGGTATTCTGCAGCATTCCTGTGCTAATAAGAAGCATACTTATAGGAGGAGACAGCAAAATAACAAAAAAGATTAGCTCATCAGTCTGCTGCTTCTTTTTTCACTGACCAGTCCCAGGATGAGGGTGGGGCAAGACCTGTAAGTGTAATGTAACTGCAGCAGTGCAAAAATCAGGACTTCTGCTTTGCTAGGTAGGGCTGTGCTGCATGGCAGATGGACTAAAACACAAAACCCTTAGCAGGTAAAACTGGTCTTATATATGAATTACATCCATTTATTTACCCATAGCTCCCAAATGTCCCTTATTTCGAGGGATAGTCCCTGATTTGGAACAAAATCCCTCTGTCCCTCTTTCCTCCTCATTTGTCCCTCATTTTGATCTGATCTATATAGTTGTATATAAAGTACTTTTTGAAAGATAAATAGTGTATTTCCCAGTGTTAAACTATTCATCCAGTTTCTGAATTTCTGGATTGGTAAATGTTAAAAGCCAATATAAAGAAATAGTAGCGGTAATAAAAAAAAAAACCCCACCCTGAAAATAAATCTTGCCAACCTAGACGCACCATATGTTGTCTTTCTAGAAATCCACATTACTGAATTAGGCGAAGACTTTTCTCATTTTTGGTCAAATGTTCCCTCCCAGGGGCTACCACTGTTGTACTATTGCTGTAAGGTTTTCATATACTGACTTTTACTGTAGATATGTACATACAAGGCTTGTCATGCCCCAAAAGAAGCAGGCCTGGACTCTTGATTTCAAGGATTACGTACCACAAATGTGCTATTTCTGACCTCCCAAGGGACATTAATGAGCACCTCCAGCAATCTTTTTTTTATGTACGTTGTAGAAGGGTGAAGAAGGCAGATACCATGTATGCAGATCTATTACCATTGTTAAGGAGATACTGAGGTTAGAGCTATATTACAATATATCTTCCTGTCTATGGAGTAATGATGAGCCAAACTGCCCTGGGTTTGGTTCGAGTAAGGTTTGAGGAACTTCAAAGAAGTTCAGATGCCAAACCCTATTGAAATTAATGGAAGTTAAATCTGTTTAAATCAAAATGCCCATTTAATTGGCTAATAGGCAAGGGGGTTTAAAAAATGGCATATGAGGGGGACTGCCCTGGGGGACATGTACCAGTGCAACACAATGTTGAAGGCATTTGGTCTGGTATGGTCCAAAAGGTTGGGAAGGCTTGCATTGCTCGTCCCCTCCTTTCCTGGCCATCCGAGTTGCATGCTCATAATAATGATCTGGTATGGGTTTTCAGTGGGGATCTCACATATTTTCTTTTGTCTGGTATAGATGTTTTATTTATTTTTTTTAGGGGGGGGGTCCCCACCAGTTTTTATGTTTTTGTGTGTGTGTGGTCCCATTTAAAAAAAAATATATCAGCCCTAAAGGGTCTCAAATGAATGCTAAGGTAACACCTCAAAGGTATCCCAGTTTTTGTTGCTTTGGTTTATATTGCAAAGGTATATTTAAGTATATATGACTATATTAGTAACTGGTTCAGAATTCTTTACATGCCTTTTTTTGTGAATAGTCCCTTATTTATTAAACTGATTTTTTTGTAAGTATTTCAGCACTGCTTTTAAAATCGCTACCTCTGTCTGCCCTTGACTATGTGGTAACCAGTGCTTACATTCCAAGCACACTTGGGAATCACTAAATCAGACTTAAGAAGATTAATTGAGTCCATAAAGCTGGCATATGCATGTAAATGAGTGGGCTGCTTTTTGTAGATTCCAAGTTCCAAGTGTCGAAGTATAGGTAAACATATAATATATTTGTATGAAAACACAGAATTACATTTCTGAGCACTGTGAATATTTATGAATATCAGCGTCTGCAACTGTTACTGTTCTCAGGATAGGTTTGCCGTGACACACATTTAAAAGGGTTTACTACTTAAAGCTGGACGTGTACTTTACAGTACCATAAAACCCTGCTGCAGGTGGCATTCCTCTCCGCTGCTGAAAGAAATCCTCCCCACCTTTCCAAATGAGGAGTTACGTCCTCAAAGGTTCTGCAGTACAATTAGCAAATATGAATGTATTTACAGTAGGAATGCATCATCAGTTTGATCAGTACTGCAAATTATCTGCCTCAGTGACACCCTGTCATACCCTGATTAATGTGTCACAGAGACATGTAAGGAACATGGGCGCAGACATCAATGAAAACCTCAAAAATTATACTAGGTCTGTGCTAAGGCGAATGATGATAAGACCAGCCGCTAGCAAAATGAAATAATATAAATAATTCCCAAATTAAGTATATATATATATATATATATATATATATATATATAGACTATATTACCAAATGTTTTTGGACACCTGCCTTTACATGCACATGAACATTAATAGCATCCCAGTCATAGTCCGTAGGGTTCCATATTGTGTTGGCCCACCCTTTGCAGCTATAACCGCTTCAACTCTTCTGGGAAGGCTGTCCTCAAGGTTTAGGAGTGTGTCTATGGGAATGTTTGACCATTATTGCTGTTCCCACAAAGTTGGGAGCATAAAATTGTCCAAAATGTCTTGGTATGCTGACAGCTTAAGAGTTTCCTTCACTGGAACTAAGGGGCCAAGCCCAACCCCTGAAAAGCAACCCCACTCCATAATCCCCCTTCCACCAAATAAACTGGACCAGTGCACAAAGCAAGGTCCATAAGGACACGGATGGGCAAGTTTGGGGTGGGGGAACTTGACTGGCCTTACCTCTTACCTCAACCTGAAAGAACAATTTTGGTCTGCATGGCTGTTGTCCCAGAAGGAAGCCTCTTCTAAAGGTGATGCACAAGAAAGCCCACAATCAGTTTGCTGAAGACAAGCAGACTAAGGACATGGATTACTGGAACCATGTCCTGTGGTCTGATGAGACCAAGATAAACTTATTTGGTTCAGATGGTGTCTTGCCTACAGTTAAGCATGGTGGTAAGAGTGTCATGGTCTGGGGCTGCATGAGTGCTGCCAGCACTGGGGAGCTACAGTTTATTGAGGGAACCATGAATACCAACATGTACTGTGACATACTGAAGCAGAGCATGATCCCCCTCCCTTTCGGAGACTGAGCCACAGGGCAGTATTCCAACCCCAAACACACCTCCAAGACAACCACTGCCTTGCTAAAGAATCTGAGGGTAAAGGTGATGGACTGGCCAAGCATGTCTCAAGACCTATACCCTATTTAGCATCTGTGGGGCATCCTCAAGTGGAAGGTGGAGAAGTGCAAGGTCTCTAACATTCACCAGCTCCATGATGTCATCATGAAGGTGTGGAAGAGGACTCCAGGGGCAACCTGTGAAGCTCTGGTGAACTCCATGCCCAAGAGGCTTTAGGCAGTGCTGGAAAATAATGTTGGCCACAAAAAATATTGACACTTTGTGCCCAATTTGGACATTTTGACTTAGGGGTGTACTCACTTTTGTTGCCAGTGGTTTAAACATTAATGACTGTGTGTTGAGTTATTTTGAGGGGACAGCAAATTTACACTGCTATACAAGCTGTACACTCACTACTTTACATTGTAGCAAAGTGTAATTTCTTCAGTGTTGTCAAATGAAAAGATATACTGTATTAAAATATTTACAAAAATGTGAGGGGTGTACTCACTTTTGTGAGATATTGTATATGTATGTACGTATGTATGTATATATATATATATATATATATATATATATATATATATATAATCAATAGAAATCCTTCTCCTAGGCAGGTGTATATATTGTATTTATGCCTCTGTAGGACAGATATACAGTATTGTTGTGTATGCTTCATTATTGGGAATTCTCACTTCCTGCCTTAATGACAGTGGATAGGAAAGAAAAGTAAATCTTCTAAGAGGGATTAGAGGCAGCACCAAAACCTGTTAGGGCTTGTTTACACAAGCATTGGCAATTGAAGAGCGATCTTTTTAGTTGGCAGGAGATGCCTCCTTACTGCCTGTGTTAACCTCTAAAAGCCCACACCACTGCAACGGCATGTGACGAGGTTCCATTCACTTGACAGAGTGGATATATTTTGCCACATCTCAATGCATAGCACAGTGGTGGGGTCGAAGCATAAGTATACCCCATATGGCTACCTTTGCAGCTTAGGAGGGGTGGTTGTGGTGGTAAGAACAAGACTTTTTTTACAATCCCCCTCCCAACTGCAAGTGTCAACTAAGCCTTAATCTAGCCATACACAGGGGGATTTTTGTACAAACGTTTGTATCAAAAAATATCATCACTCTATGGCCTCTTTTACACCGTCCATCTCCGTAGGCGGATCCGTGTTGCTCAGCGGGGATCGATCCGCGATCCCCGCTGAGCCGGCGGATGACAGCTCCGTCTCTGCTTGCAGTGCGGAGAGGGAGGTGTCTCAGCCCCCACTGCCCTCTATGGGGGATCGGATGAGAGCGGACCGCCTGTCCGCTCTCATCAGATCCGATCCGATCCCTGAACGGATGGAAAAATAGGGTTTCCATCCTTCCAGATTTCACGGACAGGATCGGATACGGATGGCAGCGGGTGTCAGCGGAGGTGTCTCCGCTGACACCGCTGCCTCATAGAGCTGCATGGAGGATCCGATCAGATCCGCCTAAAAAACTGACAGGCGGATCTGATCGGATCGCCCGTGTGAAAGAGCCCTATCCCATTTAGCCATTTCTTCCCATATATGCAATTACAACCCTTCATCCATAGTCAGGCCAAACCTCGCGAACCAATTGCATTCCTGCCCTTGCTGAAAGTATGAATAACTTCCTTTGCCACCAAAAAATTAATATCTGACTTCTACAATTTTTTAAGACAGCACCAACTATCTAAGAATCCTACCCATGTGAACTAAAACTTCCGGAGGGGGAGATGTAGCACCTAATCCAAAAGGCTTGGACCAAAAAGCGTAGCATAAAGCCACCCCAAATGAAACCTGGAGAGAAATGCAGTTGAAACATATAAATAAAGCATATTACACCTTTACTTTACCTATTCAACATCCTTCCCATATTATTTTTTTCTCACTGAGTGCCTAAAATGCAACTCCAATTCACCTGTGCTGTGGTCATGTCCCCATATTCAACTCGCATGGACTCAAACCACAGACTATTTGACCCAATTAACGGGACGGAGATGCCTCCTTTCTGCTTTATTAAGCTGGATACACACTATACAACTTGTGTTGTTAAATTTCCTTTAAATTTACCTTCAACTATGTAGTACAAGAGCCTACCTGATTGCATACAAATTGAAAGTGTTTAGATTTGACCTCATATTATATGGTTTTGGTAAAATCTAAAGGAAAAAATCTAAAGACAATTGTATAGTGTGTATGGATCATAACTTCTATTTTTCAGACAGGGAAACCCCTTCCCTAAAAAGATTTGAACATGTAACTATTTTGACAACAAGAAAAATTATCCTAATGAATTGATTTTAACCACATCTTTCCTCAGAAACAGATTTTTAACAAAAATTAAACAAATGAATGCTTCTTGACAATCGGGAAGCCTCAAACACCAGGATGCCCCCACTAAAGGGTTCTTAGATTCTAAGAGCTTTTACTTGCTCTATACCATGATTCCCACTCAACTAATAGAAACTATTTCATTGTTTAAACACTCCCTCTCTCTTAGGGCTCTTTCACACGGCGTTCCGTATGTCCGTTTTTCATCCCATCCGTTTGCGGATGAAAAATGGACATAATGTATCTCTATGTAAATACGGATGTCAGAGGATGATCATCCTCTGACATCTGTTTTTTGTCAGTTCAGTTCAGTTTTTTTGAACGGAGGGGAACCCTATTTTTTCTTCCTTTCAAAAAACGGAACGGAAGCAAAAACAGATGTCAGTGGTGTCATCCGCAGACATCCGTATTTACATAGACATGCATTATGTCAGTTTTTCATCCGCAAACGGATGGGATGAAAAACGTACATACGGACCGGATGACACAAGTGTCATCCGTGTCCGTTACAAAAAAAAAAAAAAGGACCTGATCGGGCAAAAAAAAAAGGAACGCCCATGTGAAAGAGCCCTTACTGAGAAGTTGAAAGATTCTCTGGGTTGCCTAAAATCTTTCTGATGCAAACACCACCCTCCTCCTATCTAACATTTCTCCTATCTTTATATCCTTGAAAACTGATTGGAATTCATAGCTTTCTCTTTTCTCCTATTAAAGCAGTATTAAACCCAAAAGCAAACATTTATTAAATTGCAGTTTACCAATTCTTAGATGTGATGGCTGTATTTGTTTTCTTTTTAGGCTTTCTGTCCTTTATTTTCACCTGGTAAACTGGGCGATAGGTCTGTTGTTTTTTTTAACAGAACAAGTTGAGACAAACCATTTTGCTTACAAGGATCAGCTTTTATTTACTTATGTATGACCTTTATCCTAAGGGCTCATGTACACTGCAACTTGTAAACGGCCGTTTAGGAGCAGTTGGGCGTTTTTTTCAGAAGCCCCTGAACCCAGCTCTATCTTATCTTATCTGTCCATGTACACAGGGTCGTTTACAGTCATTTACAGGCAGTTGAGTTCAGTGTCATTTTTTGGAAAGCAATTATTTGCATTCAGGATGTTCAGAACGTGTGTTAACCGGCGTTTTTAAACGCAAAAACGCGACCGAACGCGATCACCCGCGTTTAGCGCTCGCGTTTTTCCATTTTAAAGGGGAATGATTTTTTTACCTCTAGAAACGGTTCTGAGCACAAACGCCCGCTAAACACGGCTGCAAATGCGACATAACAGACGTTTTAAACATCCTTTAAATTCCAGCGTTCAAGGGACTTTTTAAAATGTCCCGTGTACATGTAGCCTAAAAGGGGAAAAAATTGTTGCTGTAACTGTTATAAAGGCTGAGCTGAAGTTTTGGCTTAAATGTTTTAGCGTATCTAAAGAAAGTCGCTCTAACACTCCCCTTTCCTTTAGACTGACAATGCTTCCGTCCAAAGGGGCCCCTGTTCTCCTTCCTCCTGAGCGGGGGCAAGCTAATACAGGAGGTGTTTTACTGGACAGATAGTCAGGTGAAAACAGAAAGAAAAAGCCTAGAAAACGAATGCAGTCACCACAGCTAATCATTGGTAAGCTTCACTATATTACTTTTTGGTTTTGGGTTTAATACAGCTTTACTGTAAGTAGCATCCTCTAATCCATATATAATAAATGTCTAGGCAAATAGTTGTAGTTAGGATTCTGCTAAAAAATTGGTTGACTTATTACTAAGATTTTATTGACCTACTGTTAAGATTATGCTGGAATTCATTCCTATAACCGTATTGGATATGCTATGAGACAATATACAGGCCAACCTGTCTAGGAGCAATAAGTCCCGGGCCTTTATCTGCTCCACTAATACATTTATCTATTTCCCAAATATATAATCTACTTAAAGATTCCTGATTGTTATGACTGGTGCTATGTCATTTTTTTTCTCTATATGTAATGTACATAGCTGAGTACACCTCCTAATTGTACCTCCTAAAACTTCAATAAACATAATCTCATCACCTCATTTCATAATGCCATCAAAGACTTGACAAATGTAATTTGAAAACACAAAATTTACTTAGATTTTAACATATGATTTTAGAATGAATGGAATTTCCCAAACAAAAGCACATTCACTGTTAATATTTTGTTCATTCAAAAAATTATAAAAATAAACTGCATTGTGCTTCTTTGACTTTTTTTTAGCATTACGTCTGAAACGGTCATTAATTTGACCCCATCAACTATTAGAAAATTGAATGATTGTCTCCAATCAATTTTTTCTTACAACATTTTACTTGTACATGACAAGCTTTAGAGGCTCTAACCCTTCCCCCTCCATGAGTTAGGCAGGTCAAAGATTATGCAGTTTTCTTTCCTTCCACCACGATTACTTGACTCCCCCCATCAACACAGTCAGTGTTGTTAGGGGGTTCCCTCCCCCAGCGTTATTGTGTTTCTCCAGTGGGGAGCCTTCTATGTAGGTAAAACACAGTGATTAGTGTTGCCGGATATAGCCAGTGGCTCTAATCATTAGGGAAAAACCCAGTTCAATAAATTGACTTGTGTACAACCAGGATGCCCATACATACCTCGAAATTCGGCCAGTCCCTGGTGAACTGGACAAATTCAGATTCATAAATGGCCAGATTTAGGCTTTAAAATTTCCTTTGTTTTCTCTGTACCCAACACCCTATGTCCATAAGATGTGAACAAGCTTAATTTTCCTACACCAAGATTCAAACTGTACTAAAGGCAAAAAAAAAAAGAAATATTGACCAGGAGAAGTTTCATGCTGGTAAATAGATCTTACCACTGGCTATACCAAAATGACATTTGTGGTTTGAGGCAGTATATATGGAAGAGTTAGGTTTCTAGAAACAATATTAATGACCTAAATGATAAACTTCCAATTGTAATTGATGCGTTTCAGTGCTTCCTAAAGAACTGTGTTTTCTTAAATATCAGATCAATTTACAAAATAGATGGCGTGAGTACTCATGCTAGCTTTGTTTTTCATGGACGCATGATTAATCAGTGCCATCAGCCACCACATGGCATCACCAAAGATTACATCCTATAATGGCACAAATAAATGCAAAGCCAAGTGCACAGAAACAATAAGGCCAAGAGCAGGACTGCATGACTCTAAACATACCTGGTGTGTCCTGGCGGTATAATTGCTCTTTTCTTCCAGACCTCAAGCTTTGAACTGATAGGGGGAGGGGTGAATCAAAAGGTCCTCAGCTTCTCATTCATTTTCTAAAAATATGAATAATTATTAAATGTAACAGAAGTACAACAGTATACGTAAGGAAAAAGAAAAAAAAAGAAAAAACTATTAATGCATTTTTATACAGACAATACCAGTTTCAAAGACAGAAGGACATTTATTGTATTTGGAACCCATTGCAATGTTAAAATGAATTGGCGCAGACATAGAAGTGGCCTCTATTCCAAAAATGAGTATCCATTTCTGTATTTCAAAAGTATGTTTCCATGTGTATATATTTTATGCCTCATAGTGTAGAGCTCTAGGCAAAATAAATTCTGACCATCATAAAAGGAATCGTACAGAAACAGAAGATAGATAGATACGGTAGATAGATAGATAGATAGATAGATAGATAGATAGATAGATAGATAGATAGATAGATAGATAGATAGATAGATAGATAGATAGATAGATAGATAGATAGATAGATAGATAGATAGATAGATAGATAGATAGATAGATAGATAGATAGATAGATAGATAGATAGAACTGCCCAAATTTGTATCACCAATCTTGCTCTAATTTTAGAGTTTGCGAAAATTTGTGGTAGACCCTATTAATATCTTTGGAGGGCGAATGTGTACATTTATTTCTGGCATATCAGCAGGTATTTTTCTGTACTTAGAGAGTTTTTATGAATCTGTTCACACCTTTGTGATTTGGTAACCCCAATGCACCTGCTCAATGCACTTTATTTGCAGCACCAAACATGCATACATGATTTTTGGCCTGTTGGGTTGTATTGGGTGGCCCATTCAATTGAATGAACTGCCCCAACTCAATGCATGTTCAGCATACCTGGCTTGGTGTGAAGAGGCCCCAAAGGATTAAACATAGGAAAATGTGCACGTATTGCAGAGATGCATCGCATATGTGAAATACACTTTAACAGTCTGAATATCATGATTCAAAGGGAAGATGAGGCTTTTCTAGTGGACTCCATATATTATTGCAACATTATACCCTGAATTGGTCAAATCTGTTGTGTACTTTGTATGCCTGTTAAATCTTATAAATCCCAGTCTGGCCTTCATACATCTTGCTAGTAAAAACTTCAACACTTTTGAAATAAATGTTTTAGTTCTGTCTATTGAGCATAGATCATTCACAGACAATTTTACACTTGCCTTGTAAAAAAATGAGCACTGAGGAATATAAAGGTAGTCTGATTAGCTGCTTCAATGATTCTTTCTCCCAAGGACCTTAAAATTTGAAGATGCTAATAAAATGCATCTATATCAATAGCATATGACATATTAACAGAACAGCGTATCATTAATGGTTTCTTTAAGAAGAAAAGTTAAAATGAATAACTGTTTATACTAGGAAATCAAAGCCATTGATTACAGATTTAACAACAAATTTCAGCAGCATACAAAATATAGTTTATCTTATTTTAGGTCTGGCCCCTAGGAAAAACTTAATGCTACTGTAGCACCCTGTCCTAGGCTGGTTAAATTCCATTTTTGGCTCTGTTATACCCAGCTGAGAAGAAATTTATTTTTCAGGTCTGGTAAGATCTCCCTAAGCTTGGTGGTTAATTGCTCCTGCCTGCTTCTGGAAGAAGCTTCCAGAAATACAGTAGGACAGTTAACCAATGGGTTGTGAATATTTATCTGACCTTAACTAATCTCTGGGAGGCTGGCCTTGAAGGCGTGACCCGGAGAATACAATTTTTTAAGATAAATTATAAATGTTTAAGAGGGTCTCATCAGAGTTTTCTCTCTTCTGAGGTCTCCCCTTGGTAGGCAGCCTGTATGTTACAGAAGAGCTGTTGCTGCTAGGCCTCAGCGTGTGTTTGGCTGAGAGACGTGGAGGAACTTGAAGTTCAAGAAGCTTGCTGGATGGCACTGCCTGTGAAAGCTCGGCTGGAATAGGGAACCCTTGCACTGAAGAGAGTTGCAGGGAAATTGGTTAGGAGCTGTCTCTGGACTGTCTCTACACTGTGAGTAGGACTTTTTGCCTAGTGCTCCAAGTGTGCAACTACTTTGAGGGATAGACACCAGAGGATGCTACAAGGGCTGTGATTGCTCATACAGAGGTTCAGACTAGCTAACTGTCCCCTCTACATCCCATATTACCTAAGTTTGTATAAACCCAATGCCAAAAATGTAATATACTGCCGCTTACTAATCCTAATGCTGGCCATACACGCACAGAATTTCGGCAGACTGAACGATTATTCGTGGGTCGAAAGCGAGTTGGCCACTAACTTACAGAATAAACTCTTTTACATAATCGTTTTCATGATCATAATGATCATTCAATAACATGCTCAATATGAGTCAGAATATTATTTTCATTTCAATTATACTATACACATAAAAACTTTTGTAGAAACGATAAAAGTTTTCGCTATGGATCCATCGACATTAGCCGGGCACAAGGTCGAAATCGTCGGTAAACTTGTGTTCACTAACGGCCACATGATCGAAATCGTCGGTAAACTTGTGTTCACTAACGGCCACATGATCGAAATCATCGGTAAACTTGTGTTCACTAACGGCCCGATTTTCGAACGATCTTTCCTAAAACAACCATTTTCGGCCAAAATTCTGTGTGTGTATGGCCAGCATTAGATGTGGTGCATGCATCATTTTTCTTTTCTTGGGCTTTTTTCTCTCTGTTTTCACCTGGTGATTTGGCTAGTAACACAACTCCTGTATTAGCATGCCTGCTCTCTGGATGAAGGAAAGCCATCCCTTTCCTCTTATTGGGTCCTGACCTGTGCTCTTGGCAGCTTGTATGGGGGCACTTGTGCAGGCTTAATCCTGGGTTGGGCTGTGTGGGTCTATAGACACACACAGCATGATCCTCCCTGCCCCCTCACTTTCTTCTTACAGGATTTGATTGACAAAAGCATGAGCCAATGGCTCCCACTGTTGCCTTAGAATCCTGTGAGGTAGGTATTTAGGGGGCTGGGGGAGTGGATCATGGATAGTTTTTATCTTAATGCAGAAAATGGAGGCACAAGAGCTCCTATATATGTACGCATTTCTTCTGTACATTTATTTGCTTTCCTAGAATTTGTCTTTAAAGAGAGGTGGCGCTGTAAACACTTAGATTCAGGGTTTCACCAACAACACTTGCCTATTTCTAAAGGAAACAACCCAATATTTCTTTTGATGCAGTTATAACTATGACACTGTGTTTTCCCCTACTATCTCATGATCTGTCTTTGTCATCTCCACCTGGGCAAGGTCATTTTAAGTACATTACATCCTTCCAAGCCAAAGGTTATTTATGTGTGTGACATTAATGAGGATATTATTGCTGCATCCTTTTGGCCAAGTAATCCCTAGGCAATCTGAAGGATCACCAGCTGCATATATTAGATGTATTCAGAATCTTATCTATCTATGTCAAAGGCTCAAAAGAATATGGTAGGTTAAGGTTATTTGTCCTTTACGTGGGTCACAGGAAAGGAAATCAGGTTACCGTGATATTACAGGAAAGATGGATAGGGTCAATGATGATTAAGACCTCCTACTGGGAAATATGTGGGAACATAAACAAACAATATACAGTAGGTTTCTGCAATATGAAACTGCGTCGCATTGTTAAAAACAAAATGCCAAAACACACCATATTACCAAAAGTATTGGGACACCTGCCTTTACACGCACATGAACTTTAATGGCATCCCAGTCTTAGTCCGTAGGGTTCAATATTGAGTTTGCCCACCCTTTGCAGCTTGAACAGCTTAAACTCTTCTGGGAAGTCTGTCCACAAGATTTAGGAGTGTGTCTATGGGAATGTTTGACCATTCTTCCAGAAGTGCATTTATGAGGTCAGGCACTGATGTGGATGAAAAGGCCTAGCTCGCAGTCTCCGTTCTAATTCATCCCAAGGATATTTTATCAGGTTTAGGTCAGGATTCTGCAGGCCAGTCAAGTTCCTCCACTCCAAACTCTCTTATCGATGTCTTTATGGACCTTATTTGTGCACTGGTGTGCAGTCATGTTGGAACAGGAAGAGGCCATCCCCAAACTGTTCCCACAAATTTGGGAGCATGAAATTGCCCAAAATATCTTTGTATGCTGAGACTTTAAGAGTTCCCTTTACTGGAATCAGGGCAAGACCCAACTCCTGAAAAACAACCCCACACCATATTCTCCACTCCACCAAATGATTTTAACCAATGCACAAAGCAAGGTCCAAAAAGACATGGATGAGCCAGCTTGGGGTGGAGGAACTTGACTGGCCTGCATTCCCAGAAGAGTTGAAGCTGTTATAGCTGCAAAGGGTGGGCCAACTCAATATTGAAAACTATGCACTAAGACTGGGATGTCATTAAAACTCATGTGCGTGTAAAGGCAAGCCTCCCTATACTTTTGGTAATATAGTGTATATCATACTGAAATATAGAAAAATGAGCAGGTTTATTTACTGTATCTTGTTGTCACCTCAAAATTGGCTCACACATAGCACCTGTGTCAATGGGCTTTTGTTCACTTCATCCCATATGAGTCTATGGAGATACAAAACCCCTTTAAAGTAGGAAAATGCAGGTCAGAAGGAGGCTAACTGCAGGCCAAAGGCACCTGTCCATAAATTATAAATGATCTCAGAAGCTTCTCTAACTGGTGTCAAACTGAAGTAATTGACACAAGCCCAAAGCCCGTCCACACCGGCTGAACTCTGATCTGAACAAAAACATTTCAGTACTCTGTAATGGGAGACCTAGTTAGATCTCTATCAACAACATAAAAAAGAAGTATATCCTTTAAAGCTAAACTCTGGGCACACAAAAAAAAATTAATCATTTAAATATATTTCTCATGGGTTGAACAAACTCTGTGCAAGTGCAGGGAAGCGAGCATAGGAGTTTAACAAAGTGTACAAGGGCAACAAAGTGCATGCAGAAAAAGCAAGCACATGGCACGGTGCAAAAATGCATACATGGCCGTGCATCTGGGTGTCAATTTAGACTGACATCTGTCTAACCTCATTGGTGGATTGAATAAACAAATTATAAAATCAGTGCAAAACTACCTATCAATATTATAGTATCCTAAAATCCCTCACCCAAAAGTGCAAGTGCAATACTCCTGTTGACAAATATAACCTATCAAAAATTGTCTAAAGAACTGTGCACAAATTGTAATATTAAAAGGTAATTATGAAAAATTTGTAGAAAGGAAAAAATGTCATGTATAAAAAAACATATATAAAAAACAACAACGATTCATATACATGCAAAAATCCAGTGAAATTAATAAGTATTAAAAAAATCCTCAAAATTCATAAAAGAAAGTCCAACAAAGTGCAGAAAAGTGCAATAATTCTGTGCAACAAATCTGTGAAAGGTGTGTGCCAAAAAACAACCTGTGTACTGCTTACACCAATCACCCCAAACTGACTCTGGCTCTCAACATCCGAGCCACGAGCATGAAATGAGCAGTAATGTCCAGTGTCCTACTCCCGCCCTACTAGTTTCGTCATTTGACGTCCTCACGAAGAGCACAATATTAACAAATATACACGTTGGAACCCTCAGTGTCAGGTAGACACTTACCTAATGTGAGTTTTATCTTTTACCTTTTTAATAAACGGTTGAATGGTTTTATGGAATCACGCTATGTGGACTCATCTTTCCTCCCAACAAATGACATATCCCTACCTGCTCCTATGAGAGTGTCTGTATGATGGTGAACATATAGAGGGGATTGTGGACCTGCACGCTGGATTACTATACATATAACAAAGACGTAGTAGCTGGTTTATAACTTGAGCAGCCACTCCATCTGATGAGTCAGTTTGGGGTGATTGGTGTAAGCAGCACACAGGTTGTTTTTTGGCACGCTCCTTTCACAGATTTGTTACACAGAATTTTCTTTTAGTTTAGGACGGAGTGGTGAGGGTTTGTCCCAGTGACATTTGTCACCAAGTCTGAAGGTGAGGAAAAATCTAAAACGTTTAGTTGTCACCAGAACAGAGACAATTGTTGTGGTTGTGACTAAGAGGGGATTTCCCTCAATTGTGAGAGATTTCTCTTCACTTTCTATTGTATCTACAGAACAGTAAGTGAAGGGAAATCTTCGTAACGGGATATAAACAGCAAATAAATAAGGAATTTTACCCATTTCTTACTCTACCTAAAATAAAAAAATAGAGTTTTGGCTTTAGATATACTTTAAAGTAAAACAGTCCAGTAAGCTGTCATTTCTGACCTCTTTATCTTATGGAAATTTTGCGTGGCTATCAGGCTTTTCGAATAGCTTAAATACATTCTATTGCACTGATCTGGAACAAGTATACAGTACATATCAAGAGATCTGACATCACTTTGACTTCAGTTGTTGCATGCTTTTTCCAGATCAGAGCCTGAGAAAGTATTGAAGACAGTAACACCAAAGAACTAGGGTTTTCAGAAGGAGGTTAGCAATGACAACAGAAGAAGCAATCAAAAGTCACTACAAGCTCTGGAACAATGTATTGTTTGTGACCCCTAAGTGACTGAGGAGCACCTGAATATTTGTGCCCATAATACCAGGTTTAGTAAGAGCAGCCAGGAAGGTAAACCATTACTTCTGCTATTGTGCTTCTAAGTAGGCATCATGGTTGGTATACTCAGTACCCTATTCATTTACATTTTTTTTTTTTTTTTTTTTAAAGTTCCAGGGAATTTAGTATAAGCCAAGCCACAACAGTAACAAGTGCTTAGCATAGCAGCAACTTGCGTCACCATCAGCAAAAAAAAATAAAAATCTCACCCCATTCTAAAGTTATAGAGGCAATAAACCCAAAAGCAAACATTTGTTATATTGCAGCCTACCATTTGTTTGATATGATGGCTGTAATAGTTTGCTTTTTTTCCTTTATTTTCTTCTGGTGTGATCCAGTCAGCACATCTGTTGTTTTTCAAAAGCACAAGCTATCCAGCAGAATGTATCAGTTTACATGGGTCAGACAAACTGATTATAAAGTGTGAGCTGGAGTTTGGCTTCTGTTTTTTAGTGTATGTAAATCTGCTAGTACATCTAACACTATCCTCCCCCCAGACTAACAATGCTTCTGTATCTCCTGTGCTCATTCTTCCATAGTTGTGCCAGGTCACCAGGTAAAAAGAGATGAAAAAAGTCAAAGGAAAGAAAACTGAAGCAGCCACCACATCTAATGATTGGTAAACTGCAATATAATATGTTTTGGGTTTAATACCACTTTAATGTAAAATATAAGCTCACTGGCCACTTTATTAGGAACACCTGTTCAATTTCTTGGTAACACACAATGCTAATTCAGTCAATCACATGACAGTAACTCAATGCATTTAGGCATCTAGACATGGTGAAGACGACTTGCTAAAATTCAAACCAAGCATCAGATTGGGGAAGAAAGGGGATTTAAGTGACTTTGAATATGGCATGGTTGTTGGTTCCTAGATGGGCTAGTCTGTGTATATCAAAAATTGCTGAGCTACTGGGATTTTCATCCGCAACCATCTCTAGGGTTTGTAAAAAAATTGGGGATTACCCACGCGCTATCGCACCCCACAGAGAAATCTCAAAAGAACACCAAGATTGACAAATTCCTAATGTCAAGTAAAGCAGACAGATAAAGCAAAAGTGGTGCTGCACCTATTCAAAAATATGTGCTGGATCTCTAATAAAATCACAAATAAAAGATTGTATGTGGTAAGCAATGAATCCATTCATATGCACCTTATTAGAGATCCAGCACATATTTTGAATAAGCGCAGCACCACTTTTGCTTTATCCATCTCTAGGGTTTACAGAGAATGGACCGAAAAAGAGAGAATATCCAGTGAGCGGCAGTTATGTGGACTAAAATGTCTTGCTGATGTCAGAGATCAAAGAAGAATGGGCAGACTGGTTTGAGAAGGTAGAAAGGTAACATTAACTCAAATAACCACTCGTTACAATCAAGGTATGGTAACCATACCAAGGTAAGACCACACCGGGTGCCACTCCTGTCAGCTAAGAACAGGAAACTGAGGCTACAATTTGCACACGCTCACCAAACACGACAATAGAAGGCTGGAAAAAAAGTTGCCTGGTCTGATGAGTCTCAATTTCAGCTGTGACATTCAGATGGTAGGATCAGTATTTGGCGTAAACAACATGAAAGCATGGATCCATCCTGCTTTGTATCAACAGTTCAGGCTGGTGGTGGTGGTGTAAGGGTGTGGGGGATATTTTCTTGGCACACTTTGGGCCCCTTAGTACTAATTGAGCATTGTTTAAATGCCACGGCCTACCTAAGTATTGTAGCTGACCATGTCCATCCCTTTATAACTTAAGTGTATCCATCTTCTGATGGTTCCTTCCAGCAGGATAATGCACCATGTCACAAAACTCAAATCATCTCACCACTGGTTTCTTGAACATGAAAATGATCTCCCTGTTAAACATGAATGAGAGCAAAAAGATCGCTCTGGTGTAGGAATGTCCTGACAATCAGAATGGTGCTGGTTAAGTCCGCAATCCCGACAGCTGTACAATAAAGAAGTAGGCAACCGCACACCGACTTGAGAGCAAAAAATGATAAAATCCATTTATTGAAAGTCCAAAAAATCCATAACGACAAACCAAAGACAGGAGAGAATACAGTTGACGCATTTCAGTAAATTATATTCGCTTAGTCATAACCGTGTGGATACATGTGGAGATACCGACTAAATAGTGAAACTGCAGCCAAAAAGCCAATAAACGTTAATTGAATGAAAGGCTGCAGACCATAGAAGCTAATTGCTAGCAAATTTTCACACTGAAAGAAGAAAAGTGAACCCCACATGAAAGAAAAACAAATAAGGTATAAAAACAAATAAGGTATATGTAAAAACACAATAGAACGAAGAAAAGAAAGAAAAGAAGGCGAAGAGAAATAGAGAAGAACATCTGGCAGGTGGCAAAGATTGTAGAGTACCCAATCCATATGTGTAGACTAAAATAAATGAAAAAAACAGAAATCCCTACACATTTTAAAAATAAATGGCAACATGTATCCGCATTAGGTCAAACATTATATAAATACAATGTAGCAATCAATACAAAATAATAAATGAAAACATTATATATTAATGCAGAGACACTAGAAGTGCGGAAAGAAAAAAGAAATGAGAAAGAAGAGAACGGAAAATAGTGAAAAGTCGATCATAAGCAATATAGATAATATAGATAAAGATCCATCCTAAAAAAGATACAATCAAATGACCAAAGAACAACATGACCTGGAGAGACATATACATGTATACATCGCTGGAAACAACATATATACTGGATGTAATGATAAATGCATGAGCAAAAAATGCATAAGCAAGAAGAGGAAAAAGAAATCAGAAAAAAAATGTGAAAAAAGAGTTCAGAAAAAAGAGTCCAGAAAAAAGAGTCCAGAAAAAAGAGAGCCAATAGACACGGAAGTGAGTAAATATCGGCTAAATGATTTCCCTGTACTCCAATGGCCTCCACAGTCACCAGATCTCAATCTAATGTGGTGGAACGGGAGATTCGCATCATGGATCATGGATGTGCAGCTGACAAATCTGCAGCAACTGCGTGATGCTATCATGTCACTATGGACCAAAATCTATGAGGAATGTTTCCAACACCTTGTTGAATCTATGCCACAAAGAATTAAGACAGTTCTGAAGGCAAAAGCGGGTCCAACCCGATACTAGCAAGGTGTACCTAATAAAGTGGCTAGTGAGTGTATATTACAGGGGGTTTTGCAGGCCCTAACAAGCACCAAACCGACCCTTGCCAAAAGCTCCATTAAACTCTTTTAAATTGTATATTTAAAAACATAAACAAATTCCTAATTTTTATCCTGCATACGGAAAACATATGCATGCTGAATCTGACGTATGAGTGCTAAGTGCAACAATCTGAGAACTTGTCTGGTGTCAAAGACCTAGTAGTGCACTGAAGTATGATAAACCTGGCACTAAGGATAAAAACACGGGTAGGCATCTCACTCCTGATGACAAGTTTAGCTCGAACATAATCAATAATTCAATGAGTTAGTTCTTTTCAGATGTCAATTTAAAATTAATGAGCAAAAGATGCATCTTGCATTAAGCTTGGGCTGGGAAACATTTTTTTAATATTGTAAAAAATATGTTTGTAACCCATCCCTGGGTATGTTAATGCCACTGAGGCATTTTTTTTTTTCTAGTTTTGGACATAGTGGAGATGAATTAGAACACCTGCTGGTTTCACACTCTCTATTTGTTCTGTTTGCCATAATCATCAAAAGGGAAAGCATAACAAAATCCCACATTTTGGGTTGTCCTCAGAACAGTAATAGCAGGGACATTTTCTAATTAGGATACTCGTTCTGGTGACCTGAGGGACCCCACTGTATTCCCTTAAATTGCAGGGATTTTCTCTCACTTCCTGTTTTAGCTATGGGACAGGAAGTGAAGGTAAATCCTTCACTTCTTGGGAAACAGATGGCAAAAAACCTAATAGGAGTTATAACCCACCCTTACTATATCTAAAGTTAAAAAAAAAAAAACTGAAAATTGTATCATACTTGAAGTAACTTTCTTTTCCTGGTGCCTATTCTTTGCAGCATACATGTGATAATAGCCCCGCATACTTCTGCCCACAGGACCAGTGCATAGCTATAAAATGTTAACACCCACACAACAGCCCATTCCCTGTACATCGCTAGGAACCAACTGGGAGGGTACGGTATGCTGCCATGGATAGGCACCAGGAAAAGAAAATTACTGTAAGTATGATACAATTTTCTGCTTTCCTGGTGCCTCCATGGCAGCATACGTGTGATAGATCAATAACTAGCTATCAGGGTGGTAAGCTTCAGCAAAATTCCATCATGAGAAAGTGAGTAAGCTACTGGCTTCCTGCCAAAGACAGGTGAAGTGAGGACTACTTAGCTAATCAACAGTGCAGAATGAATGTGCCAGAATGGAACTTGATTGGCTCCTCTGCCTGTCAAATTGTCTTACATCTCTGCATAAGGAGCCCACGATGTTCAGATGCTGCTAAAGGAACATACAGCAATTCCTTTCGGTGGTTGCAGCCTGGCCATATAGCAGGATATTAGAAAAAACTTTAGGAACCGCAAGGCGATTGTGCACTGGAGCCTTCTACCATTGTTGGTTTCTAAGGAGCTAGGTATAGCTACTTTGGCTAGCTAATAACTCTTTGCAAGTGTGCCATCATTGATCTGGATGTATTGAAGGAGTACTTCACGGAGTCGGACAAAGCAATCTCACTACGGCATAGGCAAAAAACACCCACGGGCTCTTGATGCCATGACAACAGGAATGCTGTGAACTTCCTGCAGCTTGAAGAGCTTCTTCAATATTTCTTATACCAGAAGCTGGCTTCAGATAAAAGCGAATGTCTGCCTGGTATAAAAACAATTGAGCACCATCGTTGATACCCTCCCCATCCGCATCAACATGCAAATCCCCAGGACAGGCCCCTGGAGTGCACACCCTCAAAAGGGACATGCCCCCAAAGCCTGCCCCAAAAATTACAGTGCAGATGGAAAAATGACAACGGATAACACCCAAATGCTCCCGCAGCAAGTGCATTAATCCGACTACAAACACCCCAAGCCCCTGGTAGAACACTGGGAAAGTGAGGATAGAAGCCTAGGTGGCAGCCTTGCTGATCTGAGAAACTCTAGTCTGCAGCCAAAATGCTCAGGATGCACTCATAGATTTAGTAGAGTGCATCTTGACAGGACAGGATGGAACCTGAACCCTAGACCATGGAGTTGGTTGATGGTCTACTGAGTCAACTTGACATGATAGGGATAGAAAAATGGAGCATCAGCACAGGATCCATCTTGAAATATAAGCGGAAAGTAAATGCTGAGAGACAAGCTTTCCAACACGACCAAATCCAACCACGAGACTGAAACTTCCTTTAGGTGAACTGAATGGAGATCAAAGAGCTGAATAAGGATGTCCTGTTTGAGGAGACAGATATAAACTAACTGGAGCAAGATGGAGAACTGGGTTCTAACAACCTTGTCTTATGTTAAACCTGTGAAATGTTCCATGCCAGACAAGGTCACCAGTCTTGAACAGTCACCTCTCCAAGTGAACTACTTAAGATCCCACAAAGTCACATGGGCAGCAATCATAAGCTCCAAATGCTGACTTAGGCCTAGCTGCAGGAGAGGACTTGTCCAGCGAAGAAACTTTTGGGGAGAAAGTTTTGAGGCTTACACCAAAATATAAGAAAATAAGAAAAAAAAAAAAAAAGCAATAACCACATGTCCAGCAATAGTTTTAGCATGAAGAATTAGCATCAGGGGATTCCTAGACTCCATGATGCCCGGTCTCAAAATTTGAGCTTCAATTATCAAGCTGTCAAAGGCAGTTTGAAGCGGGATGGCAAAACACATTCCTTAGAAACAGAGGATTCTGATCCAGTAGATCCCTTGGAGCAACTGTCAAACCTTTAGGTTGGCGTACCACATCTGCCTGGATCAGCCTAGAAAACCAGAATGCTTTCCATTCTGAACATGCGAGACAAACGAGGGAAGAAAGTACTGAAGGTCACAGGAGCATCCTACCAGAGGACCACTGCACATGAGCTAAAACTGCCTAACCTTTAGTTTGACCTCAGGGGCCCAGTAGTCAACCTCTTAAGTTGGCTACCTGGGAAACCTCCAGGAATAGCTCCAGGGATAGAAATCTCACAGGTTTAGGCACTGCTGTCAGATACAGTCTGCCTGCCAAGATGTATACCTGGGATACTCATGCTGGACAAGGCTGGAGCCTGACGTTTTTCCAAGAATACCAATCCAGCCTTTTGCTACTGCAAAACTCTGGATCCACCTGAAAATTAAAGGATGCCACCTCTATGGCATTGTCTGCTTGGATCAAGATTATATAAAGCAGCTCAGAAATTCTGGATGTTACCTTGGAAAACAAGATGCCAAAGACAACCAAGCCACTTGATATCAAGAGTGTCTAAGTCTCTTCCCCAGAATGATCCACTGTCTGAGGTGTCTTTCCATGGGGTTCCTTAAAAAAGGAAGATAAGACTTCCTTGCATGAGAGCCAGACCCCTGAGCCTCAGCAATCGTTAAATCACCTGACCAAAGGCTGAGTCCATTGTCCCTTGAAGAACAGAGGCCTGTAAAAGCCTGGGGTGAAACCAGGCCAAAGAAATTGCCTCACATGAGGCTACACTAGGTTCTAGGCCTCTCATACGAAAGTGGAGATCCAGATTGCTCCTGGTACAGACAGCTTGATTCTGGGACTAGAGTGTGAATGAACCAATCCAAATTACTGGAATATCTGGAGAACCATGTCAGGTTGCTCAATAGAGCCTGCACCAATTATTTCCCCCATCTAAGGATCTCTCTATGAGAATATTTCAGAAAGGCAATGAGACTAGTACTGGGTCCAGCATTCTAATACATGAGATGCTGACCAATAGACACGGTGCAGGATCCCAGAATGGTAGTGCATGGGTCCAAAAGCAAGGCACATAAATTGTTCAAGGTATGGGAATAGAGATTGACCCAGCCCCAACCCACCCAAACGACCACACTAGGAAGCCCACACTGCCAACCACAGGCTGGGAGACACCCCCAGCCCGTGCAGCTGCAGACCTGGGAATGTCCCACCGCCCGCGACCAGCGGTGCCGCCCCCCCAGTGGGAACAGCCGAGCTGGCTGGGGCCAGGACCCCGAACACGCCCAAGCCCACTACTAGATGGGAACATAAATTATCTTTGATGTACACCAAGCCAGAAAGTGTCCCAGGAGAAGGGAGGTGTCACATACCTGAAGGCTGAGCCTGATGTGCAGAGGGAAGGCTTCTCATACAATCCCGGCTCTGGGACCACCGATGTTGTGACAGTGGCCACGAGAGTGTGGTGGTGTAAGGGTGCCTGGATTGTCTTCCAAAAGATGGACGTAACACCAGGGTTGAGCAGAAGGTAACAGCAGGTAGGCAGAACTGGCAGATTCCAGGCTGGTGGCAGAAGGCAGCAGGCAGCAGGCGGGTGTATGCAGAGCAAGAAGACACAGTTTGCTTTTTCAGACAAGCCGTGGTCAGACAAGCTGGTGACAGATGATCAATAGCAGGCAAATACAGAAGGCAGAGAGTATCCAGGGTACAACAGGCAGAGATCAGCAGCGTGGATTCAGGCAGGTGGGTAAAGACAGTAGGAAGGTCCAGATACAGACCAAGGTCAGGATAGGAGAGATGTAAGCGGAGTCAAAGGCAAGCCGGGTCAAGCACAGAAGAAGTAGGCATGGGCATACTTAGGTAGGGGCAAGGGGGGGCAAATGCCCCCCCCCCCCTGGAATCTCAACTTCCCCTTTCAAGTGGTTGTTAAGCCACTTTATACCATCCTGTCTGGTCTGTTTAATAATCCTGTGTGCCCTGTGTCTGTGTATGTGTTTTAAAAAAATAAGCCTATCTTTACAAGTTTTCAGAGGGCTGAGCTCCGCTCATGTGACCCGCCAGCTCTCTCTTCTCCCCGTCTGACAGCTGCCTACAGCGGATGGGGGCGAGGATTACTCACTGATGTAAGTCGGAAGGGTAAGGAGGATGGGAGGGGAGAGGAGGAGAGAGGCGGTGGGTCACGTGAGCGGCGAGTGGCGCTCTGAAAACTTGTAAAGAATGGCTTATTTTTATAAAACACAGACACAGGGGCACACAGGATTATTACACAGACTGTAGACAGGATATGAAACTTTAAATGAAACTACAGCTGCAGGAGGGGAGGGGGAGGGGCACTGACACAGGAGCAGACAGGCAGGGAGGGAGGGGGGGGGGAGAGGACAGAGGAGGACAGGAGGGCTGCGGATGACGGAGACACGTAAACCGACCATAGTGTCAGAGTTCAGCAGCCATGGTATACCGTGGTCAGTTTACAGAGGGGAGGACATAGCCAGGCAGGATCAGCCAGGTATTTTAGGTGATAGAAAGGGCCAAACAGCAAAGCACTGTGCTGTATAACATGCTTTAAGGGAACCGGATCAATTTTTTTAAATTTGTTTTAGGGTAACAAATGCTTTAAAAATAAATGCTGCTGTTTGCTCTTTAAAAATAAATACTCAAAATAAGTATAATGACTATGCCCCTGCCCTTCATGACATTGTTTAAAAGGGGTGGAGCATGGGTGACCTTAAAATAATGCCCCCACTGAAAAAAGTTCTGCGGACGCCCATGGAAGTAGGATAAGGTTTCAGGCACTCAGGTACAGCTGCAGATCAGACAGCAAAGCTTCAGTGCCATTGCTGCACTTGCATATGATACTTGGCGCCAACGTCTATTGGCGCTCGCGTTATATCTAAAACGTTGGGCACTTGTGAGATCACGCATGCGTATTTGCATCTGCCTTTGGGAAGTAACAGCACTGTGGCCAGCCTGTTCCTGACAGGAGGAAATGCAAATGTTGTTGTTTTCTATGGAAAACTAGCATCTGAACCCAGCCCCTTAAAGCTACAAGATGCATACCAGATGTCACCATGGGCTCTTGGGGCAGAAGCACCTTGACCCAGAAAACCTTCAGAGGATATGTAGAGACCACAAATGGAGAAAAGATGCTTACTAACAATTAGAAGGAGAAAAAGAGCTTGCAATCTGTACTCTAGCCTTCTCCCACTAGCAATGACAAGTGTTCAACTTCAGCCGCATCTCTAATGCTGTTGACCTAGACTGTCTCAAAGAGAACCTATACCTGAAAGACTATGCAGGCTACTTCTTCCAATTGAGGAAATGCTGTAGCAACTTTCTTATCTAGAGCCTGCTCTGGTTTCTTACCCGGCTCCTCTGGTTCTTCTCCATTCATGGTAAACTTACCTACCTGAAAGAGAATGGCCATCAGGGGCAAAGCTGAACACAAAGTACCAGCTTATCCTCTCTGTTCTTCCTTTCCAGCAGTTGGCCTGCGCTCTGCTGAGGGAGGCTTTATGCAGTTGGTAGCAACAGCATTGGAATGCAGCTTGAGGTATTCTCAATAACTTGGATATGGTAACTTGACCCAGGCCCACAGCAATCCTTTGCGACTATGAATAGTGGGCAGGAGAGCTTCAGGGTTTTTTTTTTAACTATTGCAAGTTTTCAGAAATATAACTAGGGGTACATTAAAGTGAACTTGTCATGACAGTGCATATGTGCATATGTGTAATCCCTTCACCTTCAATCGTGGTCTCTCACCTTATATATAGACCCAAGAGTCACCCAGGGTCTAAACCAGCATTGCACCCTCACTGGGGGGTTATGAAGGAGATACTGCTCCACAGGGAAACTGATCCACAATTCCTTTATATCGATCTCAAGCCACATAAAACATGGAAATAAGATAAAAGGAAATCTAGTGCTCTCTGTATCAAATAGGCAAGGTATTTATTTAAAAAAACTGGCCGCACTTACATTAAGTAGCACTCAGCAGTGCGTGCATAAGCAGGCTTGTATATTACAGGAAGAAGGAATAGATGCGATGATCGGCATGCATGCTCCGCCCCCTATACGCGTTACGTCAGGGCTCTCACAGTGTTGACTTCCTCGGTCAGGTTTAAGCCTAGATAGCATTTGAGTGAACTTTTATTTACGACCTCTAGATTGGACCATTCCCCCTTAGAAATCAGGTCAAGGTTAAGGTACACAAAGAGCTTGAGTTTGCGGGAAAAGGGTACAAAGACATGTAGAGAGGGTGCCAGTGTGTGGACCCTTAAGTGTAGAGGGGGTGCTTAGTGAGAGGACCCTGAAGTGTACAGGGGGTGCCTAGTGAGAGGACCCTGAAGTGTACAGGGGGATGCCTAGTGAGAGGACCCAGAAGTACAGAGGGGGTGCCAGTGGTTGGGCCCTGAAGTGTTAAAGTGAACAGCGTGCAGTGTTGAGAGTTGCAGAAGCAGAAGCAGTATACAGAGGCTACCTCAGTCAGCAAGGACTGGAGGGAGCAGTGTTCAGGACTTTTGAGATAACCAGAGCGTCAGAAGTCAAGGTCCAGTACACTTCAGAAAGTCAGTGTTTTTCAATCACCAGCAAGCGTTGGTCGGCATCCAGCCGGCGTCAAGACATCGCTGAAAGGCATTTTTCTTCAGTGTCCCATTTGTACCTAGTTGAGCCATAGGCATATCCCAGTCATTCCCTTCTCCCATCCCCAATATAAAATAAACAAAACAAACCAAAGATGCCGGACTGGTCTTTGACTCAAATCTCACACTCGTGTATTCAGTTTAAAGGGGCTGCTGGCATTTCCGGTAACCATGGCAGACCCACATCAGGCCCAATGCCTGGAAATCCTACTACACAAACATAGGGGGAATATGCAAACTCCATGTGGGTAGTGTCCTGGAAAGCAGGAGTGCTAACCACTAAGTCACTGTGCTGTAGTGGAATGGTACTTTTACTATATCCAGACAATTAGCCCCAGAACACAACACTCCCAGCATCCTTTCAGATGTGTAGCATCCTGTGCAAGTGAAATCACCAAAGATGAAACTAAAAGAAGAAAACCAAAGAACATTTCAGGGAATTTCTGCAATTTGACAGCAAATTCTGTGCAGAGTTTTGGAAAAGGCAGTGAAGTACTTATAGTAGTAGGGATTATGATAATGGAATATGTGGTTAGGCTAAATAAATAGGTAGAAAAGAAGGGGAGGAAGTTTCAAAATAAAGGACACAAGGACAAATAAAGACTTATAAAACAATTACAAACATCTAGATACAAAAGGGGCTTTAAGAAACCAGCATCTCAGATGGATTAACCATGAGATAAGGTTTTGACAAATAATCCTGAAGAAGATGCCCTGTAAAGGTGTACACTATTTCTCTTTATGCTATCCTACTAAATATAGGGCAAAGAATATATATTATTTCATATTTATTTTTTAAAGCAGACAGTCTTACTGTGAACTAGGTTTCTACCTAATAATGAAATGTGATCATAGATCCTGCATGGCTGTCTGGCTTTACTTCTCTGGTCCGACAGGTATTGATGCACACTGTATTGGCTAAAACATATTGCTTCTATGTTTAGTCTAGTGGCAGTAAAAATTATGTTATGTTGTTGGGTCACTGTAGCTTGTATACATATATCACGGTTTACATGGCAGTCATATCTGTGATGCCTTAAAGGAAAATCATGCTTTACAGTTCTAACAGCTCATTGGTGCATATTGGCAAACTGAACTCTCTATGCACCCCACCCTGTTTTTCTGTGTGCTTGTATATGAACAGTTAGTTGCTTTTGTACATATCGCTGCACAGCTTGTTGAATTAGCAGGTTATGTTGAAACATTAACCACTTGCCGACCGCCGCAAGTACATTTACTACGTCACTCGCCCAGGAGCCTGTAGGGGGCGAGCGTGCGCTGCCTGGGGCACGCTCCCGCCCCCGCTCGTTCACGGCTATCCCCACGTGAGTGACCGGCGGCTCCGATGTCCGCCGGTCACTCGCGATCTCCCAGTGGAGAGGGAGAAAGGCAGGCGGCTAATGTAAACAAAGCCACCTGTCATTCTCCCTGGTGTAACAGCAGAGACTATACGATCCTGCTATGTAGGATCGTATGTCTCTGTGGTTACATCAAAAACCATGCCCCTTGACAGTTAGAAGCATGCCCCTAGGGACATACCTAACCCCTGGATCTCTAATAAAGTTAACCCCTTCCCTGCCAGTGTCATTTTTAAAGTAACAGTGCATACGTATAGCACTGATTACTGTAGTAATGTCACTGGTACCCCCAAAAGTGTCAAAAATGTTAGTCAGGGGTCCGATCTGTTGCAGTCCTGCAAAAAAAAAAAAAATCGCAGATCGCCGCCATTACTAGTTAAAAAAAAACAATAAAAATGACATAAATCTTTCCCTTAGTTAGTAAACGCAATAGCTTTTGCGCAAACCAATAAAAATACGCTTATTGCGATTTTTTTTAACAAAAATATGTAGCAGAAAACAAATTGGCCTAAAATGTTAAAAAATTTTGATTTTTCCCTTTTTTTTGGGGGGGGGGGGATTTCATATAAAAAAATGTGAAAAATATTGTTATTTTTTCAAAATTGACGCTCTTTTTTTGTTTATAGCGCAAAAAATAAAAATCGCACAGGTGATCAAAAACCACCAAAAAAAAAGCTGTGGGGGCCATCAGAAATGCAGTTGCCTGTGCAACCTCAAAGCACTCAAACCAGTCTGGCCAGACTGATTGATCAGAACTAGCTCTGCTTCTTAGACAGAAAAAAGAGAATGGACAATGGAGAGGTATAGAGACACCGTAAGTAGATGTACTATATTTTATTGTATTTAACATAAAGATAACAAAATATGCATATTACAAAAAAATATTAATAACAATTAATGATAAAAAAAATCAATACTTATTTGGTATTTAAAGTGGTTGTAAAGAGAGAGACGTTCTGGATTTATAAGTTGAATACTTTGTCCCCTCATGGGTTGAACGAAGAACTTGACACATATTCTGTGGTTTAAGATTACTCACCCTGTTTCCCCTTTTTTTCCTCTTTTTTTCCCCCCTTTTTTTTTTTTTTGTTGTATTAGGTCAACCATTACCTCTGTGTATTTTTGCATTTTTGTTTTTGTTTTTTTTTGTGTATTGTGGTATCTGTAACATTGTAGTTGCACTGTGTTGTTCTATCACCAGTGGTCTGCTTATGGGTGGAGCCAGTGAGTGGGTGGCAACGCCTCTTCCTTTTTATTTTTATTTAAATTGCCCTTTGTTTTAGAGCCACAGGAGATCTGAAGAAGGGCTTGGCCCGAAACATGTTATCCCCTTTGATTTGTGGCCATCCATGTCCGTTCTGCCAGTAGACAGCCCACACGACGGTGTGCTGTCCCCGGACCAGTCAGGCAGCCTCTGTTCAGCACGTCTGAGCAGCGAGGCGGGCAGGCTCCAGCGAGCGCGTCCCTGTGAGTCAGCCACGGTGACGTCATCACCCGCTGCCGCTGCAGCTGTTTGAGAGCAGAAGCGGACGATGCCGCACTGACTGATCGTCACCCGTGGCTGGAGCGGTTTGCGGGGGTTGAGGTTCCCACTCCCCCCTCTTCATCTCTCGCTCCTCTCAAGGCTTTCAAGTGACTTCACCAGCAAGGCTCCCCATTTGGATTGATGCGGCCATCTCGCCCCTGGGTCCCCCTGACTCAAGTGTCTTCACCAGCAAGGCTCTCCATTTGGACAGACGTTGCCATCTTGCTCCTGGGTCCTCCCGACTTGAGGTATCACCTGACTGTATTGTTGGACATCTGCTGGCATTTGTCTATTTTAGTAGCACCTTTTAACCTTTTTTAATAAATGTGTTCAATTGATTCAAGAGCCTGAGCAGCATACATTGATTCTGTTATTGTGTCTGGGAGCGCCATCATACCCAATTTTTGTTGCAAAGTGGTTGTAAACCCATTTTAATTACTTTTACCTATAGGTAAGCCTATATTAAGGCTTACCTATAGGTGCTGTAAATATCTCCTAAACATGCACAGTTTAGAAGATATTTGCAGTGCATGCAGCCAATGACGAGCCCAGTGCCATGACTGGCGGCTCCCGTGCGCATGCGCTGGAGTGACGTCACGCAGCTCCGGGCAGTAATACTTGCCGGAGTCCGCAGACCCGGAAGAAGACGGGTGAACCTGGATGCGGCCAGCAGCGTGGACATCGTGGGCTTCGTTGGAGGTAAGTGTCACATAATGTGCTAGTATGCAAAGCATACTAGCACATTATGCATTTACTTTGCAGGGAAGAAAAAAAAGAAAAAAAATTTGAGGAGTTTACTTCCTCTTTAAGCTGGACATCTAGATGTTCTAGCACAGAAGGAGTAAATGACGAACCTGCAGTCACAGACAATTTAACTAGCAATGCAACAGAGTTGAAATTAGATAATCATAATAACATATTTATGAAAATGGCCTGGGTCATAATTATGGCAGACCCTTCCATATAGAGATAATCTTAAGAAGGAGAATCTTCTTTAAAACAGAAAAGGCATGCATCTGGAAAAAATTGCATTGCAGTATACTTCACCTGAATGGGATTGTTTTCTTCCTAACAAAATTAAAGCTTCACTTTAAAATAAACCTGTAGCCTGGCTATAGACAATTTAGTATTTATATTTTCTTACCAAGTATTAAATTAGAAGCACTGAAAATTTTCAAGTAATTATGTCAGTTGCTCAGCTCCTCTTGCCCCCTTCTAAGCAGCCTTCTTTGGCTGGGTTCACAATTGTGCATTCTTGCAACACACAAAAAAATGCACATCCTGTTCCTAATGGTGCCTCAATGCACCGTGTTAACTCACTTTTGCTCGTAACAAAATGATGCGTTATTGTATTGCCCAATTTTTAAAAAAAAGAGTCATGCACTTGAAATGAATGAGCTGCTCTAAACACAATGCATTAAATCTCACAAAATCACGCAAAATCGCGTGCTCACCATTGTAGGCAGGTGCAGATTTTCCTCCATCCAGTGGGTGACACTGTGTCACTTTACAGATGGAGTGGAGTCTTTAGAGGGAATTGTTCCTTCATAAACCTTCACAAAGGTTGCAGTTGTCTGTTTGGACGCTGCAACTCCTGGTGATCTCTGTCAGCCATCTTGGTAAGGGAATCTATCAATTAGTAGGGCACTGGGGGTGTTTATTGAAGTTTATTTTTTTATAATTATTATTTTCACTTTTTAATATGTGGTTACTTTGATCTCACTTTTTGGATGATTATGTACATCACCATTACTATTCTATTATTATACAGGTGTAAGTATGTCTGTATGGTGCTTATTGATAATAAACTTCTTTACATTTTACCTGTATATGTAGTGTTATGAGTATATACAGTGCTGTGGAAAAGTATTTGCCCCCTCCCTGATTTTTTAATTTTTGTGCATACTTATCACACTTAAATGATTCAGATCATTAAACAAGGTAACTGGGTAAATACAAAATTAATTTTTTAAATGATAATTTCATTTTTTAAGGGAAAAAATCTGTCCAAACCTGACTGACCCTATGTGAAAAGGTAATCCCCCTCCCTTACTTAATCATAAACGAACTGTGATGAGTTCAAATTTTTTGAAAGCTGAGTTAACTTTCACTTGCCACACCCAGGCCTGATTACTGCCAGACCTGTTGAATCAAGAAATATTTAAAATAGAAGCTGTCTGACAAAGTGAAGCATGCTAAAACATCTCAAAAAGCAACACATAATGTCGTGATCTAAAGAAATTCAAGAACAGATGAGAAACAAAATAATTGACATGTATCCGTCTGGAAAGGGTTACAAAGCCATTTCTACGGCTTTGGGACTGCAGGGAACCACGGTGGGTGCCATTATCCACAAATGGAGTAAACTTGGACCATTAATGAACCTTCCCAGGAGTGGCAGGCCTACCAAAATTACTCGAAGAGC
Organism: Pelophylax lessonae; assembly: GCF_965119305.1. Classification (NCBI taxonomy): domain Eukaryota; kingdom Metazoa; phylum Chordata; class Amphibia; order Anura; family Ranidae; genus Pelophylax; species Pelophylax lessonae. The sequence continues at coordinate 159,582,343 of NC_138770.1, read as the reverse complement.
ACAATGGCTACTCATCAAGGAGGTCATAGAAGAACCCAGAAGAACATCTAAGGAACTACAGGCCTCACTTGCCTCAGTAAGGGTCAGTGTTCATGACTCAGCAATAAGAAAAGAGAGTGGGCAAAAATAGCATCCATAGGAGAGTTCCAAGGCGAAAGCCACTGCTGACCACCAAAAAGAACACAAAGGCTCATCTTACAATTGATCATTCCCAAAACTTTTGGGCAAATATTCTTAGCTTACAGTGCTGGCTGGTCTTCAAGTGCCGGGATGGTGGCCTCTTGCACATGCGTAACGTCATCCCCCACCGGCCCCCACTGAGGCCCGAAGACCGGCACTCAGAAGAAGATGCTGGTGCAGGACCTTTGGACAGGTAAGCATAAAGACTTTAGTTAAGCTTAAGGCTTCTTTACTGCTTCTTATCAATATGCATTAACGTGCATGTCCAAAGCCTGGTCACATGTATACATGTACTTTAACTATGCTGAGACTAATTGCATATACTAGACAGAATATTCTCCAGGCATTTCAGGAAACATTTCACAAGTCAATGGCATGGTGATTAGCTTGAATTGTATTTGATAGTGGTAAATAATATGAGGATTCTATATGACACTGCATGAAGAAAAGGTATTACTGCATATTGCAACCAGTTGTCAAATTCACTGCCATTTGCACTGCATTAGAGGGAGAAACTGGTTGGGTGCTCCTTATTCATACATGGGTATAAAATCCAATTTGATTGAAAATAAGTACACTAGCTTGAATGCCTTCATAATACATTAATAATTATTATGACTCACAGTATTTCTAAACTCATCAGTTTAACCGTTTTAAATATTAAATAAAAATATGTATGTGCATTTATATAAAATAGTGAGTTAAATATGTAATTACAAACATTGAAAGGGGGAATATCACTAATTTACACCTCTCTATATATTAAGGCGCTTTCGGACAAACTCCTGGCCATGATAGCATAGGAACGAGACTTAAGGCTCGTACACACTATAAGAAAATTGGGCGAACATTTTTGTCCAAAGAATTTTCGTACGATTTTCGTATAGTGTGTACAAAACTTTCCACAGACGATTCAGAATTTTCATACGAAAAATCTCGAGGGGACAAACTCCAAAATTTTTCACGTAGGAGAAAAAACTAAGGATTTTCGTTTAATGTATACCGTTTTCGTGTGATTTTTGTACAAGAAAAATCAGAAAAGAAAGACTGCTCATGATCAGAAACAATAAACAACAAAAAAAGCCTTTGTTGTACGAGAATTTTCGTACGAATGTTCGTAAGAAAATTCTTTCATCGGTTCAAATTTGCTGTTAAACAATGGGGAAAATCGGACAATCGTTTGCCCGATTTTCTTATAGTGTGTACCCCACTTTAGGGATATTGGTTACAACACAGCAACGGCAGAGAGCCCTCTAATGGCCCAGAAAAATATCCCGCTGCATCTCTCATTGGGAAACGACACAAAAAGTGTTCAATAGGTGGTACCTTACACCTCAAATATTAGCCCAACTACATCCTACTACCCATTCCCTATTATGCTGGAGGAAGTGTGGACATGTGGGATCTATCCGCCATATATGGTGGCACTGCCCATGGATCATCCTCTTCTGGAAGGAGGTTTTTGCCTTCATATCCTCTGTCACTGGGATGCCTCATCCTCCCATGCCGAAGACTGCCCTTTTCAGCTTAGGGCTAGAAAAGTGGCCTTATCAGATAAAAATTTTCACCGCACACATCTTAATTGCTGCTAGACATACCCTAATGAAAGCATGGAAAAATACTCAAGCTCCATCAATTCTCTCAGTGATAGACCTTTTAAACACTCATGCTTCGTTCGAGAGACTGCTGGGAAGGACCTCTGTATTTTAGAAAAAGTGGGCCTGCGGACTCAAAGACAGCAAAAATACTGTTACTCTCTACTATTGCTTTGGTTGACGTAATTTCTTAGATTGATATATTACTCTATAAGCAAGCTCATGATGAAGATGGGTTAAGCTAATCAGTACCAGTATCCCTGAAGCCTTTCATTTCAATATATGCAAACTCCTGATTTTTCCTTTCTTTTGTTTTTTTTCCAGCCCCCCCCCCCCCATTCCTAACCTTTACTCCATAAACCTTTCCCAATCCCTGGATTTTCCCATCCCACTGCCTACCTACTATCCAATTATGGTTTGAATCCTGTGATGCCTCCCTTATTGGATTCATTGTACCCTTGATGTTGTGTAAATTGCATTATTGGATAATGTTTTTGCTACTCATATTGTTCTGCACAAGTTTTCAATAAAGAACAATATAAACCAAAAAAATATAATTACCATAATGATACATTATTTTTTTTTCTCCAGGAATAAAAAAAAAAAAAAAAAACTACTGCAGGGTTTAAATGCATATATAGGAGTACCAGAATAAGAAATACTCCAGCAGAGTCTCTTCAGCACTATGACCAGTCCCCCACAACTTACTCTCTAAGCCGCAGTAGCCAAGGAACCACCCACGGACTGGAGCGCCGGGGAAAAGAAGGCAGCACTGGAACTACTTGGAGTCAGAGTTAGGGTAAGTAATCCTGCTTGTGCAGAGCAAGGGAGCCCCATTGCAAGGGTATTTTTTTCTAATTCCTGGATCTGGGTATTAAGCTGCATTTCAGCACTGTATTTTAAAATTACTATAAATGTACACATTTTTGCATATAATGTAGTATTAGTATACTGAGAACCAAAGAAAACGAAAAGTTTACAGGGTGTATTTAAAGCAAAACTGTAGGCAAAAGTAAAAGACAGGCATTTGTTATTATTATGCATTCAATAATTATCGTTAGGTTGACATCACACTTTTGTGTTGCTACATACCGTACCACATCATACACGCTAAACCAATGCACCTGTGGGTCAAGTGCAGTTTCTTGTGTGCTGGAGTGATATTCAAAATCGATTGGGTTGCCTTAACACAATATGCATTAACGCATAATTGATCAAGTGTTAATATGCATGTGTTACTGCCCGGGTGTGAAGTGGGATTTACGTTTTTTAATAGGCCCCTCAATTTCTCTTTATATTAATCTCATGTATAGCTGGAGAGGAAAACTCTACTGCATTGCACAGTAGCATTGAGTCTAACAATGAGAGCTTACTAACAGAGGAAGAGATGTCAAGGATGACCTTACCTATGATCTGCTGCTCTTTTGCTATCCAATCAGAGACTGGGACAGACCTTGTCTGATGTTTATTGTTGTAAAGCCCATGACTGGCCAAAAATATAGCCCGAAATTCAGCTTTAACTGCAGTGGGGAAAAGTTCGGTCATAGATGCACAGATTCTTCATTAATGATACTGGCTAATAACAATTCATTTTTTTTTGCAGGTAAGACATGTCACATGTCACACATGTCACACGTTTTTGCTAGGAATTTACTGATGTTTTCTATATATTTAATGTCATGAGGCAGCTGCTTGTCCAATTAAACAATTATTTTGTGCCTTTATAATGATGTTTTTGCCATTCAAAGCAGCACCAGATCCTCAGGTTACCTCACTTTACACCATAATTGGAAGTGCTGTGAAAGCAATTTGTCAACGTGAAAATTGCATATTAAAATATGGGTTATTTAGAAAAAAAAAACAGTTTTACACTCATGAGATAACAAGGGCTGAGGGCAATGAGGCTATTTTAAGCAAATGTCAAAAGAAAATCTCTGATATTTGGTTGTGGGCTTCTACTTTTCACACAGGCATTTCCTAAATCCATGTTTGATGAGATTCCTCCGCTATAAATTCAGTAAATTCCCTCTAGTCTGGAGCAGCACGAAGTGTGCTTCATGAAAATGTCATCTTCCAGGACGCCAATTACTCACACTCTACCAATCATGTGCACAATGCAGAATAGGTCGAATTCAGGTGAGAATGAGAACCAGCAATCAAGCCTCTGGAATTGAGAACAAAGCCATTTTCTTTCACTTGCCATCAACAAAAACTATCATGGCCTTAATTACATGGCAAGTGTCAGGACCAGCTGCTGTAAGGTGTATTATTATACATCGTGGCCTTAAATCAGCCTAATATTGATGAACTGCGGAAATAAGGAGATTGGGTCAGGATTCATGACAAAGACATAGGGACTGAAGGACTAAATAGGTCACATTAGTGGTAAGATGGGAAAGCTCTAGCAAATTCTTTAACTGTTTGATCACCACAACCCTACATCTGTAAAGCTATGTAAAGAGGATGCAGAAACACTCTCCCAGGGGAACGGGACAATTTATGCTCAGAACTGTCCCAGGACACCATTCTATGGGACAATTTATTAAAGCCCCAACTAGAAAAGATGTTTCTGTTGAATCTCTAATCTCAGATGACCCAGAGGTAATTGTAAATGTTAGGAATTGAGAAAAGCTGGATAACAGTGTTCATAATATTTTTTTTTTAATGACCTGTGCTAAAACAAATGCATTTACCACTTAAGCCCCGGAAGATTTGACCCCCTTCCTGACCAGGCCCTATTTTGCGATTTGGCACTGCGTTATTTTAAACGGACAATTGCACGGTCATGCTTCGCTGTATCCAAAATAAATTGTTGTCCTTTTTTCTCACAAATAGAGCTTTCTTTTGGTGGTATATGATCACCTGTGTGATTTTTTGTGCTATAAACAAAAAAAGAGCGACAATTCTGAAAAAAAAAAAAAAAAAACAATATGTTTCACATTCTGCTATATGACATTCTTAAAATAAAAAAATGTAAAAATCAAAATTTTTTAACATTTTAGGCCAATTTGTTTTCTGCTACAAAAAAAATCACAATAAGCGTATTTTGATTGATTATATTAACCACGGGAAATATTTATGTCATTTTTTATTGTTTTTGTTTTTTTTTTTTTACTAGTAATTACAGCAATCTGAGAATTTTAGCGGGACTGCGACATTGCAGCGGACAGATCGGACCCCTCACTGACATTTTTGACACTTTTGGAGGGACAAATATGCACTGTTACTGTAATAATGACACTGGCAGGGAAGGGGTTAACATTATGGCTGATCAAGGGGTTAAATGTAAGCCTAAGGGCTCTTTCACACGATCAGATCCGCCTGTCAGTTTTTTAGGGCGGATCTGATCGGATCCTTCATGCAGCTCTATGGGGCAGTGGATGTCAGCGGAGACACCTCCGCTGACACCCGCTGCCATCCGTATCCGATCCTGTCCGTGAAATCTGGACGGATGGAAACCCTATTCTCCATCCGTTCAGGGATTGAATCAGATCAAATGAAAGCGGACAGATGGTCCACTCTCATCCGATCCCCCATAGAGAGCAGCGGGAGCTGTGACACCTCCCTCTCCGCACTGTAAACGGAGACGGAGCTGTCATCCGCCGGCTCAGCGGGGATCGGCAGATCGATCCCTGCTGAGCAGCACGGAGCGGACCGTGTGAAAGAGCCCTTAGGGGAGTGATTCTAACTGTGGGGGGGGGGGGCGTGGCTTCTGGAAATGACCATAGAGACATGTGATCCTATATAGAAGAATCACAGGGGCTCTATGATCATTGCAGGGAGAAAAACAGTCAGCTGTGTTTACAACAGCTGACGGTTCTTCTCTCTCGGCGGGGAGCGATCGTGGGTGTCAGGCGGCAATCGGAGCTCGTCCCCTTGCCTGCCGAGAGATTTGCCTGGGAGCGGCTGCCCGCCGCAGTACATCTGTGGCGGGCGGTCGTAAAGTGGTTAAAGATAAAAAAAAAGACGGAAATATTAAAAAGTAAACTTCTCTGTATTAACACAGTTCTTTAGTCAGATTTACAAAAGTTAAAAGTCGGCAGCTACAAAAACTGCAGCTGCTTACTTTTAATAAACAGACACTCACCTGTACAAAGCTGTCCTCACCCAGTCCAGTTCTTTACAAGTCTTTAGGTCCCCAGTGCCAGCATTTTAACTGTGGGCAGCTGGCTGTAACTCCTTGCATATGTGAATGGCCCTGCAGTCTTCTGGGACCTGTTTTGTGTCCCAGAAGACTGCGGACAGGGAGGGGGGGGGTCGAACATTTGCTCGGATCCTAGGTGATCCCAGCATGAGTAGGAGCAGGTGCCTGTCAAAACTAGGTACCTGTTCCCCCCAGAGGAGGGGGGGAGGAGGAGAGGAAAAGAAGAACTTTCCCTTTTGGGTGAAATTCCACTTTAAGCACAGTGTTTCAACACACAATAGGTTTAATTTACAAAAACTGGAGCAAGAATACAGCAGCTAGATTATATAGTCAACTTTGCTCTACTTTTCTGCCCCCTAGATTTTGTAAACCAGCCCAGCACATAAAAAAAAAAATAGTTAAAAGCCCAAGAAAGAAAATCAGAAATTAATTAGATTTCAGCAACCGAAGCAGGTAGTATTGGTAGCTTTTTTGGCATTAATCACTTAGCAAAGACTGTTGCTGTATCCTAAGGCCCATCTCACATCAAACCTGAAACCTTAACATCAACCCACAAACCAGTAATCTTAACACTCACACTAACACTCTCTGTAACCATATTCTAACCCTCACGCTAACACCCGTAACCCTAAGTTTCACACTAACCTTCTTTGTAAGAGTAAAATTACTGTAATCTAATATACAAATTCTACCTGTAACCCTAATTCACACATTAACTTTCACTGTAACCATAATCTTCACACTCTATCTGTAACCCTAAGGCCTCTTGCACACTGGACGTTTTTACACCTGCTGTTTTTGGCTTAACCACTTGCTGACTGCCGTCAGTATATTTACTGTGCAGTCAGCCCCTCCCAGGCAAAGCGACGTAGGGCTACGTCACTCGCCTGTGAGCCTCTAGGGGGCGAGCGCACGCCGACGGAGGTGCGCTCCCACCCCTGCTCGTTCACGGACACCCCCGCGCATGTGCCCGGCGGACCCGATGTCCGCCAGCCACTCGCGATCGTCCGTTGCAGAGGGAGAAAGGCAGGCGGCTAATGTAAACAAAGCTGCCTGTTAATCTCCCTTTGCAAGAACAGAGATCATAAGGTCCTGCTATGGAGGATTGTATGTCTCTGTTGTTACACCACTAGCCACATCCCTTCACAGTTAGAAGCATGCCCCTAGGGACACACTTAACCCCTCCTTCTCCAATAAAGTTAACACCTTCCCTGCCAGTGTCATTTTTACAGTAACAGTGCATATGTATAGCACTGATTACTGTAGTAATGTCACTGGTAACCCCAAAAGTGTCAAAAATGTCAGTCAAGGGTCCGATCTGTCCGCCGCAATGTCGCAGTCCCGCAAAAAAAATCGCAGATCGCCGCTATTACTCGTTAAAAAAAAAACAACAAAAATGACAAAATTCTTTCCCTTAGTTAGTAAATGCAATATATAAAAACAGCGACAAAGCAATATGTAAAAACATACAAATGTGACCAGTAGCGCAAAAGTAGTAATGACCTCACACTACCACAAGGATAAATAGTCCTTCTATTCAACAGTAACACATGAGATCACTTAGGTAGACAAACAGCTATAAAAAGTCCATCATAACAACAGAATGTCCATCCATAAAAGTGCATCCACACATGTAAATCTTGATGGGATGTAGATTTAATCAGTGGATGTAACGGGTCACCTCTTATCACCACCACTGTGAAAGCAAGGGGGAGTAGGTCACACTCACCGACAGTAATGGCTTAGCCACTCTCGTGGATAAGCGAAAACACCAGATGTCAGCAATTGTCCACCATAGATAATCCCAAAAGCTCGTCAGGATGAGGGAGGATCAGTGTACTCCGTACCATGTGGGAAAAACAAAGCACAAAGCCCTACTAGTGCAATATTGTTTAAACACTTTATTATTGCATCCACTTAAACAAAAGAAAGCCACTCACATTTTAACATAATCATAACAGCATATAAAATCCCATAGAGGATATACTGCACCGTTCGGGGACATTTCCCAGGCTCCACGCCATGGTCTGTGCTCCTTCCGGGTCTGTTATCACTCCTAGCAGTAATACTGTGTGATAGGTAGGTTGGTTGACGCCGACAGGTCACGCCTCGATCAGTTTCGTCTTACCGACTTCATCATAGGGGGCGCAAACCAATCAAAATACGCTTTTTGCTATTTTTTTTTTTTACCAAACATATGTAGCAGAAACAAATTGGCCTAAAATGTTAAAAAATTTAGATTTTTACATTTTTTTTTTTTTGGGAATTTCATATAAAAAAATGTAAAAAATATTGTTATTTTTGCAAAATTGTCGCTCTTTTTTTGTTTATAGCGCATGATCAAAAAATCTCACAGGTGATCAAACACCACCAAAAGAAAGCCCT